>NC_080758.1:36288571-36595265 GCF_020826845.1 Diceros bicornis minor | reverse complement strand
TGTGGCTCCTGGGGCTCAGAGCAGCCAGTTCCCGGGAATCGCTTCCCAGGCTCAGCGTTACATCAGCATTCGTCACAGCACGTTTCACGGGGGTTGTGGCAGGGAAGCCCTGGGCTTCAAGACTGTGTTTTGTGTTCAGGCTTTTAAAGAGAAAGAGAAGCGAAAGCACAGGAAGATTCAGGTCTCAGAGAAGCACCCGTTCCTTCAGCCCACGTGCCCTTTCTCTTCCTCTTCAAACCTGTCCCACGAGCACAGCTCCTTCACCCCCAGGCAGAACCAATCCGGCCCAGGTCTGAGCTCTGTGTACTTTCCTGTTTGCTCCACTTGTTTTCTCTCTGGCCACTTGGCACAGACCAGGTGCTCAATAAAAGCCTGTGGCACAAATGGGTGGCAAATGTGGAACGAAATGTGTGGAACAAAACAAATGGGTGTGAATCAGCCAGCACAGCCTAGGGTGTGCAACTGCAGGCACATTTATTCCTTCTTTCCTTCCTCCATTCCTCCCTTTCTTCCTTCCTCCCTCCATGGGACGCCATGGGAGCTCCAAGTCAATACTTTATTGAGACGTAATTTACATACAGTAAATTACAGACGTAATTTACAAATCTGAAGTGTACAGTTTGATGGTGGTGTAACCATCACCCAGATCAAGAGAGGAACATTTCTATTAGCCCAAATTCCCCTTGTGACCCTTCTGAATCACTTGCCCTCCACTTCTATCCCCAGAGGAAACTGATGGTCTGATGTTTATCACCATAGATTAGATTTCCCTGTTTTTGAACTTCATATACATGTCTTGCTTCTTTCACTCGACATAGGGTTTTTGAGATTCAGATGGCACCTTTCTTAATTTTCTTAAATATCAAATTACCTGACCTTGAGCCCCTGTGACATCGGCTGGTGGGCATTCATCTGAGTCAATGTTAGGGCCCCTGTTCCCAGCCTCAGCTACAAGGTCATGGCACATCTAGGGTAGGGAGGAGGGCAGGTCTCGGGCACAGAGACATTTGGTGCGGCCCCTCCCCTCCTCATTCCACACTGGTTGGCATTGTCTGAGCCTGCACAGTGCCTGGAAACTGAGAACCCTGGGCTCCCTGCAATTCTTAGACGAGGGTCCTCTGGTGAGGCCCAGGGCCGCAGTGCCTAGAGAATGCCTCCTGCATGTCCTTGCAGCTGCCCTCTGGAGGCCCTCTCCCTCCTCAAGGCTCCATCTTGGATCCTCAGAACTGGGGGCTTCCAGACCTCCGTCTTCTTCCCAGTCTAGGGGAATCTCCCCCCTCCTTCCCTCCTTCCCATTCTCGCACCTCCAGGAATCTGCCTCTGTGTCTTCATCCCTTCCTTTATAAAAGCCAGGAATAAGATTGTTTTCTTCCAGCAAGTTCTCTATAGCCTGGCCTGGGCCTGAGACACAAAGGCCATCTCTGATGGGTACTCCTGAGACTAGTACTCCAGGACTCCACGTCAGCTGCTCTTCGACCTCTCAAATCTCCAATCCACAACAAATTTTTCACTTAGGTGAATTATTAAAGTCACTCCCTTGCAAGCTATTTTAATTCTGGCTTCTTCATAGTCACCTGACAAAAAAAGGAAAAAGTAAATAATCCAACACAAAACCCCCCTTAGAGCTGAATACCTGCCCAATCCACACCAGTACCAGAACCACAGAAAGTTTGTGAGGAAGATGCACAATCATATTGACTAGTCTCACTTCAAATTTAAGGCCACAAACCTCAAATGGGCCTGGAATCCTTTAATACTTCCCAAGAATGTTCCATTTCCTCATTTCCAAAACAACTCCTCCATATCTTCTTCTCTGTCCTCAAACTTCCTACCCGCTTCCCTCCCCACCCCCAACACACATACATCTCCACCCCCTCAGCTGACGACTTGCTTCAGATTCCTGTGAGAAAAAGGAAGCAGCCAACCAGACTCCAACATCTCATTATTCCCACTTTCTCAGCCTCCCCTCCTGCTCTGGAGGAGATCCAGTGTCCTCTGGATCCTGTGTCCTCTCTCCTTTCTTAAGGTCTCGACTCCTGAAACTCCCCTCTGTTTCTCTCCTGCATCACTGATTTCTCCCTCTTTCCTGAATTATTCCCTTCAGCACGCAAACATCCTCTAGTTTATTTTATCTTAACAAATAAACAAGTTCTCCTGGAACCAATGTATTAGCTTCCCAGAGCTGCTGTAACAAATACCACAAACGAGGTGGCTTAAAACAACAGAAATTTATTCTCTCACAGCTCTAGAGGCCAGAAGTCTGAAATCAAAGTGTTGGCAAGGCTGTGCTCCCTCCAAAGCCTCTAAGGGAGCATCTTCCTTGCCTCTTCTAGCTTCTGGTGGCCCCAGGTATTTCTTGACTTGTGGCAGTGTAACTCCATCTCTGCCTCTTGTTGTCACATGGCATTATCCCCTTGTGCATCTCTCTCTTCCCGTCTTTTTTTTGTGTGAGGAAGATTTGCCCTGAGCTAACATCTGTTGCCAATCTTCCTCTTTTTTTTCTGGTGAGGAAGATTGGCCTTGAGCTAACATCTGTGCCAATCTTCCTCTATTTTGCATATGGGACGCTGCCATAGCATGGCTTGATGAGCGGTGCATCGATCCACACCCAGGATCTGAATCTGCTAACCCTGGGCTGCAGAAGCAGAGAGCACGAACTTAACCACTATGCCACCAGGCCGGCCCCCTTCCTTTTTTTTTTTTTGGCTTGAGGAAGATTAGCCTTGAACTAACATCTGTGCCAATCTTCCTCTATTTTGTATGTGGGATGCTGCCATAGCATGGCTTGTTGAGTGGTGCATCGGTCCACACACGGGATCCAAATCTGCTAACCCTGGGCCGCCGAAGCGGAGTGTGTGAACTAAACCACTACACCACCAGGCCAGCCCCAGAGTGATTTCTTTTTTTAAAGGTGAAAATGAGAGGAATTCCTGTGGCACTTGAATGAAAGCTAATCTCCTTGTTTGGCTTACCAAACCTCATGTGATTTGGCCCATCTCCCTCTCTGGTTTCATCTTGTGCTCCTCTTTCCCTCACTTCTCATACTCCAAGCTCAGTGGCCTTTTGTCTGTTTCTTGAACTCTCCAAGTTTATTCCCTCTTTACTAACTAGAAGGGCTAGTCCTTTGCACTAGCCCTTCTGCCCAGAATTCTATTTTCCCTGATCTTTGCCTGGGTGACTCTTTTCACTCAGATCTTAACCTAAATGTCACTGCCATAGCAAGGTCATCCCTCACCATCCAAAGTAAAGTGGCTGTGCAGGCCCTAACTAATCCTACATCCCCTCTCTCCTTTGCATAAAATTCTCTGATATCACTTACCACTAGCTATTTTTTTTTTAGTTCGTTTGTTTTTTCATTCATTCATTCATTCGTTGGCTCTTTCCCCCACCATAATATAAGCACAGGAGAGCAGAGACCTTATCTGTCATGTCCACTATGTGTATCGGTTATCTATTGCCACAATAAAGCTGTGTAACAAATAGCAAAAAAAAGCCCTCAGTGTCAAAAACAAGTAGCACTTATTTTTCATGCATTTGCATGTTAGAAATTTAGGCTACGCTTGTGGTACATTTCTCCTGAACTTGGTTGGGCTTGCACACCTGGCCATTGGCTGGGTCTCAGCTTGGGTGATGCAGATGCTTGGGCCAGCTTTGCTTGCTCACGAGGTGGTGGTAGGGATGCAACGGTGAGAATACTCCCCAATGAGCAAGCACTTTACAAGCCTCTGATTATGTCATGGTTACTAATATCCCACTAGCCAAAGCAAGTCACAATGATGAAGCCCAAGGACAGAGCAGGTGGGCACTAGAAAGTTAATTAGCAAAGGGCATGGACACAAGGGAGGGTATTGAGGCTACTAATGTAATCAGTCTATCCCAATATGGTATTCCTGAGCTCTTATTACAATGAAAGCACTAAATTCACGTCTTGATTAATGAATGAGTGGATAATTCTTTCACAAAGAACAAATGAAAAAAAACAATATATATATATATTTTTTTATATAGAAAGCTTTTTTTTTCAGGCTGGGAAAGATTTGCCCTGAGCTGACATCTGTTACAAATCTCCCTCTCTTTTTTTTTTTCCTTCCCAAAGCCCCAGTACATAGTTGTATACTCTAGTAGGAAGTCCTTCTAGTTCTTCTATGTGAGCCTCTGCCACAGCATGGCTGCTGACAGACAAGTGGTGTGGTTCTGTGTCTGAAGACTGAACCCAGGCTGCTGAAGTGGAGCATGCTGAACTTTAACCACTAGGCCATCAGGGCTGGCTCAATATTTTTTAAAAAAACTACCCTGGCACAAATAGTTGTAATACTATCATTCAGATGAAGGATTTTTAATCTGGGGATTTCTGAATGGGTTTCAGAGGGTTGGAGAATATCTGAAATAGTACATAAAATTAGGAGAAGGCTGTCCTTCTGGGCAGACAGCAGCCCACGTTACAGCCCAGGTCACACCCACTCCCTGGGCTGGCTGCCATTGTGCAGTACACAAATCACACAGCTGTATGCAGCAGCTCTGGGCACTCACATCTTAGGACAACTTTGAGCCTTTCTCTTCCGTCTTTAGTGTAGTTTGTTGGCTTGATTAGGGCTGTGTCTGGCTATTTGGATGCCCCCATCCTTCCACTGTCACTGTGGATTCTCACAAGCTGATTATTTCTTGCCATGTCTATTAGAGGAAGAGAGTGGAGATTCATTCTGTCTGGAAAACACTCAGCCTCCTGATGGGTCTCCTGGGGTGACTTCTTCTCAGCTTCTACCTGGAAATACACTTGCATCTTACAGTGGCCCTTGGGAGAAATTATTCTTTAAGCCCTGCACATGGATCAATTTGCCTCATCCTGAGGAGGCATCTTTAGATCAATGTCAATCCCAAATGAATCCCAAATGAATCACCAAGGCTGAGGTAACTGTAGGGTAACACCAACCAAACAAGATGGCACTTGTCCCTAACAACCCCATCTGTTTAAAACATTTTTTACAAATTCAGAAAGTCTCTAAAATGGCTAATCCTTGTTTGGCCCAAGGGATAGTCTCATTCCTAGGGAGGTGGTTTCTAACAGATTTTTGTGGACATCATAATAATGTAAAAGGATTGTCTTCTCATTTATAATAAATATGTTTTTGAAACCTACTATTATTGTAGTTCTTTTCAAGGCTTCAAAGGGAAGGAAATCCAAACTATGATAATAGTGTAAAAATTGATGTTTTAATGAATATGACTGTACATCTGTATTTTCATGAGGTTTTTAAAATTAAATTGTATCATAATATCCCTCCTTTAAAATATTTTCTTAATTTGCTTGGATATTCTAATTTCTTTTAATCACAAATAATCCATATCACAAGGAAGTGTAAATAAGTAAAAGACAAGAAAAAGTGATATCATTGATAAACATACCAGCTAGATCAACCATCTGATTTTCATAGTATTAAGTATAGAGTTCAACTTCAGAGAGGAACATTTTTCTAAACGGTTTTATTCCTCCTGATTTCCTCATGACCCTAGAATAATTATGGCTATTGATTATTCAGAACGAATCTATGAAGCTACAGAAAATAACTGTTTAAAATGCTAAATGAAGCAGGAAATGATGAACTGAGTTCTCCAGGGTCAAGTGGTAGGTAATGTGTTTATAGAGAACTTTCCATGAAGAAAGACTAGGGTGTTGTTAAGATGTGACTTCAAAGACGTGGCAACTCTATCAAAATTTCAAGTGCTAATCCTGGGATGATCAAGTTAAACCCCTTTAGATTATTGTAAGTGTCCAGTGGCCTTGCGTGCCTTGTCTGGAATTCTAATGCTGATAATTATTGTGATTTGTTAGAGAACTGACTCAGAGAGCGATCTGGAGTCAGGGAAGAAATGATCGGGTTTCTGCTTCGTGGTTCACTTTTGAAAATAGCCACAAATAGTGCAGAAAATATTGATAGACTTTGTTCCAGTAAAAGCTACATCTCTATTTCATTTCTCGAGAATTACAGGTCATTACCAGCAACAATCCGTGTAACTGAATCTTCAATGGAAACACATTGTCTGATAGCTATGCTATTTTATGAGACAATTTTTCCAAGTGACATAAAGAAATTAAAAGTTATCACGTAAAATCAATCTGCCCAGTTAATCTTACCTCTTCTAAACTCAGAACAGTCTTCATGACAACTTCTTCTAAACTCAGGACAATCTTCACAACTTGTTTCTAAACCGTACCATCAGCCATCAGAAGCAGATTCTTATAGATTTGGAGTTGGCAAAGTTTTTTTGTAAAGAGCTGGATAGTAAATATTTTTGGCTTTCTGGGCTGTACGGTCTCTGCCTTGACTAGTCAACACTACCTTTGTAGCCAAAAGCAGTAATGGAGAGGATGATGCTGTGCTCTGAAACAGCTTTATTTACAAAAACTGGGGTGGCCTGTAGGCCTTAACCATAGCTGCAAATTCTTCTTTTAGAGTCCTCCAAGCTAATGACAAGTCTTGGTGGATTCTTTGGGGGGGGGAGAGAGTGTTAAAGACTATCAAGGTTGGAAAAGACAAAGTTAAAATTTTGAAAAAAAAAGCCCCAAACCAAACCAAAACAAAAACAAAAACAAATACCAAAAGGTATGCTAATTTTACTTGAAAAACAGTGGTTTTGCAAACTTATTTTTTTACGTAAAGGGAATATATTTGTTTTCTCAAATGAACATTTATAGGAAATCTCAGTGTATAAAAGAGATTAAAAAGGAGTTGCAGTGTTTGAAAGGGGGGATTTGATTGTTCATCTTTTTTGCCCTCTCAACAACCTCCTAATGTATTTCTAGAAAGTTCCAGGGTTTCTCGAACAGAATTTAAAATCTATTGCTCTAGTATAATAGAAAAAATACCTTGCCTCTAATTAGGGTTACAAGATGAAGCAAATAAAAATACAGAACGCATAGTTAAATTTGAATTTCAGATCAACAACACACTTGTTTAGTATAAGTGTGTCACATGCAATATTTGGAACATACATGTGCTGAACAGTTACTTGTTGATCTGAAATTCAAGTTTAACTGGGCATCCTGCATTTAACTGGCAACCCTAACTCTACTTCTTCTCTTAGCCTCTCTGTGCCTCATCTGTAATGAGAAGAAAATTCTCACCTGTGAAGTGGGGGAAATGATAGTACCTATGTATCAGGATTGGTTTTTTAAAAGAAGTTAATATTTGAAAGCACATAGAAGAGTTCCTGGCACATAGTGAACCCTATATTACTACCTATTAACTGTTATTAGTTATATAGTTAGTTAGTTAACTATGATTACTAGTGGTATTGATTGTAAGTGGTTGTAATAATACTAACTGACTGATGTAACTGAGACTGAATTGTGTCCCCCCTAATTCACATGTTGAAGCGCTAGCCCTAATGTGACTGTATATGGAGAGAGGGCCTTTACAGAGGTAACTGAGGTAAAATGACATCATAAATATGAGATCCTAATGGAGTGTGACTGGTGTCTTTATAAAAAGAGGGAGAGACACGAGGGATCTGTGCATATAGAGAAAAGGCCATGTGAGGACACAGCAAGGAGGTGGCCATCTACAAACCAAGGAGAATGGCCTCAAGAGAAATGTAACCTGCTGACACCTTAATCTTGGACACCCAGCCTCCAGAATTGTGAGAAGATAAGCTTCTGTTATTTAAGCCACCCAACCTCTGGTATTTGCTGTGGCAGTCCTAGCAAACTAATACAGTAATCATGCACATGCACTTTAAAAACATATTTCCAGAGCCAGTCCTGATGGCCTAGTGGTTAAAGTTCGGCACTCTTACCACTTCGGTGGCCTGGGATCATTTCCCGGTTGCTGAACCACACCATTCATCTATCAGTTGCCATGCTGTGGCGGCAGCTCACATAGAAGAACTAGAAGGACTTATAACTAGGATATACAATAATGCACTGGAGGGCTTTGGTGAGGAAAAAGAAAAAAATATGTATAGGTATTTCCATTAGTCCCTTCAGAAACTGAGAGGTTATTTTAAATATGAGTTAAAAATGATAGCATTTTGATAAATTGATCTGATGATTCCTTTTATTAAACACACTCTGAAATATTTCTTTTTTTTGTACTTCTTAAAGTCTTCTTCTTCTTTGAAGTTTGTAGCTCATTTGAAGTATGGTTTTGTAATTGTCCTGTTTTATAAAATGTTCCAAAAGGTGAAAGCAACATATCTCGAGGAAGAGAAGATTTGGCCAAAAGCAATACAATTCTAGTCCACAGATAAAGCAACTTTGATTTGCGTCTTAAAATTCCGTTACTTCACATTTTCTTTTCTTCTTCTTTCTCCTCTTCTGTCATTAGGGTTAATGAACTAGATGAAGAGTAAGCATCTACTTTTAGTTTTTTGAGATATTTATATTCCAGATAGACCAGGCAGTTAAATATAAAACTCATCAATATTCAGTGTCAAATGCCCAGGACAGCATCTTGGAATTGACTCTCAATGTTGTTGAATATGTTCTTGGGCTTTATTTCAAATCGAGTTAACTTATTGGTAAATCCCTTTTATTGTTTTGTAAACTTTTTGAGGGCTAGATAATCTTGAATGTCTTGTAAAAATATAGATTCACTGTCTTTCCTTAAGAGATACTCATAATATACAGGTTTTGCTGCAAAATAATGAGGGAGTGAGGGGGAGTGAAAGAAGGTTTGTAATGAGATGATCATTGTGGCTGCATGATGGGTACACTGGGGATTATCATGACATTCTGCCTACTTTGGGACGTGCTTAAAATTTTCCATATTGTGGTAGATTTCCAATTCATCACTCCCTTTAAGTAATATAATTATGTGTGTGTACCCTTTGCTGTTTGACTGTGCAGTGCCTCCCACTCTACTAGGCATTGTATATGTCCCCTCTCCTCAGATATTGGACTAAGGCCAAGGACGTTCTTTGGCCAATGGAATGTGAGTAGCTTTGATGTGAAATGTCCAAGCGGGGCCTTTAAATGTGCTTGCACGGTTTGCCTTGGCCTCTTACATTCCTACCCTCTGCCATGAGAAGAGTATACCCTGGGTAGCTATTGTTCCTTCAACCATAAGTCCTGGAAAGAAGGATGTAGAGCAGCTCCAAACTTGACTCACAACTTGAGGTCCAGCCCAGCTGAAAATGACCAAGCCACAGCCAACTAGCAGACCTGTGATAGTAAAATAAACGTTTGTTGTTTAAGCCAATGAGATTTTGGGATTGTTTGTTATGGACCATTATCATTGGAGAAACCTGACTAATACACATAAATAATTTTTGTAAATAAAAGAAAGCACTATTAAAAATCTATTCTACGTTAAGTATTGTATGCTATGTAATTAGTTGGTGTAATTAAACTTGATCTAAGTGTTTTAGGTGGTTTCTTATCTAGAGTTCATCAATATCCATCTAATAAATTTTAAAGCTGGTAACTGATTCCACCATTGGCCCCTAGGGTCCTGTCCTATCCACAGTAATTGAGAGGGATTACTTAGAACTTTTTCTGTTGTTGCTTTAAAGGCCAGAGACCCACTTAAGTTCTGTTTAAGGGCAGAAAGAACACTGTGGGGATTCTTACCAGAATCCAAGGGCAGGAACCACAGCCTAGCTGATACTTAGGGGAACAAGAATTGAAATTGGAATCAAAGCAAAGACAGAGTCACCACATACAATTGTGAAAGTTGGGGGCTTAGGGCTAGCCTTTCACATCTTAGATATTGTACATTTTTATATATATTATGACAATTTTCTGGCAGATGACTATAATGTGGCTTGTCCTATATTACAAAATGCTTCAATATATGAAAGCAAAGTATCTTGATGAACTGAAACCTTTTTGAAATTTGCAAAAGGCACCATATAGGCTTGTAGTGATTGTGGCAACTTGGTTTCTCACCCGATCTCTCTATCAACTGGCTTTCTTGGGTTATTAAGAATTTTTGTTCCCTCCTAATTTTAACTTATACTTGGCACATCATCTTAAGTGAAAGTTAATGGAGTTTGAGAGAAGGGTCATATTTTTCCACTTAATCATAAGTGTCTTAGTTAATTAGTTAAATAGTTAATTAACTAACGATATAACTAATAATAGTTAATAGGTAGTAATATAGTGTTCACTATGTGCCAGGAACTCTTCTATGTGCTTTCAAATATTAACTTCTTTTAAAAAACCAATCCTGATATATAGGTACTGTCATTTCCCCCACTTCACAGATGAGAATTTTCTTCTCATTACAGAGGAGGCACAGAGAGGCTAAGAGAAGAAGTAGAGTTAGGGTTGCCAGTTAAATGCAGGATGCCCAGTTAAACTTGAATTTCAGATCAACAAGTAACTGTTCAGTATATGTATGTTCCAAATATTGCATGTGATATGCTTATACTAAAAAAGTTCAGATCCTGGGCGTGGACCTACGCACCGCTTATCAAGCCATGCTGTGGCAGCGTCCCATATAAAGTAGAGGAAGATGGGCTCTACTATGGGATGTTAGCCAAGGGCCAATCTTCCACAGTGAAAAAAAAAAGAGGAGGATTGGCAACGGATGTTAGCTCAGGGCTGATCTTTCTTACACACACCCACAAAATATATATATATATATAATAAAAGAAATGTTTAAAAAAAAAGAATTAAGTTAAAAGAAGAGAAAACAAACAGAAAAGTCCAAAGCACTGTAAAAATAGGAGATCGTATAGGATTTGCTGCCCAAAGGAGTCCTTTTGGGAAGGCAATATTTTCCCCCAAAGTGATTCGCTAATAGTAGAACCTGAAGAGACTGAAAAAGCGTGGCCTCGACAATTCTTCAGATTGTGCTCTGTGCCTGAATTTGCCTGTTCCACCTTTGCTTATGGATGAGGCTATTCTCATGGCTTAAAGGCCCACCAGGATACTGGTTATCTTAAGGCAAAGCAACAACTACATCAGCATGCACTGGTCTGCTCCACCACAAAAACTTGCAAGCTGACTTCATCTGAGTCTAGCAAACAGTTTTTAAGCACACGCTCTATGCCAGATATTATTCAGAGCTATTTGGGCTTGAAAGTCAGGGGTGGCTCTCAATGATCTTTCCTTTCTGGCTCAATGTAGGCTCCTACCAAGACTGTTGGAATGAAAATGAGTCTGATAATGTCTCATCAGACTGTAGGCGAGAGAAGAAGAGATGAAGCAGAACGCAAGTACCAGCCAAGGTGCAAGGGGTGTCCCTCTTTTCTGACCCCAGCTGACACTCCCTGCTATCAACCCCTTAGAGGTTGACATGTGCAGTGGTGCCCACCCAGTTCTTCATAGACTCTTCTTGGCATGAGTTTGATGGCAAATTTAGGTTAGCGCCTCTGACAACTAGAGAAATAAGAATTCATTTTCAGAGGTTTTGCTAAACCTTTCATAGCCATTACTGGAACACCCCAGAAAAGTCCATTCTCTTAGTAGATGCCCTATTTACAGTTACAGTTATAGATGAAATGAAAGCAGCTCTTTGTTCATCCTCTGACTTTCAATTTTGAAGCCTAAGCCACCATAAATCTTAGGACTAACCTGCCCCTACAAATCTTATTAACAAGAATAGATCAGATGTGCTCTTTGTTATGTGTAGCTGTCAGTTGTCCTTAGCCAGGGTGGCCAAGGGTGGGGGTGACTGGGAAAGCCTGGGTAAGTTCAGTCTAATGCTGATTCCTGCCTCTCATTTGTGTCATCAGTTTGAATTCTTTCCTCACCAGACCTCTCGCAATAGATGCTAATAAGTAGTCATATTGGACAGATCTTTCTTTTCACTGTCTTTCATTGTCTCTCCCTTTTTTCTTGTTCCATGGCAAAATGGGGCATGCAGAGGAGGGAAGCTGCAGCAGGGGATTTATAAATTCAGAGCCTTCGAGAAGAGTTGATGGAGTTACACAACTCTCTCCTAATTATTTCTCTCTTGGGCTCCAATTACATGTTAGGAACTTTCAGGCTCGCCCCAAATTTATCATCTTCAAATTCCCATGGATTATAAAAATCAAAGGGCCTGATCTCGAAGCTTAACCTTGTTTCCAGTGCCAGCAGAAGGCTTAAGGGATTAGATCACGAGGAGCCCAGAGAGGATAGTGTCTGTCTTAAGTGGGTAAATAACAGCCTCAAATTTGGCTGGGGCTCTCTTGCTGCAAAATCTCCCCTTTCTCATCATTGTCTAAGGGCCAACAGCATTATTATTTTTTATAATGACACTATGGCCTTTGGACACAAGGCCAAGGCTGTGAGTGATCAAAATTATGTGTGGCCACTTTATGTTAGTATTTTGCAGGGCCCTAACTTTCTTATCCTCTTTTGATGTGTCCCTAGAGAATTTGGGAAAAGTTGGGCTACTTCTTAGTAGGTTTTCAATGTGGGGGTCATAGACATCTTCTGTGAAATGGCACAAATCCAAAACAAAATCTTACTTGGATAATATTAGCTTCTGTGTATCGAGTGCTTATCTAGGGCCAGGTGTTGTATCAAGGTGCTCTGGTCAGGACACTAGTGTAAAGCACACGGTACACTCAAAGGGGTGGTTGAAGGGTGTGTAGTGAAGGGACTATTTTGGGAAACCAAGAGGTGGAGTCTCCCCGCTAGCACCAGGAGGGAGATTTTCTGCTTTACTATTCCCGGGCCTGAAGGAGATGGGGTTTTATAGCTAGCGAGGTTTCTAGGAGAGGGCCACCAGACAGGAGAACTTGGCAATTGCTGAACCTTTTGGCCCTCCCAGCTCCTGGATGTACTTGCCATTGGTCAAATCCAACCAGAAACCAGAGGGCAAGGGAGCCGGATGGTATAGTCATTAGAGATCACCTCTTGGGGCAGAGAGCAGGGCTGAGGCTGGAGCTCATATTTACTCCATTACTATCATTACGGAGAGAAACAGGTTAAATAACAGGCCCAGGGTCACTCAGCTAGGGAGTGGTAAAACTGGGATTTGAATCCAGGGCATCTCTTTCTAGAGCCTGAACTCCTTGTTACCATGCTTTCCGCCATTGAGAGGGCTCTGGGCACACAACTCTTAAAGAACCTCAGAGCCCCTCTAGATCAGTGCTGTTCTGCTTAACACACTTAGCAATTGCATGGTTATCTGCAGGACTGCCAGTCCTCCCAACAGGCTGTATGTTCCGGGAGGTCAAGGACCTTATGTCTGTTTCATTCAGGGCTGAATTTCCTAGCACAGAGAACATAGTAGGCACCCACTCAGCATTTTCTTGAAGGAATGAATGAATTTATGGAGAACCTCCCATAGGCCAGGTTCTGTGCTAGGTGCTGCCTTCCTCCTTTCTTTACAGTGGCTTTCAGTAACCCACTTCTGTTGGTTTCCCTCCAAGAATCATCTTTTCTTCAAGTAGAAGTTTCTCACCTCAAATCTCCAGCCTGAATGGGCAGGAGCTTGGTGGTTCAGGCTACAGCCGTGAGGTGCTGGAATAAAGGGATCCAAGAGGCACTGAGCTCTCTGCTCCCATCCTCTGCTTACCGTTCCTGCCGACTTTGTGCTGCCTCTCATCTCAGGAGTGGATGGAGCAGCTCCTCCTCCTGCCACCTCTAGAGAGGACAGCATGTGGGCCTTCGAGATGATTTCTGTGTTCAGTTTGCTGGCACCTTTGTTTTCTACCTGTTCCTTGCCATGTTTCCCTTTCTCGACCTCAAATCTGTAGCTGAAAATTAATACTCTCTGGCTTAGGCTAGGCCATAACCGGTCTCCCGTTTTCTTCAAACTGAAAAAGCCCCAGCTTGTTGAGCAATTGGACTTCGTTAACCAAGACTCACAGGCGGTTGGTTGTACTTGTGCAAGGAAGCCACCAGGGCAGCACAGAGTTTCCAGATTTATCTGCCACAGAACAGAACACTCGGAAACATAGATACCAAATCACTCGTTTCCATTGGCATCCTGTTCTGGAAAAAGAAGAAATCGGTAATGTGATTTCCTCTCCCACCTTGAGATCTAAGGAAATGCTGCAGTTCTTTGACACATTCTGGATTATTGATGGTTTTCTAAGTATTCTCAAGAAGGAGAATACCTTGCCCTTTGTTTGGGGACAAACACTTCAATTTCCAGTATAATGTAGTAGAACTGAAAAGAGAGTGTGTGTGTGTGTGTGTGTGTGTGTGTGTGTGTTGAGGGGGTGGATTTTAAAATGTCATTTGGTCCATTTCCCTGTCTCCAGGCCACTCCACATCACTCAAGATAGGTCTCTTTTATTTGGAAAGAGTAAAGTGTTCTAAAGCTTTCTCTACAATACACATGAAGAACTGGCTTTTTGAGCCTGTGTCTAAGAAACTTAATATGCTTAAAATCTAATTATTTTAACTCCAAAACATAATTTTAATATAATTTTTTCTTATGAAATTTTCTGATATACACAAAGTTGAGTGAATAGTACAATGAACTCCTATATACCCATCACCAAGATTCAACAATTACCAAGATTTTGCCAAACTTCCTTTATCTATTTCTTTTTTTCTATCTTTTTTTTTAAGTTTTATTGTGGAATTATTCTGAAGTAAATCCCAGAAATATCATTTCATACCTACCTAGTGCGGTATGCATCTATAAAAACTATGGCCATTGGCTTCCATAGCAATAATGCCAATTAATAATAAGTTTTAAAATAATAATAATAACTATTATATTGCTGAATGACAATTATGCACCAGGAACTATATATCTTTTTTCAGTCAGACCATGTTTTTGACAAGAGACTGAAGTCCATTAGAATGAGTTTTAAAAGCAGGATTTGTGCATAAATTCTCCCTGAACCAAGGGCAAAAAGGTAATTGTAGTCAGGTTGACCCAAGGGGATGACTACATAATGGAAAGCTGTTGGTGTTAGGGGCTTCTCCAAGCTGCCATGTGTTTCTCTGACAAATTACTCACAAGAGAAATCTCTACTCCCTTCACTTCAGTTCTATCTTATAAATTCCTGCATATATCCTACACAGCTGCTGGGGGGCTCAGACCTCTGAGGGTATGCAGCCCAGGAGTTGTTACATCAACTTCAATCCAAAACTTAATTTTTAACCATATGTTGCTAGCAACACCATTCTGAGACTTATTGGTCTTGACGCTCAAGTTCTAAAGTTCTGGTTTTATGGGATTTGTGTCGCCCATCTCTGTGTGTCATTGTTTTCTTTCCCAGTCTCATCCCTCTGATGCTGGAGGATTCCAAATAAAGGGGTCGGCAGCAAATGTTTAGCACAAATAGCCAAATACAAGGGACACTTGGTCTCTCCCTTTTCTGTGGCTTATCCATAGGCCATTGGATGCTTGAGGGACCGAGGTGTGTACGCAGCTTGGCGATGGAGGTGGGGATGGCTCCACGGGCAGGACTTAAATGACTTTAGAGAACTTCACGAGCAGAGACTGCCAGCTGCCACGCAGAATAGGTTCAGGAGGGCTCCACCCCAACGGGGAGGGGCTACTTCCATTCTCTCCGCATAAATATCTTGCTATGTGTTCATTATGCTCAGACTGCAAACCAGTTTCTCCTACCTTTGCTTGTGGTCCAAACAGGTGGCTCAAATCCAAGTGCCTGAAATGGACTAACCAGAGTTTGTATGTTTCATTTTCTTTATTTCAGGGGAAAAGATCCAGTTGGCTCAGGACAGATTTTGCATCAGGTGCCCCCACTTTGTCCAATCAATTGTGGTCAGAAGAGAGGAAATGGATAGAGCTGCCCAGGTTGCCCCTGGAGTTGGGGGAATAGTACTCAGAGAAATGATTTTTGGATGGGCAAGCACACCCAAAAGGTGTCTATCATATCTAATTTAATCACCATGTGTTCTACATGGAAGATAATTTTATTCCCATTTTACAGAAAGGTTATTTGAGGCTTAGGGAATTGTACTGCCTAAGATTACACATCTAGAGGATGTGAACCCAGCTCTACATGACTCCAAACTCAAAGGCTTGCCAGACCGTAGGCTATATGATTCTCATCCTAATATTAATTTATTCATTCAATAATTATTCTCTTAATTCTGGAGAGCTGAGCAGTTTATTTTTATAACATTCATTCTATTAGAAAATAGAGAGTGACTATTTCTATGTTTCAGTGTGGGAGGGTTCACTTTAACCATTAGGTTTCAGCCAAAAGCTTAGGAATATGTCCCCCCATGGATGGGACCTCAAGAAGGATAAAAGCCAGATTTTATCAGAAGGTCAGCAGAATTTTTCTATAAAGGGCCAGGTAGTAAATATTTTAGAGTTTGTGGGCCATATGTTTTCTGTTACAACTACTCAATGCTACCATTTTAGCATGAAATCACATAGACAATATGCAAGAGAATGAATGTGGTATGTTCCGAGAAAACTTTCTTTTTTTTTTTTTTGGTGAGAAGATCAGCCCTGTGCTAACATCCGCCAATCCTCCTCTTTTTGCTGAGGAAGACTGGCCCTGGGCTAACATCCGTGCCCATCTTCCTCCACTTTATATGGGATGCCGCCACAGCATGGCTTGCCAAGCAGTGCGTCGGTGCGTGCCGGGATCCGAACTGGCGAACCCCGGGCCGCCGTAGCAGAGCGCGCGCACTTAACCGCTTGCGCCACTGGGCCGGCCCCCCGAGAAAACTTTCTTTGTGGACACTGAAACTTGAATTTCATATAATCTTCATCTCACAAAATACTAGTCTTCTTTTAATTTTTTAAAACCATTTAAAAAATTAAAAACCATTCTTCGCTCACAAACCATATAAAAACAGGTGGCAGGCCACATTTGGTCAGTGGGCCATAGTTTGCTGAACTATGGTTTACATTATTCTCATCCTAATATTAATTTACTCATTCCATAAACATTGAGAAGACACCAGTTGTATATTAGGCATTATGGCAGACACTGCGTGTGTGATGGAAACAGATCCAGACCTTGCTTTCATGGAACTGACCATTAGTGGGAAGACAGTATTAATCAAATAATCACACCAAAATTTTAAAAATTACAATAGTGATAAAGGCCACTAAGGAAAAGATAAAGGAACTTTGAGTATGTATTACAAGGGAAGGCAATTTAATTTGGGGCAGAGGTCAGAGAAAGCCCCTACGTATTAAGATAATACTTTCTAGTCTTTCCCATGAGCTCCACAGCTGAAATTAACATTTCTGACTTCCACCCATCACATGGTGCTCGTTCGCTCTCATATGAGGGTCTATTGTGGTTGTGTCTGGCCAGTCTTACCACCTCTGCAGCTATGTGGATTTTCATTGAGATGAGCTATCCTACATTTATTCCCACTGTATTTTATCTCATTTCTAACAAGCTGTCTTTTTAATTTGCCCAGGATCATATTGAATTCTAGTCTGGTCCCCTGAGCCTGTAGGAACTCCATCCAGTTTCATTTTGCTTGCCGTTTTAATCCTTTATTAATCCTCAATTCCTTCAGCTGGGCAATTGATAAAGCTATTCTACACCCAGAATAAAATTTCCTTCCCTCCTGGGTGCATGGTTTTGCTGCAGTTTTAAGAATCTAAAGATTGTTTATTCCATTTTCTTTGCTCAGAAGAGCAGCAAATACTTCACTCAGTTGATGCTAGCACTATGCCCAGCTCAAACAAATGGGTCAGAATATCCCAGGATATAGTGCTGGGATGTAAGATACATTCATGTCCAAAGCATCCAGGTACTTGGTGCAGAATATGTCACTGAAATGACTGAAACTTGTTTAAACTCTAAACTCTCCGAGTCATAGTTGTAAATAGTGGTCTTAGAGCCAGAAAATATAAGTTCAAATTTTAGCTCTGTGACGTAACAGCTAGGTGACTGTCAGCCTTCTAAGTTTCAATTTTTTCAAATGGAACAGGGGGATAACAATGCTTCTCCTACAAAATTATAGGCTCAGGGTCTACAGAAATCTGTTTTCATTAAATGGGAGCATCTTGTAGCTTCTTTGATATTAAATCTAGTGGAGGAATTTGATTAGTTGATTTGCATTTCCATGACTACTTGTAACATTCTGGGTGAAGACCCCAGCGAACATCGGTATAAAGAAGGCAATCCATGAAATTTAACTCGGTTATTGCACTGGTCACATGGTGTGGCAGTTTTGAAATATGGTTGAAAACTCTTTGATATTTTGCCGCTTGAGAGGTAGGGTCTAATCCCCTCTCGTTGAATTTGGGTGGGCTTGTGTCTCACTAGTAACCAAAAGAATGCAAAGAAGCGATGCTGCCTGACTTCTGAGGCAACATCAGTTCCCGGGGTTCTCAGGGAACACTCACTGTGGGGAAGCCAGAAGTTAGGCCCCCTGTAAGAACACCGACCACTCTGAGGCCACCAGGCTGGGGAAGCACGTAGTGCTCCAGTCGTCAGCCCCAGCTGAGCCCAGCTGTCAGCCTGCTCTACCTGCCAGCAGCCATCTGAGTAAACCATCTCCCATGTCCTGTCCAGTCAAGCCTTCAGATGACTGCAGCCCAGCCAACATCTGATTGCAGCTACGTGAGAGACCTCAAGAGATAACTGTCCAGCTGGGCCGTTCCCGAATTCCTGACCCACAAAACCAAGAGCAAAATATTGAAGCTGCTATGTTTCTGGGTCATTTGTTATGTAGCAATACTGCCAGCAATAATAACCAGAACCTACAGTCACAATAGCAAGTGAATATTACTGTAACTGTCCCAGGGTGTTGGTAGAGATGCTGGTGGTCATGGTGAAACAACACAGCTTTAAAATGTTAGATTTACACATATTGATTGTGACTTATTTGTGTCACTAGGACAGAACCAAACAAGAAGCATAATGGAAGCAATGAGTTGAAGTCCAAGCCTTGGTTGCGCCCCATTCCCATTGAGGTGTTGGAGATAACATTTTAAGTGCAGCATTGACTCTTTTGAGCATATAATAACCATGACTGCTTAACACTGTCAGGAAAGGTCTGGTTTTACTTCTATACCTTATCTGTGCAGCACAGACCACATCTGAACCTTAGCCACCACTTTAAAATGTGTAGGTGTGCTTACGATCAAAACCTGAAAGAGATGAGATAGGAAGAAGAGGAGTCCAGTTATAAACACATTTGTCCAAACCCCACTTTTGTAAAACTAATTTTAACCTGATTGACTTTAACTGGCAACATATAACAAAATCCAAGATCGAACATTTTCAAAAGTATACGAGAAGTAAGGTAGTGATTCATTACCTGGGATCTCTAAACTTTGAAAGGTCTCCACAGGGGTCCTTAACTGTTTTGTTTGATTTTTAAGTAAGCATTTTATTGAAGTATAACATATACATAGAAAGGTGCACTAAGCACAGCTCGGTGATTTTTCTACAAGCTTAGCACACCTGGGGAACAAGAGCCCAGGTTTGAAAACAGAACATTACCAGTTCTCCAGAAGCCTCCTTGAACCCTCCTCCAGTCCTATGCAACCCTCAAAGGTAACCACTATTCTAACTTCTACCACAATAGACTAACTTGGTCTGTTTTTGAACTTTGTGTAAAGAGAATCATATATCGTGTATTTTGTTCTCGCTTCTTTTGCTCAATATTTGTTTGTGAAATTTTTACATGTGGTCAGATGTAATTGAGGTTTGTTCATTCTCATTGCAGTACACAGTATTCTATTGTGCCAATATACCATAATTTATTTATCTATTCTTCTATTGATGGTCTCAGTGGATTTACAGTATTTCATTCAGCCTTACGAAGAATTTGCAGCTCTAGTTGGAATCAGTCCCCTAAAGATCTGGAGCATCCAATGTGTGTGCTTTTTTGGAATATGGGCTCAGTGGGATCTTACTGTTGATCTCCCACTTTGGAGACTCTCTGAATGGCAACCACTGTCTTTGATGAATTTTTTAATGGCAAAAAAATGCAGAGTTGGCTTATCTTTACCATGTTAATGACCCTGAGTGAGTCACTGAAGTCCTCTGGGCTTCAGTATCCATTGGGATACAGCTCTAAAAATGTCAGTGGTTCTGGTTGAGGGTAAGTTTATGGCAGGGAAAACACTGAGCCAAGGAAATCATTGCACTCATGAAGTTTAACAGGAACAACCAAATCAAATTTCTGAGTTAGCTTGCACTTTTTGTGGGCTTGTGAAGGATAGGTTCACGTTAGCTTCAGAAGTCATGCCATGAGGCAACTTTCTTTATGTGAAAATATCAAGTGACACTAGAGTCATACTAGGAAATAGAATCCATGCAATTCACACCTGTTCGAAAAAAGCAAGCTTATTAACATTTTCCAACAGCCATGATGACTGTAATAAACAAAGGAGATCTTCCAGCATCCAGAAGGGTTTGGGGCAGGAACAGGCTGTGACATCTGGCTACAACCTGGACCTCCATCTGACTAGTTGACTCTTCTTTTGTATAAAACTTGGTGAGTTTGTGTTAAACCTACAGATTCTCTCCACATGATTCTTTACTTGGACTCCTTCACACACACCTTTATGCAGTAATATTTTAGGTTGAATTCTACTCTAGCAAACTCTAACTAATCCAGCATCAACTCTACGTGTTGCCATAAGGTGAATTCATTCTTTCAGGAGTTAGTTTCTTAAAACCTAGACATTGCTTCTTGCTTGGGTCATTTTGTGATTTGTGGGGGCAATTTTGTATTAGTTGGGGTAACATTAACTGCTGTAACATATGATCCCTCAAATATCATGGTTCAACATAAGAGATATTTATTTCTTGCTCGCATAACAGTCTAATGCTGGTGTTCCTGGTCAGAGGGTGGGCCTTCCAGACGACATGCAGTAGTTCAGTTTCCTTCCACTTTGTGTTTCTGCCTCCCCAGAGCCTTAGAGTTCTCTGCAATTTAGACAGCAAACAAAGAAATAGAAAATAGAGAAGATACTTTGGTTTGGAAAGGAAAGGACACACATCACTTCCACTCACTGGCGGGAACTAATCACACGACCCTGCCTAAATGCAAGGGGTTCTGGGAAATGTAGTCTCCTGCTGGACAGCTGCTTTCCAGTTAAGCACCATATCACAGAATAGGGCAGAAATTTTGGTGGAGAGCTAGCTGTCTCTTCCACAGCAAGTGTGGGATACTACATTTTACCTTATTTTACAAGAAACAATTATAATAACAGCTAACATTTGGGTATTAAAGTATGTGAATGTAAGACTTCAAAATTGAGTGTGCAAAAAAAAAATTTTATTTCCTATAACTCGAAATGATTTGCATTTTGAAGTTCTATCCCTCTAGTACAGCAGGATCATTTAATTGGGGGATCTCTAAGGTATTCCATTCCCAGAATTTATGCCAGCGTTCTGGAATGAATTCCTGATATGTTGGCAGATAAGGCAGGAATCTTGTCATTCATTCATCTGTCGACATAGGTCCTTTAGAGATGTCCACTATAGCAGAAGTTGTGTCCTTAGTTCTAATGATTTTGTCATGCTATTCTCAGGGTGTGGGAATTTTTCCACATCTCCCCACAAATAAATCCACTAGAAAAGAAGTTCTGAGGGAGTAGGGTGCTGTTCTCCTTTGCTCTGAGATTCCAGATCCCTCACAATCACCTCTCTCCTAATCCTAACCCCAAATGGAGTTTAACTAGAAATCTTAACAAGAGAAATCCTTCTTTCAAGTTTCCGGCCGAGATGTTTTGTCTAAACCCAAATCCTTCCCTTTTTCTGAAGTTTAGGCTGTTCCTCAAACATGCAAAATATATTACTGCCTCTGGACCTTTGCACTTTTCATCAGTAATGGATCCCCAGTACTTAAAAACTGTACTTGGGACATAGTCATCACTCAATAAATATTTGGGGAATGAATTACCTTTGAGACAGATGATATAATCCCCATTTTACAGAAATGAATACTGTGACTCAGAAAGCCTAAGAAATCTGCAAAATGTGCTAAAATTAGTAAATGGGAGGGCCAGAATTTTAACCCAGGCAGTCAGTCTGTATTCATATTTATTTAAAAAATAAATATGATATAAGTAGTCTGCCTTCTCCCAATTCATCTATAGTGCATTAGAGAGAGCCCTGGACTAGGAATACGAAAACTTCCTGTCTTACTATATTTGTGACTTTGGGCAAATCACTTAATCTCACTATGTCTTGGTTTCCTCATCTACAGAGTAGAAATAATGATACATCCCTCACAGATGACTGGGAGGTTTAGATGGTGATGAATTGAGCACTGAGAAGGTATGTAATTATGTCACTTATCGGTGGTTGCAACAATAGTCAACAGTGTAACAGACAACCACACAACTGTAGTGACATACAACAATGAATTGATTGCTCACACATCTGAGATTTAGATGGGCAGCTCTGCTGATCTTGACTGGACTCATTTATGTATCTGGGGTTAGGCTGGCTGTCAGCTGATCTAGGCTGCCCTTGGCTGGAATGACTGAGTGATTCACCTCTGTTCCATTTATGTCTCATCCTCTGGCAGATTAGCCTGAAAATGTTGTCATGGTGATAAGAGAGGCACATAATACATAAATTCTCTGAAGCCAAGGCTCAGAAGTAGCACACCATCACTTCCAATGCATTCTGTTAACTGAAGCAAGTCATACAGCCTAGCCCAGGTTGAAGGACTGGGGGAATTTACTCTGTCTCATTAGTAGAAGGAATCGAAAAGTCACATGGCAAGGAGCATGGATGTAGAGAGGAAAAATAATTGGGCCATTAACATGCTCAGTCTTCCACAGTAATCAGTAAACTTTAGTTCAATCTGAGGTGCATTTGGGCATATTAAAACCTGGAATCCACTCAACAATCCCTCTGGACTCAATTTCATCAACTTATTTTAGCCTTTTCCTGTTCTGTCCCATAGAATGAATCTCTAGCTACCCTCTGGAAAGGGGAAAGGTGGATGGACACCTCTCAGTGGAGAAAGGTCTGCTTTTTAACTGGAGACAGTCCCTTACTGCCCAAATGTCCACAATGGGTAGATTACCAATGTCTGTCTCACCTGTCCTTTTCCCCCAGTCAACGGAAAGTCACACTCTTGGCCCTAAGTAAGGTTTAAGCATTTCTATATTCAGAGAGACAGGCAAAAATTCATCATAGGGATCTAGGCCACCACCGAGCTCCTCCTTGTGTACACAAGCGGCACAGTCTCAGTGTAGAGGGCACACCCTGGGTGTTCTAATGGACCTTGCTCACTTCCTGACCTTTTTCCATTGTGCTGGCTCTGAAGATGAGGGGTTAGGTGAGCCCCAAAGTCATGCTATGATGGGAGAGGCGGTGAGGGACCTCTACTCTGGCCTCCTGTTTGTTCTATCCCAGAATATCTGAAATAAAACATACCCCACATTACAAGGCTGGTTTCCTTCTGAAATCCCCATCTGGTCTGCCTGTAGTTTTCGTAATCCTTCTAGTAATATAACTACAACTTTTTTCTAGTGAACAAATTGCTCTGGTCCTGTTTGCTGAAAGAGCATTTGCCTTCTACCTGTTCTGGGTTTCATTATGAAGTATTTCTTTCACTAACTCGATTTTCCTAGTAACCTTGAGGTTGGTAGGTGAATGGTCTTGGTTTATAGCCCCCCACTTTCACCCTCCCAGTCCCTTTCCATATGGCAAGACTTCAATAGGTGCATCTTCTTGTTTAAAACTTAACCACATCTTTTCTTCTTTACATACTCCACCATGTAATTTATAAAGATGTGTCTTTATGTGCATGCTTTATTGACTTAACACATAACGAGCAATTTCCCTTCCATTGTGTTGACATCTAAAACGTTATTTTTAGCCCTAATAAATCATCCCATTTTACATATGGACAGAAATTCATTTAACTCAGGCTTTTTGTTGAGCACCTAGCTGTTTTCTGGTTTACCTTGATTATAAACAAAGGAGAAAGTGCTAGGTGTCACATTTCCACAACAAACTCTTACAGATGCTACTATAACTGCTTTAGATATTTTCATCATGTAGGTGGCAGAATTTAAAAGCTATTATAACAGATACCTGGTTATTATCTCACAGCCTCGATTCATCCTACCCGTGCTGGGCTATAATCCTCTAGATAGGGAGTCTTGAAACATATATCCATGTGAACAGAGGGGTGGGAGCTCTCCAGCCCCTTTCTATTGATCAGGATTTTCAACAATTATACCTCATTTGACCCCCACAGTGGTGTTGTGAAGAAGGGGAGACAGATGTTGTTATCCCTGTCTTTGAGAAGGGGGTTCTGAAAAGAGAAGTGCTTGGTCCAGGTCACACTCCTATAAAGCGACGGGGTCTGTTCTCAAGCACAGGCTTTCTGACTCCCAGGCTGGAATTTTCCGCAGCAATATGTTACAGGAACTTATTTATACTAACAATCGTCATCAGAGGTAAGTTTTATTGAGCTTCTATTATATGTAGACTGTGTTTTCAGTGCTTTATGTGCATTAATTCCCTCAATGTTCAAAACAACAATATGTGGTGGATGTTGTTGTTGTTGTAATTATTATTATCATCATCCCCATTTTACTGAGGTGGCAACTGAGAGAGATTAAGTAAT
Organism: Diceros bicornis minor; assembly: GCF_020826845.1. Lineage (NCBI taxonomy): Eukaryota > Metazoa > Chordata > Mammalia > Perissodactyla > Rhinocerotidae > Diceros > Diceros bicornis. The sequence goes on along the minus strand of NC_080758.1, from coordinate 36,570,868 downwards.
TTGCCAAAGTCATATGGCTGGTGAGTAAAAGAGCTACAATTTGAACTCAATTAAGAGCCTAAGCTCTTAACCCCTGTGATACATGGATCAATATTGACTGATTTACATAACTTAAGGTAACTACAAATTCAACCTGGAACCTCACCTCGCAATATTATCACCATGTTAAATCTTGGTAAATTCATCATCATCTTTCTCTTTTTTTTTTCATAATTATCCTGTGTGCACACACGCACACACACAATTGGATTATTCCTCCACCTACCTCCAGATTACAATCCAAAGAATGTTCTTATGATGAAAACACAATAATCCCTCTTGGTAATCTTTTTCTCCTCCTACAAATCCCTTCTGTGCCAAATCTCCTTCAGTCTTACTGTCTTCAGCTGTAAATGATAAATTAATTGCTCATCCAGATTTTATTTCCACTTCTTTAAAATAATATTTATTGTTTTCCTTTGATTGCAAGAGTAGCATACATTTACTGAAAAAAAAAATAGGGAAAACAGAAAAGTATGAGAAATAAAGTAAAACCACCCATAATTTCTCTGCTCTCCAGAGACAACCACTGCTAACATTTTTTCCTATCTCCTTCCACATATCCTTCACACAAGCTGATTGTACCACAGTACTATTTTGTCTAGCTTTCTTTACTTAACGTATCATGAACGTTCCTATGTTTTATTAGCTACAATGTGACTTCCAATTACACAATATCCCATTGTACTAGTTAATAACTTAATTAATGCACTTAAATGAGCATCCTTTTGCACACATGTGTGTCCCATTCCTGATCATTTTTTTAGGAATGATTCCTAGAAGTGGTATTGCTGGATCTAAAGTGTGTGTTTTTAGGCTCTTAGTAACAGCTATCAAATCCTTCTCTAGAAACATACCAGTTGGCACTTCCGTGAGGGTTTAAGGGGAATGAATGCCTGCGCCCTTTTTGAGCCTGCCTCTGCAAGGACCACAGCTGCTTGCTACTTTCCTGATCTACATCTGGCTGTTCCAAGCCCTGTGGATGACACATGTATTCGCTGTGGGACCACTTACAGCCAAGTCCCACAGGCAGATAGATTCATCTCTGTTCACTCGGAGGTTGTTGTTGATCATTTCGCAATGACAAAAGGAGACCTACCTATTAGGAAGTGATCTCCTTCCTACAGGCTCAGGGAGGCAGACCCTCTTTTCTTCCAGCCACCTGGCACATTATTTTGGAAGAGACCAGATGAGGCTACCCTCTCTGATTCTATCGGTGCCACACACACAGCCAGGCTTTGATTTTCCTAAGGACATATTTCTCCCGATTCAGCTTTTCAACAAATTCAGAAATACCTATATAATTAGTTCTTCTTAGAAACTATGCATCATAAAAATGATGCTAACATGAAAGCTGGCAGTAAAGATTTCAAGGTTAGTGAAGACTGAAGACCAGTTACCTGGTTACTGGTTAGTGAAGACTGGTTACCTCCCAATCTTAAATTGTGTCTGTCACTGAAATATTTACCGATATGCTAGATATTAGATGGTAAGACACAATGCCTGCCTTCAAGAGGTCACAGCCTGGAAGAAGAGGCAGATAACTAGACAAATACAGAGAGTAATTGGGCCATATGCAATTAGCAGAATGTTACATAGGAGTTTTTTTGAATGATGGACAGTAGGAGATAAATACTACATGGAAACTAAAGAGCTGTCAGACACGTCTCAGAGGCGACAGGACCAGCTTTGCTCCTCCAATCATCTCATCATCCTTCTCCTACTGTCAGCCTATATAAAAGGAGTTAGTGGAATTTGTTGGAGACTTTGGGATTGGATTTCCAAGTGGACAGTTATTCTCTCCTGTAGGGCATGGGAAGGGGGTGCTCTTCCTTCCCCCCAGCCAAGTGAGAAGGGCTCACAAGACTGGTTACCTCGAAGAAAGAGGGACTCACTTTCTGTGCCTGACTGCTCTGTGCTTTTGTTTTTCTGCTCAGTGGACATTTTGAGCAGGCTAAAGTAACTGGTGAGAGACGGCACGGGGAGCAGAGCAGTCTCATCTCAACTTCGGGGACGGGGAAGGTTCTTGAGTTTCTAGATGGGCCAGTGGCACAAATGGAGGCCTGATCCGAAGCTCTCTTTCCATTATCCCAAGACGTATAGAGACAGAGGGACAACAACAGGAGGAGGCTGTGAAGAATCTCCTGGGGAGCTGGAGAGGAAGAGAGGGAGAGGTATCTGATGAGGTCCCCTTGGAGCACAGAACTTCTTCCTTCCAGGGAACTGTGTCCTTGGAAATACCTTCACAAGCGTCCCACCAGGAAGTCAGCATTTGGACATCAGGGCAGGATCACAGCAGCACCAATTAAGATGCCCTCCCTGCTCCTACTTCCCTGGGTGTCTGCATCATTGGCTATATTCTCAGCCATTCTAAATGACCGAGCAAGAATGGCTCGTCTGAACTATACATTTCTATGTCTTGTCCAAAGCTGTGGCTGGAGACGTTGTCCGTTCTACAAATATCCAGACGATAGAAGAGTTTGATTCCTGGGAAGGGTTTGCCTGAAGAGACAAAACTGGTGTCAGGTCATAAATGCAACATGCTTTCCTTTTTGTCTTAACTGCCAGTAACCTCAGGACCAAGTCCTTGCCCAGTGGTGGCAATTAGCCCATCTCTTGCATCTAGATACGTTACCCTTTGCTCTCTTGAAGTGGCCTCTGCCCTTCTAATTGTGCTATTTGACAATTTGTTTCATTTTGAAAACAGTCTCAGGCCACTTTGTAAGTTTTGAGGCAAATTTTATTTGTGGTGTGTGTGTATCCCAGTGTGAGATGTGAGGAGTCGCACACTGACTGTGGCCCTTAAATCTAGACCAAAGGGGATCTGCTGTCCAAAAAAACACAAATGACTATGGCTGAGAGCAGAGTGTAAACGTGACTCTAATCAGTGGATTTGGGAAGCAAGCATAGTTCCTGTTTTTAAGAAATCAGCCATTGGGGCCGGCCGGGTGGCGCAAGCGGTTAAGTGCGCGCGCTCCGCTGCGGCGGCCCGGGGTTCGCTGGTTCGGATCCCGGGCGCGCACCGACACACTGCTTGGCAAGCCATGCTGTGGCGGCGTCCCATATAAAGTGGAGGAAGATGGGCACAGATGTTAGCCCAGGGCCGTCTTCCTCAGCAAAAAAAGAAGGGGATTGGCGGATGTTAGCACAGGGCTGATCTCCTCATAAAAAAAAAAAAAAAAAAAATCAGCCACAGTTCACTCTTACATACGTGTTTATGTTCTGAGGTCTCTGTAGTTAGAAAAAGCCCTAATCTGTGGTGTTTGTTTTTAGCTTTAACCAGAAAACATTACCACCTGAAGCTGGTCAGAGTATATTAGTAAAAATGTATTTATTTTTGTGATTTTTAAAAATAAAGCTAATATATTTGAAAGTACAAGAGCAATAAAATATTTTCCAAATTTCTTATGGGGCACTGTTTGCTTACTGACTCACTTGGCACATGCTATGAGCCTGACCCTGCAAACACGAGAGGGACCACAATGGATATGGGTTTGCTCTCGCAGAGCTTTTGGTCTGTTAAGGCTGTTTGCTAATAGTACAGATGGTTGTTCCTGTTACTATTAACTCATTAACCACAATAACTTTGTTTTGTCTCAGGAATTTTTGCTCACAATTTTGTGGATCAGAAATTTGAGAAGGGCTCTTTTGATGTCTCTCATACAGTTGAAGTCAAATATCAGTGGGACAAGAGTCATCTGATGGCTCTTGTCAGATGTTCACAGCTCATGTGGCTGAGTCTGTATGCTGACTGTTAGCTGGGAGCTCATCTAGACTGCTGATGGGAGCACCTTCACATGGCCTTTCCAACATGGTGGTCTCAGGGTAGTTGTATTTCTTGTGTGACAATTGGCTTCCCCAGAACAAGCACCTCAAGAGAAGCAGCAGGAACTGCATGGGCCTTCTGCATGGCCTTTTTCTTTTCTGACCTAGCTTTGGAAGCAGTGTCACTTCTACTGTGTTCTATTGATTACAATCAAGTCATCAAGACTAGCTCAGATTCCTGTGAAGGGGACATAGAACTTACCTTTTGATGGGAGGAATCCCAAGGAATTTGAGGTCATGTTTTAAAACCACCACAACCATTATCTGGAAGAGAGATTTTTCATGTGGTTTTTGGTCTCACAAGATTTATGCAACCCCTTAGGGAACCTATTACAGATAATGCTGAGGCCATACTTAAACACGACTGGGATTTGAATCTACACAAACAAAGCCGCCTCTGCTCTCCTTCCCCCTACAGCTTCTGTAAAGCTAATTGAGGCAGTGGTTTCCCCAATGATTCCATTTAATATCAGTCTTCTTAATAGCTATTTTGGGACAAAAACCTAGGCTGTCACAGCTAGGACTGGCACTAGAACTTGCAGCATATTGGAAAAGGGGAAATTTTGCTCTGCTGAACCAAGAGCTTTCTTCTTCCGATTTGCCAATACAGAAGCCCAAATGAGCATATTTACTCTTTGTCCCAGTATAGAGTTAAGAGCGGAGAACTTAGGGTTATGAAGAACAGCAGGTGTCACATACATGTCGTACCACAGAAACCGCCCCTGAGGTAGAGTCACTGAGTCATTAATCTATTTCTGCCTAGAACCTTTCTGGGTTTCTTAAGTGTAGACTTCCTCACTGCCACCTGGCTCCCTCCACTCTGGAAGGAATTTTATTGGGAACCAATATGTCCCTGACACTATTTTGAGGATGCTGATTTCTCTTTACAAAGATCTTTAAGAAAACCTTTTTAACTAACATAAACTTTTGAACTAGCTTGGGGTAGAGATATTATTATACCACTTTTGCCACAGCCTCACTGGCAACAAGCCACTTGAGACTTCTCTCTCCTCCTCAAATTGTCCAGAATTCCAGTGCAGAGGGGTCACTAGCTCAGGTCAAAGGGATCAGCCCTGTTTCCCATCACCAGGCAGAGAGGGGACTGGAGGTCTTGATCAGTCTAAGGCTTTTGCTTTGCTAGCACATGGTGTGGTGGCTGAACACAGGTCTCACACACCCTCCTGGACACCTACCCGTTGCTGTAGGATACTGGTCTGGATCTTTTAGGCGTTAGCACTGTGCACTAGATTAGTTGCCAAAAGTCACATTTGTTTGGTGTTTATAGCAGGTAGTTTTTTGTTGTTCTTGTTGAGGAAGATTCGCCCTGAACTACCATCTGTGCCCATCTTCCTCTATTTTGTATGTAGGTCACCGCCACAGCATGACTGACAAATTGTGTAGGTCCACACCTGGGCTCTGAACCCACAAACCTGGGCTGCTGAAGTGGAGTGTGAGAATTAACCACTATGCCACCAGGCTGGCCCTTATGGCAGGTGGTGTTTAACCCTTTGACCAAGATGCTCAGAAGAAATACATTTTACAACATGATCCAGGACACATATACTAACAAAAAATTCACAAAACAATGCCTAACTCTACTATGTGCAATGCATTCTGACATTTTAAAATCTATTCTTCCTTTTCTAAACGCTGATAGCCAGCTACTAAATTGATATCATGACCCACTGTACTAGTCTGCTCAGGCTGCCATGACAAAATACCATAGACTGGGTGCGTAAACAACAGAAATCGATTTTCTCACAGTTCAGGGGTCTGGAAGTCCAAGATCAAGGTGCTGGCCCGTTCAATTCCTCAGGGAGGGCTCTCTTCCTGGCTTGCAGATGGCTGCCTTCTCACTGTGTCCTCATGGCTTCCTTGATCTTTCGTGAATTTACAAACCATGCTGCAGCTTCCTCTTCACGTTTGCTGGAATCCTCTTCCCTGAACACATTTGTGTGGCTTGCTTGCTCGTGTCCCTTGGGTCTTGGCTTGAAAACCTGTGCAGCCTTCCTCAGCCATCTTATATAATACAGCCAGACGTCCCCCCAGCCCCAGCTTTCCTCTCCTTCTTATTCTGCTTATTTTTCCTCCATAGTACTTATCACCATCTGAATACCATACGCTCACATTTTTATTTGTTTATTATCTCTTAGCCACATTGGAATGTAAGGTCCATTCACTGCTGTGAAGGGTCCTACACATAGTAGCTGCCCAGTTACAACTTGTTGAATGAATGAGGAAATGAATGAATGAAGGGAGAGATACTCAAGTCTTGAGGTGAGAATTAAAGATAAGCTGGAAACAGCAGCTTCTCTTTCAAAAAAAAAATTTTTTTTTTAAGTTTTTCTTCCCTAGGTCCTCCACAGCACAAAATAAAACAGACTCCATTTTAGAGGATATTTTTGGTCCCTTACAAATAGCAGGCAATAACAAATAATGAAATGTTTTTCAAGACCAGATGAAGAAATAAAGCAATCAACCCTAAGATTCTGCCTCCTAAACAAGATGGCATAGATGGTGGTCCAGATGCATTGTTCTGCTTTTCTAATCCAATGGATCTAGTGAACGCTCTGATGGACTGTGGTTCAGTAGGTTCAGCGGCTGGTCACTTGCGACCATAGCGACTGGCCGTAAACTAGTCTTGGCTTCAGACTGGGCATAGTTTGGCCTGTGCCTCAGAACGTTTATGACCATGCTAAAATAGGGTGAGGCAGAGAACTCTTCTAAAACAACAGAAAGGGCAGAGCTCAGAAAATAACCTTGGCTAATAATTACTGAATACTTAGAATATGCCAGAGACCATGCTGTGGACTTCATATAGCTTTCTTCTTTAGTCCTCACCACAACTCTTTGAGGAACATGCCATCTCTATGTTAAGGAAGAGACAACTGAGAGGGTAGCATATCCTGAGTAATCTGGTAGAAGAATGAGAATTGTCCTTTTTGCAGAGCATTTCCTCTGTGTTCTTACTTGAGTCTTGTGATGCTCTGTGGGGTGCCAGGGGCGTGTGCCTTTATCCTTGATTAAAGATAGGGGAGTTAAAGATGGGAGACCAAGTGGTTCCCAAAGTTAGAGACTGGTCTGATTGAGCACCATATCACGTGAGTCCAAATATCTCCTTCTCTGTCCACATACTACACCAGAAGCACTACCTCACCAAGAATACAGACAAATACTACTGGCAATGCTATACAACCAGCAAACAGATAAAAACAGGCCACTCCCAAGAGGCCCCAATGTGAGGCATTCATTACTTTGGAGAATTTTAAATGCCCCTGGGCTTTGAAGCTCAAAAACTAGGGCGAAGGTTCCAATCACCCAACGGTGAGCTCACTTTAGCCAAGTTTGTTAATTTAAGAGGCACAGAGATCTGAACATTGTAAATTAGCATTTACATACTTCTGCTTTCTCTCTGTGCACAGCAAAGTCGGAGGCTGAGTGGCTGGAAGGATGGAGTGAGTCCCTGTGTCATCAAACACGTCTTATGGTACCCACAAACAGTTACCCAGAATGCAATGCAAGCAGCGGTTGGCAAATTACATCCAAAGGGCCAAATCCGGCCATACCCATTCATTTAGTCTATGGCTGTTCTCCACCACAAAGGCAGAGCTGAGTCATTGTGATGGAGAAAGTGTGGCCCACAAAACTAGAAATATTTGCTATTTTTAGAAAAAGTTTCTTGACCCCTACTTCAAACCTCCCAACACCAGTCATAGTAGGTAGGACGATGGCCACCTCGCTCCTTCTCCAAGGCCGTGTGTCCTCCCCAGTGTCTGCCCAGGGGTCATTACATACCTACAGCTGTGTTTGGGGGAAACTGTCCCTCTCCCCTTCATGTCCTCTCAGCACCCAGACTATGCTGAAGGGAATCCACCTGCTGATGAGAAGCAATTCCTGCAGGATGAATGAGTTCTTGTTCCCATATTAGCCCAAGTGCCAACGTGTTCCTCCAGCAGTAGCAACTCTGATAGTGGCCTGCCTCTTGGCAGGGGAAACCTAGTGCAGGGAGCTCACAGCCAAGCTGACTGAAGCTCCTTGGGTTCCATCGAGGGCTGGGGAGATAGGCAAGATTGCGGTGCTTACTGCCTCATAGGCCAGGATGGATGTATGCTGCATTGAGAGGACACTGATTTAGGAACAATGTTGGGGGTTGGGGGTGTGTGAGTTTCTCCAGAGAAGGCTGGCCCCATCCCTGCTGGCAAAGCTGTCCATAATTTTGGGTCAGGAGTGTTGGTGGTGGCACCTAAATTTCTGTTTCCCAGTGTCAAGTGAAAAAACTAAAACAATTTAGTAAGGAGTTTAATACCCTTTATTCAATGGAAAACAATCCATGGATTGGGGGAGTACCGTGCCTCACAAACAGAGGAGCACTCTTCCTGAGGGATTTGGGGCAAGAGCAAGTCTTATAGAGTGTTAGAAGGGGCGAAGTGGAAACAGGGCATGATTGGCTAGGAGGTGGGGGATTTCCTTAAAAGGCCAGTTGGGTCCTATTTTCTAGGGTCAGATAAGCTAACTAAAGCTGAGTTGGAGGATTGTGATTGGTGTATGTTAGGTTTCCTTGACAGGCATTTCTCATAAGTGCAGGCTTAGGTTTAGATTTGCAATGTGCACCAGGCCTCTGGGGAGGCCTCCGTTTTGTGGGTCCTGATATACAAATTAACTTTATCACCAGCTTTGAGGTGAAGCCTGGTGTTTCTCAGGCCGAGGGCCTTGACCCATTAGATCTGTTCCAGCCCCAAGGATTACAGCTCCCTTCACACTGAGGCAGGACCAGTGCCTCTTTGGGATCTCAACCATTGCCTTCCCTTCATCTCCTACTGAGAGCATACAGGAGTCTCCCCTCACATCCCTTTTAATCCCCCCACCCCCTTTTTTAACCCCCTTTCCTTGGACAATGATGCCAACAGACCTCCCTTTATGTAATTAAGGTCATCACTTATGTGATTTTTTGCTGGTAGAGGGAAATCTGCCTCATGATGCATTTTTTGGGTCTGTGCTCAGAGTAGCTAGAAACATCTCTCATTAGAGAGGAAAACAACTGAATTGTACTCTAATAGCCCAAGTCTCTGGTAAAGATTGCTGCAGCCTCAGACTCAGAAGGTTGCTGAGTAAGCAAGGAAACCAACAATAGTCAAACTCCAGGAGAGCTGGGTTCAGGTCTGTGATCTTCACCAGCACCAGCACTACTTGACATAGTAGGTGCTCAATAAAAATTTGTAATGTAAATATACGATCAAGAGGAATTAGAATTAATGGTTTAAGTCTGGAAGAGCCTGACGTCCCTGTCTCACATGAGGGAAGCTCCTGTCCCTGGGATGGGTTATCACCCCATCCACCATGTCCACCATCATTTGGATCCAGTGGTGCTAGGTGGGCACTGCTAAGTTTTATTCTTATGTGGCTATTTTTCTCCCATGTTTCCAGGGCTAAGCTACTTCTGTTCTGCTTTCCACATCCTATGTTTTGATATGTTAATACATTTAATCAAGTTCCAATGCTCTCGAGCTAGTGTTTATCTCAGGTAGTAAGAAGGAATTTCCTTTTGGGAGCTTTGCTCAGAAGTGCACAGGAGAAAGTGGAACTCAGGTTTAAAATCTGACATCTCAAATAGAACCTATGAATAACTTTTAGGGATTTAACAAAATTGTACACAGACCTCTGGATCTGTGTGTGTCTTTCTTTAGGGACAGAGTCCAGATTTAAGCAGATACTTAAAGGGGCCAATGACCACAAACCAGTTAAGTTTATAGGATTCTGTTTCTTTCCATATAGTCTCCAACCCTTTGGGAATATTGTGCTGTTTCCTACATAAAATTTCTTAAGAATTAGCTAAAATAAAAACCACAGAATCATATAGAACCTCTAAAAGTGATTTATTAGGAATTAATTGAGCACCTACTGGATGCCATTCACAGTATTAATGTTTTACTCAGCTTGGGCTGCTATAACAAAGTACCATAGACTGAGTGGTTTATAAACAACAGAAACGTATTTCTCATGGTTCTGGAGGCTGGAAGTCTGAGATCAAGATGCTAACATGGTCAGGTTCCAGTGAGAACCCTCTTCTGGGTTGCAGACTGCCTACTTCTCATTGTGTACTAACATGGTTGAGAGACAGTGTGGGAGATCAAAATTGGCCGCCCTGAAATATGTCTCTTCACCTTGATTATTTTCTCTGATGGACATTTGACCTCCCCCACTAAATGCCTAAAGGAATTTAACTCTGGGTATGGACAGACTGGCAGGGTCCTTGCTAAGCCCATTCTTATCAAAGTTCTGTTTACCAACCATTTACATTTGTAAAGGTATCTCCCTCTCTGCACTGGGAAGTGGGGGGATGGCCTTATCTCTGGAAACTCTTATCAGTACGGAAGGAAAGGACTTCAATCTACATACTCTTGATTACTGTGATTTCTGTCTCTCCGGCCACATTCTCTATAGGTGGCCCTGTAAAGAATTGTGTGACAAATATTTAAATTTCCCTCTCCATGTGAATTGTCTTCTTCCCCTCTGAAATTCCAAACCACTACCCCCCAACACCCTCCTCACCTTTAGCTGAAAATACTTAAGGGAGCAGGTTAATCAGAATGATGAGAAACTCAGTTTCCCTGGTTTCTCCCATGTATTCATGTTACTAAACTTGGCATTATTTTCTCCTGCTAACCTGTCTTTTAATTATTTTGCCAGCCATGAGAACCTTAAGGGAAAGGGTGGAGGGGGATTCTCCCTCTTCTCCAACAACAGCATGCTCGCTCTCTAGCCTCTTCATGTAAGGGCACTAATCCCATTCATGAGAGCTCTACCTTCATGATCTTATCTAACATGATGTCAATTTAAGGTGTTACGATATATTGATTTGATACATTTGTATATTACAACATGACTGCCATTGTATGGTTAGCTAGTATCTCTATCATATCCCATGATTATCATTTCTTTTTTGTGGTGGGAATAATTAAAATCTAGTCTCTTAGAAAGTTTGATGTTTATAATACAATATTGTTGTCTATAACCATTATACTCTGCATTAGATATCTATGACTTATTTATCTACTAGTTGCAACTTTTTACCCTTAAACAACAGCTGTCCCATTCACCCATCCCCCAGCCCTTGGTAACTACCATTTCACTCTCTGTTTTTATGAGTTTGGCTTTTTTAGATTTCACATATAAGCAATATCATACAGTATTTGTCTTTCTCTGTCTGACTTATCTCATTTAGTATAATGCCCTCAAGGTCCATCCATGTTATCACAAATGGCAGGATTTCCTTCTTTCTCATGGTTGAATAATATTCCATTGTATAAATATATATCACATATTTTTTATCCATTCATCCGTTGATGAGCACTTAGGTTGTTTCCACATCTTGGCTATTGTGAATAATGCTGCAATGAACATGGGAGTGCATATGTCTCTTTAATATCCTGTTTTTGTTTCCTTTGGGTATATACCCAAGGAGAATGTAAATTATACCAAGTACTCAAGGAAAGGCTTCCGAGAAGAGTAAACTCTTGGGAAAATCTTTTACAGAGTTACAGAACGTTATTTATCTGAGAAATGAGAGTGAGGCATGGAAGCTATTCTGGAAGACATTTAATAAGTATTTAAACGTGGAGTTGTGAAATGATATGACATATTCCAAATAGCGCAGTGGGAGGTAGTCATAGAGGTAGTTTGGACCTTATTTGCAAAGCTAAGAGTTTAAGCAGACAAAGATATAATAAGTTATATGCTTCAGAAAGCTCACTCCGCAAACACTATTAGAAGGCTTGGTTGGGGGTGGAGTGGGGCTGAGGTCTTGACCAGTGGTGATGTGGAGATGGGAAAGAGGAAAATGAGAACAAATGCAATGCTTGGGAGATGTTGATGGAGAAGGGAGAATGACTTGGAGATTAATTGTACGTGGGTGAAGAGAGCTTTGAGTCCATGGTGAGTTCCAATTTTTGTGTGAAATAGTTTGGATGTAGAACAAAGATCTCATTCACTTACATAGGTTTGGAAAAACACTGTAAGTTTAATTATAAACACATTTAACGAGGTTGAGGGACATATGAATATTCAGGTGGAGAGATATTCAGTAGGTATTTGTATATGGGTCTGGAACCCAGGAGACAATACAGGTCTAGAAGTATAGACTTGGGAATCCTTAACATATATATGATAGTTCAGTTTGGGTGAAGACCCAGTGAAAATCTACAGAGTGAGAATAGAAAAGAACCAAGTAGAGAGTTCTGAGGAGTGCTGGAATTTAGAGATAGGGGGAAATATGCAGATTCTGAACAAAAAAACTAGTGAGGAAGATAGCTGAAGAGATCTGGTGAAGGGAAGCAAGATGCCAATGGAAAAGGAAATATCAACAAAGGAGTGGTGAGCCACGTCAAACCTTACAGCAAGGTCAAGAAAGCCAAGGGCAGAAACATCATGCATTAGGTAACTAACCTGCTGGTACTTAGCAGGAGCATTTCCTTTGGTCTGGTGTGAGTAGAAGCCAGACTGGAAAAGGTTGTGGCATAATTGGGAGATAAGAAAGCAGAGAGAGTTAAGAAGCTTGGCTAGGAAGAGAAGGAGAGAGCAAGGACTAGTGGGAGAAGTTGTAAGATGGAAGGAAAGAGTTTTGTTGTAAAGATTAGGAGGGATTTAAAGACATTGACTCACAGAGAGGAAGCTATAGAGAAATAACGAAGCATGGGATCAACTCTGGGGCAAAGGGTCTGTGGAGTTAGGAGGGGCTGGTCCAAGAAAGGATACAAGAATTCACTTTGGCCATGAAAACCTTATGCTAGGTGAAAGAAGCCAGACCCAGAAGGTGATGTATTGTATGACTCTATTTATATGAAAGGTTTGGAATAGGCAAATCCATAGAGATAAAAAGTAGACTTGTGGTTATTGGGGGCTAGTTGGAGGGGAGATTGAGCAGGGATTGCTAATGATACAGGGTGATTGTTTTTAGTTTTCTGGAATTAGAGAGTGGTAGTGGTTGCACAGCGTTGTGAATATAATAAAACTTCCAGAATTGTACACTTTATCAAAAGGGTGAATTTTATGGTGTGTGAATTATATTTCAATTAAAAAAAAAACTTAAAAAGAAAAAAGGAATGCACCTTGAGTAGGAGGAGAGACTTCTTAATCTCTGAGGCAGAAACGCCAAGAGGAGTATAAACGACACGTTACCCCTTGGCAGGAGGGCAGTACTGGTTACATGATTTGCAGGGCCCCGTGCAAAATGAAAATGTGGGGCCCTGTGTTCACAAATTATTAAGAATTTTAAGACAGTGACAGCAGAGCATGAAACCAATCTTGGCACCCTGTGTGATTGCACAGATCACACACCCATGAAGCCGGCCCGCAGGAGGAAGATCTCAGCAGATGGATTTTCTCATGGAAATAAGAAGTAAGAGGAGGTACTGGAGTAGCTGAAATGAGAGAATGGGTGGAAATTTGGAATTTCCTTGAGGGGAATTGGAGAGAGAACTGACTATGGACTTGAAAGAGAATTACTGGGCAGAGATGAAAGCTCAACGTTGGTCAGAGACCATGAACTTGTAATAATATGATTGTGATTTGTCGCTATTGGATCTCAAAAGGCCAGTTATAGAGCTTAAAACAATTGGATGGTAGGGGTAAGGTTTTTCTAGGCATATGTTATTGAAGATCAAAAGAGCAACGGAATACAAGTTAATGATTAGACCAATTGGAATTACTGGATCCCTGAGAATGGGTTAGGAAATTACCATGTGTAGAAGGTTCTCTCATAAAGCCTGAGAGTAGAATGGTCTATGAATCAAGGTCTAAATGAAATACAAGTACAGAAAAATGAAGAGAGAGAAAGGAAAGTTGAGAAATTGTGGACTGACATGGGGTTGTTAGAATTTAAGCTATGAGGTGTGGAGTTCTGGGTTTTGATAAATCCAGGATCCAATTCTCTTTAGGCTGCTTGAAATTGTTAATGACTTAACTCACAGGGCATTGAGCTTCAAAACATTTTCATCTTAAGATCTAATTGGGGCAAGTTATTCTCCTACATGGAAGGAACATCCTCAATTACATACAGCAAATTGGGTGTTGATAGATGCTGCTGCATATGGTGTGACAGATGGGGAAAGTCGGGGAACATGTTTTTCCCTTGTGACAGAAGTGTTTTCTCTTGATGGCTTTGCTCCTTTATGGGGATAGCTGTGCTTCTCCCAGTCCTCACCTCCTCCCCTCTCTACTACAGAGAAAGGATGTGTCAGGCATAGCACTCAGAGGGAGACGAGGAATACAACTGTCCAAAGAACCACAAAGCCATTTCTACTCCAATTTCTTTACATAAACTTTTCCTAAAAGTTTATAAAAGTGCACAGACCATAAGTTTAAACACAATGGAACCAATACAGAAGGCCCCTGTGTCCCCTTCCTGTCACAACTCCCCACAAGGATAATGACTATCCTGATTCCTAACAGTGATAATTAGTTTCCCCTGTTTTGTATTTTACAAATAAAATCACACAATATGTACACTTCTGTCTTTGACTTCTTTTACGTGACATTATGTTTGTGAGGTTCATCTGTGTTGTTACACTAACTGACGTTTATTCATCCTCATTGCTGTATAATATTTCATTGTATGAATACACCACAACTTATTTATCCATCCTACTGTTGATGGACATCTGTGTTTCTTCTAGTTTGGGGCTACTATGGAAAGTGCTACGTATGTCTTTTGTTGAACATATATTTGCATTTCTGTTGTGTATATACCTAGAGTTGGAATTGCTGGGTCCTAGAGTATTCACATATCTTCAGTTTTACTTGATACTACCAGAGGTTTCCAAGGTTGTATTAATTTTCATTCAATGTTGTATGAGAACCCCAATGCTCCACATCTTTGTTAACATTAGTATTGTTTGTCTTTTAAAGATGTAGTCATTTTTGGGGTGTGTATTATCGCATCGTGTTGTTTTCTATTTGAATTTAACATGTATTTACTAAACGTCTTGTTGTGGGTCTAGCACTGCTGGATTCTGAAGGATAGTTCTAATGTATTTGCCAGGAATCTCTGCTTGCAAGTGAGAGAAACTCAACTTGAAGAGGTGTAAGTGAAAAAAGAGAGATTTGTTGTCCATATAGCTAAGCTGTGGAAGGGAGCTGAAGTAGAGACCTGAACACTGTCAGGACTCTCTGGGTCTTTCATCTCTGCTTTCCTCTGAGTTTCAGTTTCGTTCTTTCCTCCTGAAGGCAGGCTTCTTCACATGGCTAGGCACAACGGTCAATGGCAGGACTGGGCTTAATCTAAGAACAAGGAAGGAGAAAAGTAACTCTTTATCATCAGTTCCAATGATAAAAGCCCTGGAGAAGTATTCTTATTAGAGTAGCTTGGGTCGTGTACCCATCTCTGCACTGGTCTTGGAGGTCACTGATGGGGGTATCAGGAGGGAAGATGGCACATAAGTTACTGTGATTCACACATGTGGGTTGTGAAAAAGGTTGTGGAAAAGGAAAAAGGTCACAACCTTTTTCCAACTCTTTTGTTCAGAGAGGCATTGATTATGGAAGAAGAGATAACTCCTGTTCTAATGGCATAGCTCAAATTGAGGAAGGAGCAAATTCCTCATAATGAGAAGGATAAACAGATGTAGTCCCTAGAAGACTCTTTAGGAGCCAGGCCAGCACTGTTTGGTAGGTTATTTGTAAAAATGGCTGCAACTATTCTTTCTATATTTTCTCCCCTTTGCAATGTGACATTGTAATTCCTCCTGTTAATAAATAGAGTCTATATCTTCATTCCTTGAATCTAGGCTGGCCATGTGACTTCTTTTAATCAATAGAATGCAAAGAAGTAACAGTGTGCCAGTTCTGAGCCCAAGTTTAAGAAAACTTGGGAGGTTTCTCTCATTTTCATTTAACCTGTTAAATAATTAACAATATTATTATTAATTTATTATTATTATTAAATTACTTAATTTCAGGGTTGTTTATTGTGCTGCAGTAGCTAACTGATGATACGCATCCCAATTTGTGATTACTAAACAAGAAAATTGCAAGGTATGTTTCTTTACCCCAGAAACTTACAGTTTTGGTGGGAAAACAAGGCATTCACAAACAACAATGTTAAAGAACACTAGGAAAGAGCGTCAATCAAAGTATAAATAAATAAAAGTGCAAAAAACAAGTGCTAATGTGACAAGCGTGGTGAGAATAAGTACGGTGTACTCAAACAATGCTCCATGGAGTTACAGAGATTTGAGTAAGCCTTTGAGGAAATGAGAACGCGAAGTACAGAAGAGGTAATGAAAGCCATTCTAGATGGATGAGCAAAGGATTCACATTCAAATATGAACATGGGCAGGACATGTGTGGGGGACCAATAAAAGACCTGCACGGAACTGTGCGTGGAGCCAATGGGTTAAGAGCAAGGAGAAAGAGGAGGAATAGGAGGAAAGTGTGGCTCTAGGAGTGAGGGCAGAAAAGGGAAGCACAGGTGGCCAAATGGGGACATACAGTTTTGACCCATATTCTTTTTAGCATGAACAACAATTTAAAACTAAAAAAAAAAAAAAAATTATTTTGGCAGAATGCAGAAATGGCCCTAATCTTCTTCTCCTTCCTGTATCTATTCCCTTTACAATGTAACTTTGTATCTCCTCCCATCAATAGATGTAGTCAATTTCCTCACTTGGTGAATCAGAGCTAGCCTTGTGATTTGCTTTGGAAATGATTGTGTGCCAGTTTCAAGCTTGGGCTTCAACAGGCCTTGCATGGACTCACTTACTCTCGGAGCCCTGCCTCTGCTGTGTGAGCAAGCCCAGGCTAGCTGCCTAGAGATGAGAGACACACGGAGCAAAGACGAGTCCCACAGCTGATCCCATCCTAGAGCGACTGGTTTCCCATCCAACCTGGCAGCAGACCACAGATCCCAAAGGGAGACCAGCTAAGATCAGAAAAAGAACCCAGCCCAAATTGCTGATTTGCAGATTTGTCAACTAAGTAAAAGAATATTGCTTTAAAAGACTTAATTTAAATTAAGTGGTGATTTCTCATAGAAATCTGGAAAAATGTCTTCCCTTGAAAAAAATATGATGTGGAAATACTGAACCTGCATTCCTGCTTGGCAACAATTGGGACTTGAGTAGATCTACCTCTCTTAGATGAGAGCTGCAAAGTTCAATTTGCTGTAATTCCCGCCATTCCCTGTTGTCTTACAGCTGGTCTAATTAACTTATTTACATGACCTGACTGGCCTCTATCAGCATACTAGTTTGCAACTCTGGTTTACATAGTGGGAATATTTTGGGATGATTTGGGGGCAATAGAATGACATGATAAATGTAATTTTTAAAAAAGGCTATCTGGTGACAGTGTGTAGGACTGGGATTGTGGCAGCAGGAGGCTAATAGGCTGAAGGTTGTTAGACAAATTCTAGCACGAGGGACTTTAGAAGACAGGGCAAATATAAAGTATCAGAAGACCTTGATAACTGAATGGTTAGTCACGATGAAAATGGAGACATTAATCAAACTAGTTATGAGGGTAGAATGATGTGTTTGGTTTATAAACAAAGTCCAACTGCTCCCTTAGGAAATGAAAGCTATTACAGTATAGCCTAAAATTAATAGCATCCACTTCTAATGATGAATTATTATTCAAGGAAGAAAACTCAGTTGATCACTCAGGATCACAGGGTCTTCTGTCCTAGTTAACACAGGGTGTTGAGTATTTTATCTGTTGCTGTGTAATAAATAACCCTAACATTAGTGGCTTAAAACAACCATAAGCATGTTCTTATTATCGCTCATGGTTCTGATGGTTGGCTGGGCTCAGCTTGGCAGGGTGTCGCATAGGGCTGCAGTCAGACCGTGGCTGGGGCTAGAGTCATCTGAAGACTTCCTCAGGCATATCTGGTGTTTGATGCTGGTTGTTGCCCAGGAGTTCAGCTGGGGTTGTCAGCTAGAACACCTACATGTAGTCTCCCCATGTGGCGTGGACCTCCTCACAGCACGGCAGCTATGTTCCAAGAGCAAATGTCCCAAGAAGGCAAGGCAGAAGTAAATGCCATTTTTATGACCTAGTCTTGGAAGTCTTACAGTGTCACTTCCTCCATACTCTGTTGGTCAAGGCAGTCACAAAAGGTCTGTCTAGGTTCAGGGGAAAGGAACATAGCCTCACCACTTGATGGGGAGGAACGTCATGGTCACACTATAAGAAGAGCATGTGGAATGGGATTTGGTGGCCATGTTTGAAAAATATGATCTGCCACAACCCATAATAGGAACAATTCAAAAATAGATATATTCTGGGGCCAGCCTGGTGGCACAAGAGGTTAAACACCTGCTCTCTGCTGCGGCGGCCCAGAGTTCGCCAGTTTGGATCCCGGGAATGCACTGACTCACTGCCGGTAGAACCATACTGTGGCGGCGTCCCATATAAAGTAGAGGAAGATGGGCATGGATGTTAGTTCAGGGCCAATCTTCCTTAGCAAAAAGAGGAGGATTGGCATCAGATGTTAGCTCAGTGCTGATCTTCCTCACACACACACAAAAAAAGATATATTCCTATTTCCTCTTATTTCGATGTGTTTCTAAGAATTGAAAAGATTATGAACCTGAATAAGGGGAAAAGGAATGGACAATAGAAAGATCTGAAATTTGAGTTTATTACCAACACAATTTAACTTACCAGGTTTGTAATTCTGAATGGAAATGGCTTTCTACCTCATGAATAAAAAAGTAAAATCAGAATCATAGAATTACTGTACTGGATCAGGGAGTATCTAGCACACTCCTTTGACTCCAGACAAAACTGAATTTAACACATTTCAAGGAGATTTTTGTTTTAATCACTCTGCCCAGAATGTACCCATACAAGGAGAATCTTCTATGAAATTTCTTGGTTGTGTGTTCTAGGTTCTTCGAAGAATTTAGGACCTTTAAAAATTTTTGAATGTTATCAGTATTGGTATTTCCTTTGTCATAATATCTCATGGTATGCTGAAACCTGTCTGAATCTGAAATATGCAAACAAATTCTATCAACCTCCATGGACTGAAAAATATGCTTCAAACCAAAATATAGTTTTTCATTCTCTTACATGTTTCTCTTTCATTTTCAGAAATATCTTAATGCTAAATATTGCAGGATCTACTAAATTCAGGACCACAGCAATAATTTGGGCCAATGGCTGCTTTAGTAGGAGAATCTTATGCTCAAAGAAAATTTATGTTCAGAAAGGTCTTCATCAGTCTTTAATATGTAAAAGTGATCAAAGCCAACATGCTCATGTTTGTGTCATCCATCCTCTGGATATTAACCTCAACCTATATGGGTTTGCCAAGCCACTCAGCTGCCTCCCGCTCCTGCCCTCCTCTCCCTGTGCCTCACATCAGACCTAGGGCTCCACAGAACCTGGTTTGAAAATCACTGGTTACTTAGAATTCTGAGCAGATTGGTGAGAATGATTACGAGGAAGCATTTGAAGTGCTCTCAGTATACCATTACCATCACTGTCATTACCATTATTGTCATCATCTTCAGAAAACACTAAAAAGCTAACCGTTCACAAGCGCTCCGTGCAAGGTCGGGTCTAGAGTAAGCTAAATAGTTGTTTCATTCTAAGAAGGACAGCCTAGGCTGACAAAGCACAGAAAACAAAGCACAGGATGAAATCATTTCACAAATTCATGAAGAGTCAGTATTTTTTTACCCACTCTATCCAAAGTACTTACTTTGCCCCAGCCAACAGTTCTGAGAGAAGGGAATGGGTTTGGGAATGGGTGGCCTCCCATCTATTTCAAATCCAAGGAGAAAGATGCAGGAGCTGGGAGGAGACAAACCTCTTTGTGTCAGAAGTTGCACTTCCTTGTCTTGGGCACTGGCTAACTGTGTAGGTATAGTTGAACAGTCCATCATGGAGGCCTGTAAACTTTGGGTTCATGGTAAACATGGTCTTCTAGCCTAAAATCTTAAAATGCAGATTCTGTTCAGTAGGTCTGGGGTGGAGACAATATTCTACATTTCTAACAAGCCCCCAGATGATGTCCACAAACTATACTTGGGGAGAAAGTGTCTAGAGAAACATCTGAATGTGTGGATTTACCAGGTTGCATCTATCTGGACAGGAAAGGGGGATACTTGCGAACTTTGGGCTCATCAGTTGGAATCAGAAGCAATGACAAATTCTATCTACTTATCAATACTTAATGGTGGCTAGACAAGGCTATTTATTTGTTATGGATGCTGGTAAAAAAATGGAAGATATTCTTTATAATATATATGTATGTGGATTATATGTATATATAACATATATATACACATTATATATAATATATAATAAAATGTATATAATATATAATGTCTAATATACATAAAGCACACACACATGTGTATATATAAAACATTTTTCATCCAGCAAGAATATACTATTTATACTTTCCTGTTAGACTAATGTAGAACGAATTTTGTATTGAGTTTTGAAAAGAAAGACTATGTAACTACCTAACTTTACTTCATTCATTTATTAGACCATCAAGCATTTATTGGGTGTCCACTGTGTCTCAGGCATTGAAAGAGAAAAAAGATAATGTCCCTACCCTGGCGTGGGGGATGGTGATTCAGAGTCTAGTGCAAGAGACAAACATAAATTTCTAAGCACCGTGGCTACTTCTGTAATAGCTATCTTTACTAAAGTTCTCTTTCCATATTGAAGGAAGAGTCTTGACTCATTATCAAGCCTGAGAAGACATTTCTGTTTACAAACTCGTTATTGAAACTGTCAACAATGCAGGTGCAAAATGAGAAAGAATTCTTGTCCTGGCAAGCATATGACTCCAACAGATGGCTGTTTTCTTAACAGAGGAGTCTGTCTAACAGTGAGAAGAAGTGAGAATTTCTGTTATGTTAAATAGTTGAAGTGAATGAAATGAAACCTCCAATTCTGGACAATTTACCAGGTTGACTCTCCTATGAAAACTGACTTATGTTGTTTTTACACAGTGTATTTCTTTCTCAGGCCCTCTACTCAATATGTGAGTTTGGTCTGCGGCCATTAGCTAAGTTTTTTGTCTCCTGGGTAGGTAATGGCTTCTTTGAAAACTCTTGAAAGCCGTTACAGATCTTGTCCACATAATAGCATGTTTTCTCTAAGGAGGTCTGATAATATCGTTTCGGTCTCTCTATTATTCTCAGATCAACAACCAGAATGTTTATCAAACTCCCCTGGACTGTGGCCAGCACCTACGTACCTTTGTGAGAATTACTAAAAAAATGCACTTCCTCCAGGCAGTCGAATTATGAAGAGGACCATCCCTTCTGTTGAGTTGCAGCCCCATGTCATGACTCAGGGCTTAATTTCATCCTCCATTACCCCCTCAGTGGGGGCCACAGACTGCATAAGCCCACCCAGCAGTCTCAAATCTCAATTCAGGAGACCTCCCCTTGGATTTGACACCGACTTGGATAAATGGCAGTCTATTCTATACTCCAGACAGCTTGGTTAATGCTCTCAGGAGATCGGACATTTCAGACACTGTGTAGATAGTCACTACAAGTAGGCAGAGACAAACTGAAAGTCAGTTAAGTTTGTAACAGCCACCAACATAGCAGACCTCTGAATGGAACTGAGGGGTGAAGGGCATGTCTCAGGGAGCAGGTACCTAGTTCCTTGGAGTTTGTCACTCTTTGCTGAGAGAGGATGGTCTAGGGCAGTCCAACTCATCCTCCATCATCTTTTTAACTCTAACTTGTACTCATCGTACATGGGAAAGAAATCTCCAACACCAGATGTTCCGCCTACAGAAACTGTACCATTTCCCAAAGACCACTTCAGTGGACTGGCACTATATGAGTCAGGAAGCTTTAATATTTTCTAGAGGATAGGACACAAATGAGGAAACAAATTTGACAAAATGGCTTATCTGGGTGATCTTTCCAACCCTGACTATCTTTCAGAATTGGCACAGGCTTGTTGAGTACCCACTTGTCTTCAGCTTTCATTTTCATTGTATCATTTAATCCTGACAAAGGTACTGCAGGGTAGGAATTTTTATCCCTGTTTTATAGTTAAGGAAATAGTTTAATGAAAACAAAGTAGCTTGTCCAAATTCAAAGAGCTGGTTAAGTGATGGGGCTGAGTATTAAACCAAGGTCTTTAGGCCTCAGTTCTGTTTTCTTAATCACACAGTGTGACTTTGAATATAATGCCTGAGCAGAGGAGCTCTGGGCCCAGTTCACAGCCAACACCTGTCTGAGGTGTGGCAATTGACAAAGCAAGTGTGACCAGGACATAAATTCTACTTGCAGGGATCCACTGCCTTTCTACGTTCCAGGGCATCCCTTATTTGTCTGCTTAGGTTCCAGGTCTCTTTTGTAGAAACAGATGGAAAGAATTGGAAGAAACCAATTTGGTTAAAGAGTTGCTGTGATATGCAGGACTTCAAGGAGCTAGATGAAGAAGACGAGTGTGTCATGTTAAGCAATAAAATTCACCTCTACCTTTGACAGCTCTTTGAGTCTTCTTGGAAGATTTAAATTAATTTACTTTTTTTTTTAAATTAGAGACTTGTGTTTCTTTGGAATGTGATCATGTACCAAGACTGGACATGAGCTGGCCCAATTATCTCTGGGTTCTACAGTAAATAAGGAATCAGAGAACCTGGGGAGGTCTGTCCACCTGTCAATCCACTTCTCACTAATATTTACTTTCCAGGTTTTAATGCAGCTTGGTACCAGGGTCTGCTACAAAACATTAGGTAACGTGTGTGTGTGTGTGTGTGTGTGTGTGTGTGTGTGTGTGTATTTCCACTCAGGCTTGAATTGGCAGCAGGTTCACCTTGCTCCATGGTTTCTTCAGAAAAAGATATTTTAAAGGCATTTGTGCCCTATCCGTGGGTCCTCTGTGGCTCAGCCTTAAAGAATTAACTCACAATGACAGTGGTTGACTTTTCTCCTTAGAAGGAATCAAAACAGCGGAGTAAACAAGCAATATTCATAGCAAAGAAACACCCCAGTGCACCACCTGTTTGCAGATTTCTTACATTAGGTCTGCGTCTGTTATTGTGCCGGAGAAGTTTGCCTGCACAGGTTACATAGCAGAACTGGTCCAAGGAGCACGTTCTGTGCAGAACAGCCTACATGTGAACAGGGACCCCAGACAACAAGGCAAAGAGAGGCCTCAGAGGCAGGGCACAGAGGGGATGGAAAAACCTTATGGTGACTGTTCCCAAGTAATTACTTGAACATCTTAAATGAAGCATTTTGAATGTCTACACCAAGGTCATTAGCTGTGCATGGAGCAAAGGCTTATTTTTAAAGTTTGGCATAGCCCGAGGAATGCTTTGTTCCTAATTTAGAACACTGGTACTGAGAGGTTCCAAGTCATTGGCATCTGCTGCCACCCGCCATGTGTTTTGCAGCAGCCAAAGTCCACTGGTGGTGAAGTCCCAGAGTCCGTAGGCTCCACAGGCAGCTAGCAAGGCCTGGGAGAGAGGTTGTTTGGGGGATTATTTAGAAAGAAAACTAGCTCTTTAAAAAGATGTCTTGGGTATGAGAGTTGGGATTCTATTTCAGTAGGCATTCACTTCTCTGCCCTTTCTGTTGTTGGCAGAGTGTACTTGCTAGCCCTCTTGATTTTGGGGTTGGTCGTGTGACTTCCTTTGGCCAATAAAATATTAGCAGCTATGAGATGGACTGAGGCCTTAATTGAACTGGTGCAGTTCGGCTTGGCTCTTGCACTCTGGTGATCTGCCGTGAGAAGAGCTTCTTCTGGGTAGCTGCCGCTCCTAGGAAGAGCAAACCTGAATTCAATCCACAGTCTAGCTGACCCACAGTCTAAAGCAGAGCCATGCAGGTGAGCCCAGCCTAGATTAGCCAACCCCTAGATCTGTGATTGTGATATTAATGCCCATTGTTATAAGCTGTTTGGATATTTGTTATATAGCATTTTTATAACAATAGCTGACTAATACATAGAGTTAATGTTTGATTTGTATGTTTTTTCTGCACCTGAGTGGACATTTATGTAAACTGACGATAGGTTTAAAACTCCTTTTACATAGGGTATAGACAGGAAGCTTCAATCAGCTTCAATCTGGAATTCCGAAACAAGAGAAGAGTGGCTTGTGACACATTGGGCTACCCTTTAACAAAGATGACAGGTACCCCCAAAGTGAGCCTCTGGAGAGCCAGGATTAGCAGACACCTAAAGGTGGCAGTAGGGTATTTAAGTTAATTTTGGCCCATAAGCCTGAAGAGTTCATTGAAATCCTCTAGTTCATTGAGACTACCTTAAAAATTGTCTAAAAAGCTTTGAATTTAAGTTGAAAATTTTAACTTAAGCTGAAAAATTTAACTTAGACTTTCAGATTTCTAGCTTCTCTTGAAAAAAATCAGAATGTGAGGAAATGTTGAGCTTGCATTTTTTCCTAATAATAAATATGGGAGCTGAGTTGTTCCCTCCAGATTGGGGGTGCTTTACAGTTTGCTGAAGTGCATGCCATGTTCTGTTACTCATTTTGAGCTGTCTCATGTGCTCTTGTTACTTGCTTTATCTGCAAGCACTGGGATTTGTGATATCTACTAGCTCAACAACCCTACCTACATTTTAAGGAAATCCACGGAGGTAAGGAAAGGCCTACGTGCTTAGCTCAGAGTAGATTCTCAGCACGGTGACCATCAGTTTTGCCCAGGACAGTCCTGGTTGATGCCTATTGTCCTTGGCTAACTTGTCAATCTGCATGAAAAATTATGGGGTCTTGTCTGGCAGTTGACACCGGCTTTCAGTACCTCAGGAACCCCTCACATGGCCTCTCCATATGGTCTGGGTTTGCTTACAGCATGGTGGCCTCTGGTAGTTATACATCTTATATGGAGGCTCAGGGTGTCCCAGGTTACAAGGCAGAAACTGTATCACCTTCTGTGACCTGGCCCTGGAAGTCATGCTGTATCACTACTGTCTCATTCTATTGGTCACAATGCCACCCAGATTCAAGGCAGGGGACATAGATACCACCTAGTGCTGAATGACTAGGTAGGTAGTGGCAAAGCAAAGACTAGAACCACGTCTGCTTACTCCACCCAGTGTTTATTTTTCCCTTCCAAGAAGCCCTATCTGCTGTCATTCTCGGTTCCATTTTTTACCTCTCCACATGTATTATACTATTATATGTATTATATTATCAATATGTTAACACCATGCATTCTAAGAGAGCTAAGCCATGAGTGGCCTTCAGAAGGTCTTCCAAAATCTTGGAATTATGCGCAAAATCTGTTTTTCAATGTGTGTATCAATCAGAGTTCTCTGTTGCAGACATAGTTTGAGAATATATTAAAGAGACTTAGATGGATAGCTCACAGCAGCCCTGTGAGTGGCTACTCGGCTTGGAGAATCAGGCTTGGAAGCTACACGGCTAGGAATAACTCCAAAGTCATACTGTGGACTGCTCCAGGGAAGAACTGCTGTCTCTGCTCTTGGACAGACTCACTGCACCTCACCCAGCTGCCACAGAGCACAGTGTGCCAGAACCTCCATTCTCTACTGTTTCTACAATCTCAGTGTCTTGGCCTCTATCCTAGCCAGAATGGATCTATGCAGTGTCTGCTTCCAAATGTTTGTGCATTTGTATCTGAGTGGTTGATCCTAGGCCACATGTTTGTGCCATAGTTGCAAATATGGGAAGTAAATTTCTAGTGTCTACTCTGGGGATACGCAGATTAATAACTGGAAAAATCCTCAAGCATAGAACAGTGTTTATAAGGTGCTGAGAAAGCAAAAAGCGTGAAAAGGTCCACTATGTGAAAGTTTGCATATGTGTGCTTTTCTGAATCAGGGGTTCCTAGTTTTCATCAGCTCTTCAAAGAGGTCCCTAATCTTCAGATATTAAGAATCACTGTCACATGGACTCCCCTTGTATAAACACAAATCTGTGTGTTTGAGTCCATTTGTATATATGAGTCCACTACACTTTCCAGAATTGAGGACTGTGAGGTCCAATTATCTACATCTCTCTACTCCAGTAATATAATCAATTAGTAAAAGCTAGATGGATATTGGAGTGGTATTTTTGTTGCATTGTTTAATCTGTTTTGTGTCCCTCTTTGAGATGATGGTTAAGTAGAAAGTTCACTAAAGTCTTGATTATTTTAATAGATTTAGTTTGTTTGATTTCCACTTTGAGAATAGAATGGCAAAAACAAAAGAAAACAAAAATCAGAAAGCTCACAATAATGATTTGTTCTAAAAATATACTTTCAGAAGTGGTTTAGAGTAGGAACACATTCTGCTCAAATAATTTCCAATACTTGACATACAAGAAAATTCCCTGGAGACTCGATAAATGCTCAACTATTTAGAAAAATCAACTTTTCTATTATTTAGGGATGGCAAGAATGTAGAGTAAAGCATTTTGGGGGATCCCACAGAACACTTAAGATTAGAACTTAAGCCTCCTTTAAATCTCAAATCTGAGGCACAGAGAGGGTCAAGTGTTTTATGCAAGATTAGCAAGCTCATGGCAGAGACTGAACTGGAACTGAGGATTTCTTATTCCCAACTTGGCATCCTCTCTTCTAAAACACCCTCAGGAAGGCTAGTAACAAAGATTTTGTACCAGTTAGTTACTGCTGTGTAACAAACCACCTAAAAATTTAGTGGCTGAAAACAAAAACCATTTATTAATGCTTACAAGTTTGCAGGTTGGCTGGGTGTTCTGCTGCTTTGGGCCAGCTCTGCTACCTCAGCTGGGCTCACTCATGCATCTGTGATCAGCTGCTGGGTTGACTAGGTGGCTTAGCTAATCTTGGTTGGGCTCTATCACACATCTGGTGCTTCGTCTGGGAAAATGAGGTCAACTGCTTCATGCGATCTCTATCCTCCAGCAGGCTAGCACTGGCCTGTTCTCATGGTGGTGTCAGGGTTCCAAAAGATAGAGGTCTAGTCTGGGAACTGGAATAATGGAGTCATTTCACTCTCTTAGCCAAAGCCCATCATAAGGCCAACCCGTATTCAAGGGAAAAAGATATCGCCTCTTAGTGGCAGGATCTACAAAGTCACATTACAAAAATATAGAGAGTCTCTGAAGAATTAGTGTCATTTTTTTCAGTCAGTCTACCACAAGTTAATTAATTCAGTCAACCTTTACTGATTGTTATCCTGTCATCCTTTATGGATTGTGCCTGGCCCAGTGTTACAATAAGCTCTGGTGATACAACAAAGAATAAGAATTGATCTTGTACTTATTTCTTAGTGAAAAATGTCATGTATCCAAACCATCTAATTCCTTAGGCAATTTAGTGACTCAGGATCAGGTTTCATATTGCTGTCTTGAAAGCCATTAGTCCTTAAATTTGATGTTACACTTTCTATAAAAAAAAACACACAAGAAATTCAGGAGTAATTTAGCGTGCATAAATTAAAATTGGCTTCGGTAAGAATAATTGACTTCTCAGAGGTGTAACCAACAGGGAACTGTCAGGCTAGATGAGTTTTTACACATCTCAAAGAGAAATTAGAGCTCTAAATGCTAAATTTAGCTTACAAGGATATCATACATACATTTGAAAACTTGAAGGTCTTTAGATTATAGGGAGAATTTTTGCTGTGTCTATCTGATACTTCCCTATATAATTGCTATTTCAGCTGAGATATGTGAGTGAGGCTATAGAGTTTCCCCAAACAGCAAATGAGCCACTTAATTTTTAGACTTTGATTCACTACTTTCCTAGGTTATTGACAGTAACATTTTTATGTTATCTGGATGCAGGACCTGGTCTAGGCAACATCAAAGGTATGCTTCAGGAGTATAGTTTAAAAATTTCAAAATATACCTAATAGAAACTGAGTAACTCTTCTGCAGAGAACAACCAAAATGCTAGATAAAATAGAAACAAAAGTATTTTCTTAAAGGTAATGAAGAGATGACAAGATAACAAGTAGTTACTGGGCCAAAATCTAAGTGAAAGTTGGAATCCAGAGAAATAAGCAGAGCACTGAATCCAATTATCTGAGACTATTTATCTATTTAGGCAAATTTGAGCTTCAGTTTTGATGGCCTCACTGGATAAGACAGATAAAACTTAGTCTAAGAACCCATTCAAGTCAGAGAATCTAACAGTAGACCCTTTACCCATTAGGCTAGTGCCACTTGGGTTCAATGTTGGAATAAAGGAAAACCGGAATTAATCCTAACACTCTATCGATTATAGGGCCAGCAAAAAAATTTGATTCTTAGCTGCAGGAAAAATAGTCCTAAAGAGATTGTTCTATCTAGAAACTAGCCTCACAAGAATTTTCATTGTTAAAAAGGAACATCATAAACGTTAGTGGTTCAAAAACATTAAAAAAATAAAAACACTAAAGATATCTGGGTTGGATACTCCTGTAAGCACTATATAGAAACACGTACCAATTCTTTCTGTCAGAAGACATTTCCATTCTAGGTCTCACAGAATTCTCATAAATAATTTTTAAAGGAAAATAGTCATTATACAGTAAAAATTAATTAAGCACACAAGAAAATAGAACACCATAAGCAAGAACCAGTAGAAACCAAACTGTGAAACTGGTAGATATAAAAAGGAAAAAAGACAAGTAGAAATAATCTTAAGAGAACAGACAATATGAAAAATGACCTAATAGTTTAAAAAGAGTACCAAATAAAACATCTAGAAATAAAAAAATGCAAGAGCTGAAATAACAAACAAACAACTCATTAGAGAGGTTATCAACAGATTAGATACAGCTGAAGAGAGAATCAATGAATTGGAAGATAGGTCAGAAGAAACATGAGCTAGGATTATTAGTTGAAAATGATAGTTTTCTCCGACGCCATTGTAAAATCAATGGGCTGAATGAAACAGGAAGGAACTTGGGAAGAGCAGAGAGGATTTGGGAGGGCACGGACAGCTGGAATAACTAATTTAAACCATGTAATTATCTAATATCCCTTTGGATTAGGTGCAGTTTAGGGAGGTAGTAAAGAAGATAAACAACATAGAGAATGGTCTTATATCCCCCAAATTAGAATCCAGCACATGATAAGATAGAATAATTCAATATATTGAACTTCAGACCATCATGGGTCATTGGACTACAAAAGGCAGAGAGTGACATCAAGCACACTCAGGTGAAAATGCAGGCATGCCCAGAAGGTTTTTATGCCTTAAAAGCCAAGAAGTGTAAATTTTGGGATTAGATGAGACATGATCACCAAGGTTTCAAGCAGTGAGAACAGGGTGGATGGTCAATGTGGTAATCTCTAAGGGTGCTCTTTCTTCACTATGGTTAGCCAATTGAATAACTTTTTATCTTGCATATCATAAAAGTGTGCAGTCCTCCAGGTCTTAAAGGACACTTTGGATGAGCTCAGGCCTTTTAGGTATAAAGAATTATCTTCATGAATTTAGAAGCTTCTGGTGGAGTGTGCATTATTTTTATATAACTCAACGTAGTTCATTTTTTGAGCGCCCATCTGCTCAAAAATCTCAGTTAATTATTTTCAGTTGCAGCTATGTTCCAGAAGTGCCAATATATGCCAGAGGGAGGACCCAACTGATCTTCAATTCATCTTTCCAAGCAGGCCTCCACTGAATCATCTGTTGTCCTCTTTTGTTCCTGTCCTCCTAGTCCATTTCTATCCAGTGGTTTACTCTGCCTCATCTGCTCTATCCTTGGGAGTCCCAGAATTTTTCTGTTGTTCCTATGTCACTTTAGGATATAGAACTCTCTTGACGCTGTCTGAGTGCAATTTGATAAGGTTGACTGTGCTTCCTCTGGGGCCTTGTTATTTCTTTAGCGCTTTGCATAAGGAGGCAAAATTCCTCTCTTAGTAACCCCCTGAGACCTACACTCTTGCTACATCCCTTACATCTCTTTATTTCTCCCAGCTCAGGCAAAAACTACTTTGTGACATGATTTCTCCCAAACGTTTTGTCCATAACTAGAATCCTTCTCATTTTGCTGAGCCTACAGGCTTTTGAATGATAAAGCCCAGGAGAAGAGACTCATAGTTTCTAGCTTTCTACCTGCTGCTCCCCTTCTCTAAGACATGGAAGACAGAAAGGCTTAGGTTTTTGAATAAAGGGAAGATCAGATGGGGAAAATATTTTGGGAAACACACTATATTATTTGATATTTAAAAAATTAACTGCTTATGTTTGGAAGAAGCACTGCTCTAGATCCAGCCAAGAGGAGTCCCTGCCTTGGGCCCCATGCTTTAGAGGGCCTCACTCTGGCCTTTTCTGGCTGTGTCTCCCCCATAGAGAGACATTTGCTAGGCCTAGGGTGCCTGCCAATTGGAGGCAGGTATTTTATCCATGACAATTATATGCAGGGAAAAGTATTTTTAAGAGACTTTGTAGTGTGTTGTGAATCAAATTCTACCTTGGCATTATTAATAGAGATTTCAGTACAAATTTATCTCCCAAATAAACTACTTGGGCTCATAAACCTTTTCTCAGTGGGATATGGACTATATTCTAGGTTCAAAAAGTTGGGGTTGCCCTTTGCTGCAGGTAAAGTGGAGAGTGACTTAGGGAGCAATTCTTGGAGGATAAAAAGATGTTAACTGCCATTCGATGCTGAAGACCCTCTGTCTCAGTCTGGGTGTGTGTGCATGCATATGCATATGCATGTGTGTAGCATTAGCACTATCATGATAAAAAGGAAATAGACCTTTCCTTTTAAACTGTGTTGGAATACAGACACGTAATATGATTCATTTTGAGAGTGTAGCCTTAAAGATACACTTTCCTGGGGATGATTATGACCAAGAAACCTGGGCTTCTAACCTGATTGAGCCTGGGGCAGATTCCATGCCTGAAACATAGTAGGTGTTTATTAAATACGTGTTGACTGATGTCTTACTGGAAAAATATTGACATCGGAGTATTTATAGCTTCTCCCAAGGTGAGAATAATTCTATTTTTGCCTGTTGAGTTTGTGAGCCTTTTGGGGGCTGAATTAGGCAACACTAGAGCATTCAGGAAGGATAGGATGATTTACATTGCAAAAGTTAAAGGATGACTCAAAAGGTTAAAGACAGTTAAAGAAAATAGAATAAATCAGAGATGAAGGCGAGAGAGAGAGAAGGCAAGAGATTGGACACATTGAATTTTTTGACAGCATAAGTTTGACAACATGCTATGTAATTCATTTCAACTTTCAAAGGCTGTGTGGCAAATATTTGCATAGCAATATTCAAACTTTCACTTGTCCTTAATAAATTTCCTTCCAAATTTCCATGGGAAATTCACCAGATCCCAGTGAATTCAACCCACATTATCAGACTTATTTTGCACTCTGGTTTTAGGAAGAAGAGATAAATCTGGAAAAATAAACAAATATTTGACTTAAGTAAAATATAAATAGACAAACGACTTTTTGGATTCACATAGAAAATAAGAAGCACCGTTTTCCAAACAACCTCTAGCTATTCAGTGGTCCAGGGAAGAATGATAATTGACAGAGCCTTCCTAAGATAGAGTTTTGGGCTGGACAGATAGAAAAGGGACTGGAGGACAAAAATTAAGAAACAGGACCCAGATTTTAAAATAATTATCCACCCAATTAAAAAATGGGGAAGGGATTTGGGTAGACATTTCCCCAATGAAGATATATATATTGTCAAGATACACAACATCGTTAGTCATTAGGGAAATGCAAATCAAAACCACAATGAGATACTACTTCACAGCCATTAGAGTGGAAATAATCAAAAAGATAAAAAACAACAAGTGTTGAAAAGGATGTGGAGAGACCAGAACCTTCAGATGTTGCTAGGAATATAAAATGGTTCAGCTACTTTAGAAAACTATTTGGTAGTTCCTCAAAAAGTTAAACATAGAGTTACCATATGAACCAGCAATTGCCCTTCTAGGTATATACCCAAGAGAATTGAAAGCATATTTGCATGCCAAAACTTGTACACGAGTGTTTATAGCAGCATTACTCATAACAGCCAAAAAGTGGAAACAACCCAAATGTCCATTAAGTGGTGATTGAATAAATAAAATGAGTATACAATGTAATATTATTTAACCATTAAAAGTAATGAAGTACTGATATGTGCTACAACATGGATGAACCTTGAAATTTTTATGTTACATGAAAGAAGCCAGATACAAAAGGCCACATGTTGTATAAATCTAATCATATGAAATGTCCAAAATAGACAAATCCACAGGACAGAAAATAGTTTAATGGTTTCTAGGAGCTAGGGAGAGGAGGAGGAGGAAAGGGGAAATGGAAAGTGACTACTACTAAGTTAATGAGTACGGGGTTTCTTTTTGGGGAGCTGAAAATGTTCTGGAGTTACAGGGTAGTGATTGATTAGCAACTTATGACTATACTAAAAACCACTAAAATGTGTACTTTAAAAGGATAAACTTCATGGTATGTGAATTACAGCTCAATATAATTATTATTAAAAAAATAAATGCAGAGCCAGCCCTGATGGTCTAGTTCGGCACTCTCACCGCTTCAGCAGCCCGGGTTCATTTCCTGGTTGTGGAGCCACACCACCCATCTGTTGGTTGCCGTGCTGTGGCAGTAGGTCACACAGAAGGACTAGAAGGACTTACAACTAGGATATACAACCATGTCCTGAGGCTTTGGGGAGAAAAAAAACGGGAAGATTGGCAACAGATGTTAGCTCAGGGTGAATCTTTCTCTGCAAAAATAAATAAATGAATACAATAAATAAATGCAGAATGCTTAAAGAAACAACTGGACTGTGCATGGATTCCAGGGGCAAAAATGGCTCCTGAGTTCTCTATTGTGGGCAAAAAGAGGCTGTTGGTACCCAAGGTGAGCCTTGCTTTCTCCACCTGTATTCTAGAACCTAATATTTGGTGATTGATCTACTTTCATCCCTCACTAGATGTTTTGTGCTTTGAGGTTGGTGCCATAAGTGAAAGGCAAAGAACGTGGCTCCTGTGTGGTCTAGCTTCACTATTACAGTATTGCTGACTCATGAGGGGCCTAAACAATAGTGTAGTTTTGAGTTAATGACACTCACTATGTA
Source organism: Diceros bicornis minor (assembly GCF_020826845.1). Taxonomy (NCBI): domain Eukaryota; kingdom Metazoa; phylum Chordata; class Mammalia; order Perissodactyla; family Rhinocerotidae; genus Diceros; species Diceros bicornis. Next base: position 36,538,014 of record NC_080758.1, on the reverse strand, counting down.
GATATCCATTGTTTATTTTTCTCTATCTTAGCAATAAAGAGCTAGATGAGTAAATAAATTGACTCACCATAAATGCAATATTTACTTAGTGATTACATTATGGTGGGTTTGGGGATTCAATGGTGAATGACACATGACACCTGACATCAAAGATATCAGTGGAGGATGTATATACATAAGTAAGAGGCCATTACACTGGAGTTGGCATGTACTCTATATGTGAAAGAAAGTATATGGTGTTTGGTAGATTGATTGTGTTAGTGGCCACATTGATGACCACCCTGTGTCTACATGCTTTTCCCTGTAACACTGTAGTATCCTTTTATTCTTTATCAGGGTTTGTCTTGTGGCTTATTTTCGCCAACAGAATGTGGTAGAAGTAATAGTGTGCCAGTTCTGTTTAGACTTCAAGAGGCCTTGAACACTTCTGCTTGTTCTCTGGATACTGCCTCTAACATGTGAAAAAGCCATTGCTAACCCGCTAGAGGGTGAGAAATTATATGAAGCAGAGCCAAGTCAGTCCAGTTGTTCCAGCTAAGGCCCCAGACATGTCAAAGAGCCCAGTCAGGATCAGCCACCAGCCGACTCATAGCTGACTGCAGATGTGCAAATGAGCCCAGTTGAGATCAGCCAAGCCCAGCCTAGAGCCATTCACCTATCTGTAGACTCATTAACCAATAGAAAATGGTCGTTTATGACACTAAGAGTTGGTGGTGTTTGTTATGCAGCAATAGATAACTGATATAGAAGGCAATAGGAGCACAGATGAGGAAGTGACATTTATGCTATAAACCTAAAGATTTATAACCTAAACGATTATAAAGATTTATAACCTAAACGAGTTAGCCAGGAAAAGGAGAGAACTTGAGTGTCTGTGTGTGTGTGTGTGTGTGTGTGTGTGTGTGTGTGACTGTATATGTGTGTTTTGGGGAGAGGTTCAAGAGAAAGAGCAGCAGAAAGGAAGGGTCTGAGTGGTTGAGAGAATAGTATTTGAAAAGCCCAGGGGGTGAGATGGTCCATAAGGCTGGACTGTGATGTGTGAGAGGAGTACTAAGAGGTAAAGCTGGAGAGTTATGTAGGAACCAAATCATGTAGGATCTCAAACATTTATAAAGGAGTTTAGAATTTATCCAGACGACAGGTAGGGTCAATTAAAGGCTTAATTCTACTTTTGCTTTTGTACGATCAGTCTAGCTACAGTACGGGAAAGTGAGGTTTTGTGATTTAGGACTGGAGGCATGGAAATCATTTAGGAGAACCTTGGGAGGTGGGAAGGGTTGGTGGCCTTCACTTGGGTACTAGCAGAAGGGATAGAAAGTGAATGAATCTGAGGGCTATCACACGGTCAGAATTGACCCAACTTGGTGATTTATTGGAAAGAGGATGAGGGAGAGGGAGCTGTCAAGGATGATCCCAACCTTTTGGCTTGGGCACCTGAATTGATATTGGCTTTGTTCATTGATGTAGAGAAGAAAGGTGGTGGAGCAGGTTTGAGTGTACCTACAAATTCAGTTTGGTGCATACTGTATGTGGTAGATGATTATATTTTTCCAAAGATGGCCATGTCTATGTATTTATTCCATCCTTCATGTCCTGCAGGGTGACCCACACTATTCCCCAAGTGAGATGGGGTCTATGTTGTTTCCTCCCCTGAATCTGGGAAGGGGCTTGTGACAGCACCAATGAATGGAGTCCAGCATAAGTGATAGAATGTAACTTTGAGGCTTGGTCATAAAAATTTTGACAAAGCTTCTGACTGGCTCTCTCTCAGAAGGCTCACCCTTGGAATCCAGCCACCATATTGTAAGAAAGCCTCGGCCATGTGGATAGGGGATGTGTAGTGGTTCCAGCCCAGAGCCCCAGCCAGTCTCTCAGCTGACATATCATCAACCACCAGACATGTGAGTAAATTAATCTTCAGAGGATTCCAGCCTCTGGTCTTCTAATCTTCCAGCAAAGGCCCCAGACATCGCGGAGTAGAGACACGCCATCTCTGCTCTGCTCTGTCTGAATTCTTGACCCACAGAAACTGTGAGAGATAAGAGATAATTCTTATTGTTTTAAGCCGCTAGGTTTTGGAGTAATGTGTAACATAGCAATAGACAACTAATACACTGCATTTGGGGTGCCTATGGGACTTTCTCATAACTCACAAGTATATTTCTTTTTTAAATCAATGTTGCAGACTTTTTATCTAAGAAAACTTACATCAAGTACTCTATCAGTTCTTGTTGCTTCCACTATTTGTCAAAAAACCTTTGACTGTTTTGCCTCTGAGCTTTGGTCAAGGAAGGAAGAAAGGGAGGAAGGGAGAAAGGAAGGGAAGATCTTGAATATATGGAAGTAATGTGTAAGTGCAATGCCACTCCTGGATGAAGGTGGGGGAATGACAGAGTAATGACAACTGTGCCCTTTGGCACAAGCATTGCAACACCCTGACTTCCTGCACAGGGACAGATGTGCTCCGTTGGGGTGGGTATTACGTCCTTAAAGACTGGCGTTATGCCTGCTCCCACCATCTTGCCCATCAAAAGAACGTTGGCCCTGACACCAAGAAATAACAGCTGGGTTGTGTTAAGAAATTTTTATTGTTTCCTTTGGATTTGTGATGAAAGCACATAAAATTACAAGTGGAAGAAACATCATGCCACAAAATTGCATAGAATTATTACAAAAATGTGAACTATGCATTTTAAATAATTTGAGATAGAAGAACCAAAATATGTACATTTTAAGAGCTTCAAATACTTTGTCCTATCTTTTTTTTTTTCTGAAAAGGCAAAAGTCACAATGTCCAATCCATCACAAACAATATTTATACAGTGCACAAGCGCAACATTAACTTCAAAGTAATGCAAGCAATGGCCCTTTCTTTTGGAATTATTTGATGACTGCTTATCTATTACAGGAGTAGTAAGTAACAGATGGCAATATTGAAATGTTAAAATGAAATGTGAAAAACCAAAAACACATGGCATGTCATTAGAACTTTGGAAATTGGTTTACACGGCCAAAACCACGCAATTCTCAGTAGTGTATAGGTATCAGAGGGTCACAGTCTATGAATACACAGCTCTACTCTCTATTATAGGCAAAACCACAGTACAGAATTTCACACATTCAACAAAGAACAAGGCAAATACATAAAGGCACAAAACTGCACATCGTATAGACCCCTTTTCTTTATCTTAGTCTATTTCAAGTAATATTAATATTATTAAATGATAGTATCACTGTAGTAGTTTCAATGATGCAAGATGGACAGTGTTACACACTACCCCACAACTGCAAAAAGTGTCATTGTACAGATATAAAAATGTGATTACAGTAAATGGCCAAAATACAAACGTATTGTAAAATGACTAGAGTCACTAAGATAATGAAATTCAACTACCAAAACAGTTCTTCAAAAGTCAAGGTTATTCAACCTTAGTCTGTCTCTGGACTAAAATGTGATACATCGTTCTGTAATCATCACCATTGTGTTTGGTTATGAATGCTATTATTAGTTCATTCTTCTGCAATTTTAGACAGTTTCTAATTTTGTTTATAAAAATGCAGCATTCTATTTTGACCATTCTTGCTTCCTTATGATTAATGCCTTTCATTCAAAGTGCAAAAGTAGAATGATTTACAAAAGATTTCTCTTTCAGTGGAAGTTAAATTTTAAGTGTCTAATTAACACCCCAAATCCTTCAGATCAAAATATAATCATCTCCAAGAGGATGGGATTTTTCCCCTTGTGTCTCACTAGATGTGTTTTTTTAATCAAACATTCTTTCCTAAGGTTTGAACTAAGCCTTCATTTTGATTAAAACTTAATTGTGATCCCTAGTTATTGCTTAAAGTTAAATAATTTCCATAAAAATATTAAATTCTTGAAACACGATTTTCAGGACACAACTGGTTTTTGTGTTTTAAAATGTTTTGCTAAGCTACAATCAGACAGGTTTATTTTAAAATAAAATAAAGCTATGAGCATCTTGCTTTAGGCTTTAACTTCAATATTCTTTGTGTTACTTTCTAAATTATATTTTCCTCTATATAATTATTCTCTCTTACTTAACACTTTTCAATACTGTTTTTGATCAGTTTTACCATGATATAATTTGTGTCTCTTATGCCACTTGACATAGGAACTTAACCAAAAGACACAGTAAAGTGAATTAAATGTACATAGTGAATATAAAATGAAAGATTTTCTTATGTTAGAATAAAATTGATATCTTTCAGACTTAAAAATTATAGAGGATACTAATAAATTTCCATATTGCTGTCCTATACATTTTATATATTCTGACCATTAAAACAAGCTTAAAATCCGATACTTATAATCCAGTTTTTGATCCTGCAAAATATATATCAAATTCATATGCTAAGTTCTAAATCTACCTTAACTGCAATTACATCAATGGCTCCATCAACTGTTTCTTAGAATTTCAACATAATTTAATATCCACATAATCTAGATGTTTGACCATTTTCTTCTCTATCCATTTATTCCTGAATTTGGTTTTAAGTCTTGGTGGAAGAGATTTGGGTCACTGCCAATTAAAAAACACACATCTACACTTGTGTATGTGTGTGTATGTATGTGCTGCATGTGTATGCACTTATATGGTTGAGTGTGTACATATATACATGGAGATAATACATATATCATTTATAGGTGGGTCTGTGTATTCTCTAGATAAATATTCAATCTTTATCTCTATATTAAAAATAAATGAACCATAAAAAAAATGTCAGACAGCAAAATAAACACTGGAACCTGTTCACTCGGATTGAATCTCTGCTCAACATACATCAACTCAACTATTTTTATTCAACTGAACAGACTCTTTGTAGTTATTTAATCATTTCAGGTCAAGCCAATGAATACTCAGATTTGAGTGCAAATAGTCAACTCATATAGCACACTGCCTGGAAGTGTGCAGCCAACTTGCTCATGCAGCCAAATGTACAAGCCATATTGCCAAGTCTGGGGATAGCTTCACTGGGCAAGGATACAATCAAGTGATTTTTTTCAGGAAAGAGAACCAGCTTATTTGAATCTCTACGGTATCTAATAAAGCCATGTCAGCAACAAATACACTGATGCCTCTATGATAAATAAATTAGCAAACTGCAAGCCTCCAGTGCTTGCAAAGCAAAGGATGAAACAATTTAATATGCACGTTAACTTGAAGATGTGGTAGTTGAGGGGCAGTTAGGGAAAAAAATACTCAAAGTTGGCTGTTGAATAGTGTTAAATAGTGCTATGCATTTCTCAAACTATTTCTATTACTTTGAAATACTTTACACCAGAGCTTCAAATAAAAACATGAGCTTGATTCTCTTCAAAGAAGACACTGTCCTTCATTAAATGTTCCATGGAGCCTGGAAGTTGCCTGCTTTGAATTTACTATTGGAAAGAAAACAAAAATCCCACATACATGCACTCTCCACTAGTAGACCTGCAGTAGTTTCCACATAACACTTGGAGCCTGGGCATGGGGATGTCTGCATGGATCCTCTGGACCTCTCCCTTTGGTGTGGATTTTAGGCTAAGGGATGCTTCTCAGGAAGATGCTCCTGGGCAGTGATCTCTGAATAGGAGAGAGTCCAGTGCAGCTTGAGCGGCCGTGCATGTTCTGAAGGCCTGGAGGAGCCATCACAGCGGAGTATCAAACACTTTTCCTGGGTTGTCTCCTTCCAGCTCCTCACTGGAGGGAGGCCTGTGGTTCAGTTTTCCCGGGTCTGAAGCCAGGGAGGGAGGGGCAGAAGCGTGATTGCTGTCTTCGCTGATTTTCCCTTTCATGGCCTCCTGCACGAACTCCACAATCTCCAGGGGCAGTCTTCTGAACTTGTCTTGGTACTCTTGCTCCAGCTCCACCTGCAGCTGGGAGACATCAAGAGGAGGAGGAGTTTACGTCATTTAGGTTTCTATAACCACCTGTGTAGAAGCTCCCTGAAAGAGATGTACAGAGACAGGGGAGGAATAACTTCATTTTCATATCATCCACTGGTAACCTACAGAGAAGATGTAAAGTAGGGTTTAGTTGGACACATCATTTGTCCATAGCTGAAAGTCAAGTTCAGGTTACGTGGGGCATAATAGAGCCAACCACCTGCAATAATATAAATAAATACACACACACACACACACACACACACAGAGGTAGGTCTTTTGAACAAGTTCACAGAAGTAATATGCAATGATCTGAAGTTCTTCAACATAGGGATTGGAAGGTGCTGTAGCTGGGAGTGCCAACCAAGCTCAGCTGTGAATCGGGCTGGGGAGAACGAAGAAGCTGTCTGGGGCGGACAGAGGATCAAGGCGTGGGCTTCATGAAGTGGAGCCTCACCCAGCGGCTGGAAAGCAACGTGTCTAAAGAGGAGCTTGACGCATTTTTACAAACCGAACATACTCATGTAACCAACTTTAACTTCTATTTTGACTTCTTTTATCACTTCTTTATTTGGACTCCTTTTTCATTCTAATTTTTATTTGCCTCATAAACTGTTTTAGCTACCGTACACACTGTCTTTTAATTTATCTGTTTAATGCTCTGGAGAATTTTCAGACTTTAAAAAGTCACAGAACCCTTTCTTCAAATGCAGACTTACAGGGTGGCCCTAATTATAAAACAAGTGAAAACTGGAGTCTTCGGGAGAAGGGGGTGAGAGGTGGGGCCGGCAGTGGGTGCTGCCTGCTGGGAAGCTCGGCTGTGCAGAACCCCATCGAAACCTAGAATTTTAAATAAAATTCTCTCTGCTTATTGAATGGTAAGCAGGGAGCATAATCTTAGAAATAGTGTGTGAGACTAAATGCTTTTTCTCCTCTTAGTTGCCTTCAGGCAGCTTTTCTTAATCTATGTCCTTAAAACCCTTAAGGAATTTCTTTTCCTGCTTCTCAAACTTTAAAATGCACACAAATCATCTGGGATGTTGACTTTGATTCTGATTCAGGAGATCTGGGTGGGGCCCAACATCCTGCATTCCTCAGCGGCTCCCAGGTGATGCGGATGCAGCTGGTCTACTTTGGACACCCTGATTATCTTCTGTCCTGGTTCTACTCTGAGATCCCAATTCTACTTTTTGTCTTGATCCTGGCTGTATGTCCTCCACCTGCAGCTTCAGTGCAGTCTCTGATGCTTGCCCTGACCCCTGGACAGTCCTGGGTGAAGACAGTCCTCAGGGCATCTGCCCCTCGGTGTCTCGACCCCCCTTCCTTACCTACATTCTGGACAGTGCCAGTAGCTTGAGAACATCCTCTTTTCTTCAACTCGTTTTCACTGTTGCTTCTACACCAGAGAAATTTTGCCAAGGCTTAGTTATCTAATATAGATCCATAATCCCTTATCTGCAATTCTAAAATCCCCAAAGTTCTGAAATCCAGAAGTTTTTTGTAAATTTGTGGCAAACTCATTGACATTAACTGATATCAGGCTGTTCATCATCCTTATTTATCCTACTTCGTGTGAATACCCATGCATGGCACTGTAGACATATTAATTTGTTTGATTATGAGGGTGACCCAGGCCCCCCCGGGATATTATGCTCATGTATATGCATCATATTACCTTTCTAAAATCAGAAAAATTATGAATTCTGAAAAACAGCCCCCAAGAGTCTCAGATAATAGATTGTGGATCTGTTTTAATGACCTTTTTTTTCCCCCCTACATCACAAAGTGCCTGATAAAAATGGCTTGGCCTGAGTATTGAAAGTCATCTATTCTCCCGAAATATAAAATGTGGGATATTTATGAATACGTGTGCTGGCATATGAATTCTAATAAGCCAAGGAGGAAATGTGCTATGAGAGGAGCACCTTAGGGCCCTGAGATTCACATTGCTGCAATGGAGCAAAGGCACCTTCACACACAGCCCCACCCTCAGCGTCGGGACAGAAGAACCACCGGAGCATCAAAGACAAGAAGATAATGGCCAATTCTTTCCCATGTGTCTCAACAATTTAGAAGGAGGTGGGGCTTTTACACTGTCACACTCTTTTGCATGAATGAAGTCTCAGTCTGGTGTTTGACAGTTTCCATTTACTACCATCCAGGCCTCATCATCAATTCGCCTCAATTGTAATTCAGCAACACATGCAGTTAAAATTTCATTTCCAAGGAATGTAGGGAAAGGGAGAAAAGCAAGGTGTTTAGGAAAGAGCAGATTGCTGTTTTCATTTAGGTTAGACTGGGGGACCTTCAGCTACAGATATATTATATGTGACCTTCCAGTCAATTTCTCTTAGGTCATTGGTAGACAAGACCTCATGGTGCTTGATAACACTGTTTCTTTTTTTAATTTATATATAAAAAAAGAAGATGTGAAATGTGAGAAAATGCTAAATACTTATAGAACTCAAACATTTTACTTACTAAATTACTGGTTTATTATAAAAGTATATAACTCAGGAATAGCTAGATGGAAGAGATATACAGGGCAAGGTGTGGGGAAAGGGTACAGAGCTTCCATGCCCTCTCTGAGCATGTCGCTCTCCCCAAATCTCCACGTGTTCCCCAACCTGGCAGCTTTCCTGTCTCTGTCCTGTGGGGTTTTTATGGGGGCTTCATTACACTTCATTACAGGCGTGATTGACTAAATCATTAAATCATTGGCTATTGGCAATTGAACGCAACCTCCAGCGCCTCTCCCCTCTCAGGAGGTCAGCGGGGTAGGAGTGAAAATTCTAACCCTATAAGCACAAGGCTGGCTTCCCTGCAACCAGCCCCCATCCTTAGGTTACCTAGGGGCTTTCAAAAAGTCACCTCATTAACATAACAAAAGACACTTTTGTAGCTCTCAACACTTAGGAAATTCCAAGGGTTTTTAGGAGCTCTGCGCCAGGAACTGGAAGACCAAATATATATTCCTTATTATAAATCACAATATCAACAATACTAATAATTTAATTTTAATAATTATTTTGAATAATTTTAATAATTGATCCAGTTGTAGCTAAATTATCACTTTAGTGGACTCTTTATCATGGGTTAATGGTAGATTTTATAGTATTTTAAACTATTTTAATATATTAAAATTATTTAATTTATTAAATAAAATAAATTTAATTTATATTAAATGCTATATTTCAGGATTTTAAAAAAGTCATTCAGTTATTAATGAATTAATTACGAAATTGCTTTTATTACTAAATTTCAGTTTAGAGCTTTTCTTTTTTTTCCTTATATTTATTTATTTCTTCCTATAAATGGAATACTTATGCATTGTAAAAAAATATAAAAAGTATGCGGGGCAAAGTCTGGCTCTGTTCCCCGAAAGCCCCATCCATCAGGAGTCTAGAACTATTCCAGCCCAAGGGTCACAAACTCCCATGTTCAGGGGGTCCAGGCAAGTCATGAAAATAGGAGGAGGCGGTGTGCAAGGAGGTAGGAGCGGCGGGGAGGACACGCTCCGTCTAAAGGGGGTGCCAGGAACTCAGCTCTAGCTGATGCTTGCCAGGATCTTGTTTTTCAAAAGTCAGAAATTCAAATTTTCATGTAAAATCTCTTGATTTTTTTATTGTTGGCAATCAATTTGAAGCACACTCATGAGTCCTACTGGGCTTGTGGAGAGTTTCTAACTTCTCTCCTAGCAGATCTAAATCTGGCTTAGACCAGAGGACTGGAGAGATTGGGTCTAGCTGTGGAATTTCAGTTTGGATCCTCCCTAATTTTCTCTCCCCACAATCCTGAGCTTCAGATGGCCCTCCACTGAACTCTAAGGCTTGCTCTTCGTCATCCCTTTGCTGGGGTTCATTGTCATCCCATCTAACTGCCGCATTCTGGTTCATGTACTCAAACTTGTGTTGAGTTTCTATTCTGTGCAACTCAAGTGGCAGGTTCTGAGGGAATAGCAGATTGATGGCACAAGTGACAATTCCTTACCCTTCCTTGTGGTCATGGCCTCTTGCAGTTTGCAAGATCTATTTTTAGAAAATGGGCAAAAAAGAGGGAAGAACACGGTCAAATTTAGTTTCTAATTTTAAGGCCAATTGTTACATTACCTTCAGATTGAGCATTGCCAGAGTTTGTTTGTTTTATTATAGGCTGAGTTCTCCAATTTGACTAGCCAGACTCAATTTCTAAATTTCTTAGTTAACTTGATTTTCAAAAGCTGTTGCCCTCTCATTGCTTCTATGAATTCTGGATAGATAAGCAGGAAAAGGCAATACAGTGAAGTTCAAATGGCTACAGCCCTGCCTGACTATGTTGTTGAAGATTTTTGCATGTGGGATGCTATTCTGCCTCTGACATCTTTTCAATTGCCTTAAGAAATAAAGCAGGGATTTAACTTAGTTAAGCAAGGTTTTTAGATGCATAAATATAAGTGAAGACCAAAGAGAAAGCAAAATTACTCATGAAGGTTAGTCTACAAATAGGAAAAAAAAAAATACCTCAGTATAATGTAAATGCGGCAAAAATAGAAAATAAGCCAGGTTACTGAGTTACTAAAGAGATAGAATCAGAACCAATTTTCTAAGGAAACAAATTGAAATCAGAGAATACTAAGCTACAGTAGGATAATAAAGACAGAACTACTAAAACTTAAAAAAAAGTTGCTATAAAATATGCCAAGACAGATATTTAGGAAGATTTTCAAAATTTGACCTCAGGTCCAACTCAAGTCACCTTGCCCAATGAAGTGTATTAAAGACTTTAATATAAAACACAAAGCGATAAAAATCTTAGGAGAAAACCTAGGTGAATAATCGTATAATCAAGGGGTATAGAAACCTTATTAAGCAAGACAGAAAAACCATAAGCTACAAAGGAAAAATTATAAGCATATTTGTCTAAATAAAAATAATCTTTTTTTAGTGAAAAAAATGGACAAAAACCAAGCAGTTCATAAGAGAAAAAATGCAAATATCCAATATATATATGAGAAGATGCTCACTCTCATTAACAATTAGGAACACACAATAGCACACCACCTTTTTAAGGGACATTACATTGGTAAAAAAATTTTTTTAAGGAGGAGTAACATCTGGTGGGAAACTGGCATTTTCAAACATTAGGCAATAAGCTGATAATATCTATTAGAAAGAAAATGTACATAGGTTTTGACCCAACACTTCACATTTGGGAATCTGGCCCAGAGAAATAAAAGCACTAACATATGAGGATGGAAGCACTACCACACTTACTGAAGCATTGTTTGTGAGGCAAAAACAAAACAAAACAAAACAAAAATGAAACAACAGCAACGACAACAGCAACAAAAACCCTGAAAGCAACCTTAACTAATTTTAACCTTACGCCACATGTGCATTACCATTGTCTATCACTGTATTGTTTTGCTGAATCAACTTAAAATAAATTTCAGACACCACGTCACTTCACCACAGATACTGTACCACACATCTCCTAAAAACAAGGACGTTTTCCTACACAATGGCAATGCCTTAATCATTTTAAGGAAATTAATAATAATTCCTTTATGTTAGCTAACACCCATCCATGTTCAAATTTCCCCAATATTACCTCCCCCAAATTTTTCTAGCTTATCTTTTTTGACTAGAATTCAATCAAAGTTCATTGCATTTGATTGTTATGTCTTCCTCCTTTTTCCCACTTGAATTATTTGTTCTACTTTTTTTTATGACTTGGGTATTTTGAAGAGTTCGGTTCAATTTTCTTATAGAATACCCACATTCTGAATTTGGCTGATTATTTCCCTACGGTGTCATTTATGTTGGTCCTGGATGTCCTGAATTTCCTGTAAACTAGAAGTTAAGCCTGTAGTCTTGATTAGATGGAGATTAAACATTTGTTTGGGCAAGAATAGTCAATAATTATTTTTTTATATCTCATTATAACATATCAGTGGGCGCATAGTGTCAGGTGGTCATATTATTAGCGATTCTAAGTTTGATCACTTGGCTAAAAGTGGTAAATACTGGACCCCAATTTTGCCAAATGTTTTTCCTTTTGCAATTGGCAGTCATTCTGTGGGGTGAAACTCTGGATCCACACAAAGTTTCCTTAGCACCTTTCGTGAAACTGATGATTCTTGCCTATCTCATTGGGGGTAAAGGGTAATTTTCTAATTCTTTCTAATTTAACTGGTATGCTGCTGTAAGGAAGAGCTTTCCCTCATCATGTGGAGATGAACTAGAGTTCCTCCTTCATAAGCATTTAATTCTTTTTCTTTACTTACAAATATTCTGAGTAAGGAGTAGGGGCAATAATTATTTCACAAGACAGCAAATGAGTTTTCTTTTCCTTCTCTCTCTTTTTCTGAAAATAACTATGGAAAATACATTTTTATTTTTATTTATTCCTTTCGTTTAAATCAGTTGCAGCCGTTATTCCTTTTTGAGCTTACATTGCCCCATGTTTGGCCAGTGGGAGCCCTTTCAGGCAGGCCCCTGGTCCTTTTGACATGCTCCCATTAGTTTGCGAACACTTGCTTGCTTTTCAAGGTATGACAAGATACCTCAGACATCTCTTATACTTTCCCTGCTTCGGACCTGGAATCAGCCACTTTTCCAAGGAGCCTTTAGTGGAGAAGGCATTAATAAACCAAACTCTGGGTGCTAAAAGTGCTCACTGCTACCGGACTGTCATTGTGTTTAGGCCATTTCGGTGGACAGTTAGGACATGTATTATTTTTGTGTGTGTGAGGAAGATCAGCCCTGAGCTAACATCTGCCAATCCTCCTCTTTTTTTTTTTTGCTGAGGAAGACTGGCCATGGGCTAACATCCATGCTCATCTTCCTCTACTTTATATGGGACACCACCACAGCATGGCTTGACAAGTGGTGCGTCAGTGCGTGCCCGGGATCTGAACCGGCGGACCCCGGGCCGCAGCAGTGGAGCGTGCACACTTAACCGCTTGTGCCACCAGGCCAGCCCCAGGACATGTATTTTGAAAACTCGTTAGTACATATTGAGATATATATATATATATATATATATATATATATATATATATATGACAGTATAGAATTTTTTCTTAACTTCTTTGATTTTATATTTGTATATCTTTTTCATTTTGTAATTAATTTTGTATATTTTGCTTTCTGGTAATATTAACATATTTACTTATTTGCTTTACATTGCAATATATGCAAATAGTTTCAATATTATTACCTAATAACCATGGGAAGCTTAAGACTTTTTCGAGGCTCTTTTTTTCACAGAATATATCCCACTAACAATGCACAATTATATTACTCTGGTAAAATTCACTTGAAATAATTATATTCTCTGTATAGTTATGTTACCCTTGATATACACATAGGATCATTTGTTTCAGTTTGTTTTCTCATTAGACATTTCAGATTATTTCACTTTTGTTTTTCTTTCTCTGGGAGCATCTGGTGTGTATATTTAAAATTTAATTCCTCACAATCTTTTAACCATTTAAAAAATATCTCTAGCCTTTGAGAAGTAGGTATCTTACTCAAAATATTTTGAAATTTACTGCTAAAGATTAGGGAAAATAATAAAACTAACAGACAAGCAAGGAAACAACAAAAACATCAATAAAACTTGAGTTTTTAAAAAATAAAACATAAGGCTTCCACTTAAAGAGATGTAATGCAGCCCATAAATGTTAACCAATAAATGACTGTGAAAATAGGGAAAAATAATTATGTTTCTGTGATAAATGAAGTCTATATACAGTTGTATATGTACTGTGATTATAACTATGAGAATATTTTCTAAGAATACAGAATTACTTTGAAAGGAAATACTAAAATACAAACTGTGTTGGGATAATGATATTTTTATTTTTTTCTATTTCTCATTTTTATGGTAATGTGATTATCTTATTTTTAGCATGAAAATAGCATTCTAAAATAAAAAAATCTAATATATAAAAATACAAAACAGAAAAATACAAAACGCTGAATGAGAGACAGAGTAACTAGGAAAATTTTACGAATAATTACTGCAGAGACTATGGTGTTTTAACCTCAACGTCATCAATTAGCTAAGAAGTTACTAAAAACAATGGAAAAAGCATGACAAAGTACACACTTAGAATGGGTGGTTTCAAAATCAGCCTGAACAACCTTGCAAGCCTCATCTTATTTTTAGAATAATCTCACGAATTTTTACTTCAACCAAGAATAGAAATAACAGGATCATATAAAAATCACAGAGTGGGGTTGGTCAGGTTACCAGAGGATTGTTGGATAATGGCATGTGGGAAAATGGAACTACATTATATACTCCAACCACTCCAGGTTTTGTTTGTTTATTTGTTTTCCTTTAAATTTCCTTAGAATAAATTGCAATGGAACTTTGAGTCAAAATGGCTGACTGAGTGGGAAATTCCTTCTTCTACTCCAAGCACAGGGAATAAAAACTGAACAAAACAGAACATATACATTTATTCAAATTTATAATTGAGTTTTAATATGAGAAAAGGAAAACCCTAAATCACAGGAATAACAAAGGAACTCAAAGCCAAAAGGCCTATGGGGGACAGAGTAGATTCTCCACTTGAGGAGCTAGGCTTTTGGGTTCTAAAAGGATGGGAGAGGATGGCCTAAGAATTTTGGCTGTTGAAGTGCTGAAACTGAAGTCCCTGCATCAAGTCAGGAGTCTCCACATTTGCAATGGGGACTAGGAAATTCAATCCATAATCTCGGGGACAAGGCGAGGAAGCTAGTGATTCATGGGGTCCTTTGGAGGAAAAATGTCAGCAACAAGGAATCAGAAACCCAAACCAGCACCATGAGTGAGTGCAGTTTCCAAATTCACACGACCACTGTGAATTGGTACCCAGTACCAAGAGATCAAAGCAAAAAGTGTTCAAAAATGGATAAAACCATAGAGCCTCAGCAGAGGCACAGCACATTCAGACTGTTTGGATTCTCCACAACCCATGGTAGGAGTGATCCCTATAGATAAACAATTCCCACTGAACATGAACTCAAAGTTCAAAACTAACAATAACTCTAGTAAAATACAGCATTTGTTCAACCTTGTAATTCAAGGTTGTCATTGGTAAGTGAAATCTAAAGAAAATGAGTAAAATGGTGATCAGTGTAAATACTCCAGACCTAAACAGAAATAAATTGGATAGTTCACACCAACGTGGAAGAATACAGTTAATTCACACTGGGTGTAAGTTGCTGATGCTTTTAATCAAGTGCTGGATGATGGTGCATGCCTATATTTTTGGCAGATTTTTCCTAAATAATTATATTTGCCTGAAAATGATATTAAAATTAATTATCATCTTTTGAACAAATACCAACTAGCAATAGAGCCTGTTGCCAAGGGCTAAGAAGTTAACCACAAATTAAACTGCTGCCATAGATCTATACAAGTGGGTAACTCCTTGAGGGATAGATAAGATTCTCTCTCCACACAGGGTGCTTGCGTTTTACCAAATATGACCTTGGGCAATTTATGTAATCTCTTGGAATTTAAATTGTTTCATATATAAAATAGTGATAATAACCCCAGTGTCCACAGGTTGTTGTTAAAAGGTTTACACGAGATCATGCCTGTTAAGTAATTAGCATATTGTGCTTACTTTTAATTAATTTTGAATTAACTTTATTTCTAAAGAGAGAGAAAAAAAGAACTTGCAGCTGAAAACATCTGGAACTCTGTCTACTAAGCGGTCTTTGTTCTTTCCAGTTACATCATTTGAGTCATTATTTGGTCAATGCAACACAATTATGGTACTTAGATCTTTCTTTTTGAACCGTGTTCTGGGTTGTTGTTGATTTTGATGCATTTAACAACAAATAATATTTTTGAACACCCTGATTGGTGCAAGGCCTTGTGTTTGGTGCTGTGGAGAATGAAAAACTTAGAATCCTTCCAGAGTGACAAGCTATGTGTGTGGGGAAAATAAGTCAGGCCGAATGGGTGCTACAGACGTGAGGTGCTGTGGATGTTGAAAACAAGGAGCGGATTGTAGCCTTGAAGCGATATAGGAAATACTTTATGGAGGAGGTGGGACTTAAAAAGGTGAGTCTTTTAGAATCCGCCCATATCCTTGGTATATGGATCCTCTATCCTCATGCTGGGGCAGAAGCTTTCAACCTTCTCTCCACGGGACATATAATAGATGATAATTACTCGGGAGACAGAATTGTCTAGGTGTAACTTCCTGCTTCCTTGCTCTAGCTCAAGGTATATAGTACATACGTACAAGCCATTGAGAATGTTAGTTTGAAATATATATATATATCTTTGAATCTGCTCCAATATATAAAAATTAAATCATTACCAAAATTTCTTTCGTTTATAATTAGCCACAGATTACAATGGAGGGACCTCACCTTCAGTGGTTGAGAACACTTCTTTAAAAGATGGCTGCATGTTAAAAGTGACAAGATGGGCAAGCTTTAGACCACTGCTTCTCAAAAGTGAATGTACATACAAAGCACTTGGCAATTTTGTTAAAATGCAGATTCTGATTCAGTAGATCTGGGATGGGGCCTGAGATTTTGCATCGCTAACAAGCTCCCAGGTGATGCTGTTGTTGCTGGTCTAAGGACCATTTTCTGAATAGCACCACTTTAGACAAAGAGCTCCCAACAAAGTACTCCTTTTGTGTACCCCTCTTCAACATTATTTCAGGACCTACATTTACATACAAGGATTCTCTTTGTAAATTTCACCTCTTCAGACCTCTGGAGTTGGCTGATGTTTAGGTTTGGATTTAACGTGTTTGTTGGAGGCTATTGGGTGAAGGCAGAATGAGGGTTGCTAAGTCTGCAGAAAGGAAAGATGGAGGGATCAAGGACAAGGTAGGCAGTAGATTCAAATATGAAATGCTAAGTAAATCCAAGCACTGAATCAATAAAAGAGGAAAGACAAAAGCTAGAGATCGTGTGATTTACCAAGCATAGTTCCTAACATGCTTTTGCATTTTAAATTTTATTTCAAGTCAAAAGCCAAATGCATTCTGACATAACTGAGATGTGTAAACTCCTCTATACATCCATATATCCATGAAACCACCCGTAGAGGAAATTTGCGCTTAATACAACAAAGAACAAAATCAGATTCCTGTGACTTTTTTCCTAGCTCCATCCCCGTTCCTTCTTTGCTGTCCTTTCCTCAGTACATCTCTCTTGAAATGCTGCAATTTCCTAACTTAACCCGTACTTTACACTTCCTCTGATTCTTAAACTGTGTACTTCAAAATTTCTTTTGTAATCATCTTACAGACATCTAGAGATTACTGTAGAAACCTTTGAAAGGGATGCTAGCAATTATATAGTCAACCCCTCCAAGAGTTAGTAGAATTGGAAAGGGATTTTACAAATTATATAGTCAAACCTTTTCCTTTTACTTAGTATAAACCCGTGGCTGAAAGAAGTTAAGTGGCTTTCTCAAGGATACAGCTTGCTAATAGCAAAACTAGGACCAGAATCTAGTTGATTCTCCTTTGCAGTAGATTGACTGGATTAATGACTCCAATACTTCACCTCTTTCTGTATCCACAGCCTTTGCCTTAGGACTTTAAGTTCTTCTAACTAAAGAGGCAGAATCTCTCTCTCTAGCTCTTGAATATGAGGCGGTCATGTGACTTACTTTGGCCAATAGGATGTTAGCAGACATGACTCAAGCAGAGGCTTGAAAAAGCACTTGTGCATTTCAGCTTTCACTCCTGTTATTCTGCCATGGTCCTGGGAACATGCCTGGACTAGTCTGTCAGAGGATGAGGCACATGGAACAGAGCTGAGTCACCCTAATCATCCTAGTTACACATCCCAAGTCATCCAAGAACAACCAGAAGCTGGCTGGTACCCAGAGATGTAAGCAAGTCCAGCTGAGATCAGTAGAATCACCTACCTGACCCATAACTAACTACAGATGTATGAACAAGCCCAGCTAAGATCAGCTACTCTCAGCCCAGATCAGCTGAACCCTGCAAACTCATGAACTAAATAAATATTTATTATTGTATGCCAGTGAAGTTTTGTGTTTGTTATGCAGTGTTATTGTAGCATTTCCTCCATGACCCTTATAATTTGTCTCAAAAGCATGCATAAAATTCTGTCCCCTTGACATGGAATGAATTGTTCACCATGGCCCAGGAACCAGACTCTTGCTGCCTTATATACATACCCTCGCCATTCAGCATCTAAAAGTAAATTATATTAAACTGTAAGGTAATAATTATGCTACTTGGCAAGCTACTTCATCCTAGCTAATGTGTGCATTCCAGGCCTTGAAATTCTTGTGCCAGGACTGGGATATTCTCCCCTTATAGATGCTTGCTATTAAGGCCTAGGAGTTTTCTATTTGTGGTTAGGCACGTTCTGTAGAAGACTTAGCTGAGGCCTATCATAGCCGGGAATAAAAATGATGGTGAATGAAGAAAACAATTTTGATTTTAGGAAAATAATTAATCATAGTTCAAAGACACCTTGTCAAACTGAAAGTTACTACTGTACTTGAAGTACCAAAAGATGGTCTAAATCTTTGAAGACCTGTGGTCTGGGCTAAGGAAGCTAAGAGACTTATTTTATAACCTGGGTGAATATACAGTCAGCACATTATTAACCATCATTCTTTAAATGAGGAAACTGAAGCCTACCACTTAAGTGGTTTAGTGCAGAATAAGGTTCTGAACAGCAAACTCTTGCCTCCTAATCTAGGGCTCCATCCCCACCATTCCAGGCCAACCCCTCACTCTGTAAAAACAGGATTTGTGAAGATCTCAGTAATCCAATATTCTGTGTGTTGAGAGAAAAATAACAAATAACTCTAAAGTATCTTCCTTGCACATCTAGGACTTCAAAGCTGCTTTCACAAAATAATTAGTAAGTGTCTTTTACTGAAAAGTGATGCTGAGGAGGGGTTCCATGGCATAGGATCTTACTGACATGCTGCCCTCTTAATAACAGAGTACAGGATCATGAAAAACAAGAAGGACTCTCACTCAGCTGCAATTAGCCTGGTCTATTTCTCAGGCTTCACTGGGCTTTTCTATTTGCATGAGTCATGCTTGGAAGACACTGGCTTTTCACTCCTCCTACGTAATTCTTCAGTTTAGGATCTGTTTATTTGGTCAGCTGGCTGTTTTCCTGTTTGGCATTAAGTGCAGTCTAATTTAATCAGATTATTTCTATAAAGAGTCAGACACTACAAGAAAGGATAAGCAAATGGAAAATTGGAATAACGAAAAAATCCTAGTTTAAAAGGAAAAAGAAAAATCTCTTGGGGTAGAGTCAATCTAGTAAACATTGCTAGTAAATGCCAATGGAATACAGAACCATAAAAATAATGATGGTAATATGTATAATGATGGTAATAATTACAACTTACTGAGTGCTTTGGGTGTGGCAGGCACTGTTCTCAGGACTTTTCATGTATTAACCAATTTAATACATGTACATTAATTTGAGAATCTCTAAATTCAAATATCTATGAGGCCCAAGAAACAACATAAACCTGTGAGTTAGGTTTGGTGAAAGGCAATAGAGAAGGGCCAAGACCGTGGCCAACAGGAATTGTATTTCATGTTTAAAACACTCCTATTCAAAAATGTTAACGTGTACCAAGAGTCAAATAAAAGGCTCAACGTAGTCTGCAAGTCACCAGTGCGTGGCTCCTGATTTAGCTGCACTATAAGGAGCAGAAGCATGACGGTAAAGGGTGATTTATGTCCACGGCAGAGAGGATAAGAAAGACAACCCAGAAGAATCCCATTCTCTCAACCACATAAACTCTATAACAATCAATAAAAAGCCTCAAGTCAATTGAAATAAAAGGCCATTCAAAGGCTAATTATTTTTAGATCAAGTATGTATTTCTTTTCAACCTTGTGGAATGCCACCAGCAGGGAAGAACTGAACTTACATTATGATTCAATTCCCAGCTTGAGTCACATTAGAAACAAATGCCTATAGTGCAGATGGTGCGTGCAACCATCTCAGATAAGTGGGAGTCCCAGTGAAACCTCCTCCTCGGGAAGTCTTGGGCTGGGATTCTTTAAGACATCCAGAAGTGGTCTCCGAAGATTTATTCTCATGGAGGTCTTGATCTTGTATGGGGCCTTCCTTCAGTTCAGAGTCTCCTCATCTGCACACACCTTTGTCTTAACTCCTTTTAAGACTTACCAAGCACTAGTAATTACCCAACTTGAGCCCTAGCTAAAACCACACTCTCTTGACTTAGAGCCTGTGCATTTAAAAAACAGGAGACAGGCTGTGTCAGATGTCCTAGAATGAACTCAACCATGTCCCCGGAGAACGCCCTTCTCCTGATCACCTAAAATTAGTTTTGGTTTTCCTTTTTCTTTTTATAAATGTATATTTCAAGAGTTTTTAGCTGTACTAGGGTTTTATCAGGATAATTGACTTTGATGCTTAGGGAGCGAGTATTTCCTAATTATATAGTCACTCCTTCTAACATGATGTTTATGTCTTCTGCTTAAATTGCTGTGGTTTTAGGTTGGCCATTTACAACTTGATCTGAGAGGATACTAGACATTTGTTCTCTTGGCCTCATCAGGGTTTTGAGAAGTCTGATTGTCATTCCTGAATCCTCCTCCCAAGGTGAAATTGAAACTATGATGGAATTTTTCAGAGATAGCAAACTGAAACAGGGCCAGGTAAAAAGGTAAATAAATGAATGACTGGGGCCAGATGGGAACTGTGGTGATTGCAGAGGGCGTTCCTTGGTTACAAAGAGCAGCTACCCAATCTTGCCAACTAGATTGCTGCCACGTGTATGCCCAAGGTTGCCACATCTTCTAGATTGCTGCCACGTGTATGCCCAAGGTTGCCGCATCTTCTGATTTTTCAAAAGAAGCTAGCAATCTGGATTTTCATGTTAAATCTTCCGGTTTGTCAGTGTTGGCAGCTAAATTAGAAATTTAAAAAACACTGTGCAGGTCAATTTTCAACTTCTGGAATATCTGGGTAATGTATTCCATTGGCCTGTCTTTGGATTTAATAGATAACTACCCCACGGTCTGCCAAGGCCTCTCCACTCAGGGATTGGCCTCCATCCTCTTTGCTGACTGAGTGGACACATAACAACACTGAGCTGGTGTCCTGAATCTTTGACAACGCACTCACCCCTCGGAAGGAGAAAACACTTTACTTATACCTGGGATAAGATTTTAACCCTATCCTAGGCAGTTCCTCTAGAAGGTACTTGCTAAATAATTCAGGATGTCTCCTTATTTTCCCATTTATCCAAGTGTGGTGATCTGACTGTGCTAAACTCAGAGGGTTTGGAATGGAAAACTGATGATCTTAATTGCAAGGTGTTTTTACGGAAATGCTCTTTTTAAGTCTTCTAGACCAGATCCTTCTGCTGATAGATCCCTTTGTTCAAGACGTCTGCAGAGGTGATTTGCTACTGACTTTATCTTTGAGATCTTATATGAGTGGCAGTCCATTTAGAGCAATTCTAGGTATAGAAGATTTGAATTCCATTATCTTGGTCTACATTGCAGAAGTTGACTAGTTCTCTCCAAAATTTACATTCACCTTTCCACGGTATCTGCTGTGCCTGGGTGGCAGATGCCCAGACAGGGACGATGTTTGCAAGTCCTCCTCACTATCTTTGCACCCAAGCATGGCCATTTGACCAGTTCTTGCCAATGGAATGTCAGGGCAAGGCTTTTTAGAGGTGAATGGGGGCATCTCTACCATCTCTTTCCCTTTTCCAGCAAGGTCCTAGAGGGCTATGGAGCCACATTATGAAAAGAACTTGGTTCTCTGAGTTACCACATGGAAACATGCTGTCCACCAACCAGAAACACCCACACTGGACTGTTATATGAAAGAGAAATAAAATTGGGATAAAGCCAATGACATTTTGGTGCTGTTTGTTACAGCAGCTAGTGTTATGCTAGCCAATACATTCTTATGTATGTAATTTGTTTTGCATGATTTACATTAAGATTACAGGAACGCTCAATACACATGTAGATATTATGAGTATTTCTCCTATTTAAGATTCACCTTTATTAGGCAATTTTTATACCACAAAGATGGTCTCTTAACAGTTGCTTGGGACTTATTTAGTTATTCTGGATTTAAAGTAGCATTAGAGAATTATCCTAACAGTAAATCTTGAGTACTTTATAGCTATAAGAGAGAAAGAGCTAGTGATATGAAACCCAGGGGCATTATTACTTTCCATCAATCTTTATCTATTTCTCTTCTACAAAAACAATGCAGAGATGAAAAAAAGTCTCCCTTTTCTTCCATTGTTATCACTGGATTAAAGTGTATAAAGAACTTACAGTGTATGACTATAATGAAGTTACTTGTGTAAGGACAGGAATCGGTGATTTCAGTTAAGTATTACTGCAAATTGATTTTAAAACATTATTCCTTTTTCTCCTGCTTAGATAACAAGGCAGAGCTAGTCAGCTAAATCTTACTTTCTGCTTCCACCTTCCCATCAGCTAACCATCTCCTGGCATATATAACCCTACGGCTGCTTCCAAAAACTTGGGTGATTTCTTCAAATCACTCAATCTAGGGAATTAAAAGCTCTTCTGATGAATCATAGGCATCCTTACTTACACAAGGATAAACAACTTTAGGGAAAGCTACTGGTGACAGAAAAGTCTACTAGGTTCTACCAAGCCTGATCTGGTTCTCAGTTGGCCTTGCCAGCCAGAGAGCCATCCTAATCCCAAATCATGGAACATATCCTGATACTTGGAATCCTGGACTAGATGGCCAATGCCATTGATTCATGGTTCATTCTCTACATTTACTCACTTTTGTTGCCTTTACTCCCCCATACATTCATTGATTTCTTCATTCATTTACCCCAAATTTATTGCATGCCCTTCTATGTACCTGGCACTGTGACTAATGCTAGGTATAGAGACATGAATGAGACACAGCCCTGGTTTCAAGGAGTCCTCAGACCAGTGGGAGAATGTGAAACATAATAAAGTGATATGCTGAGATAAGCACCAGGGTACAGTTATAAGCAACATACAATAGTAGCACAAAGGAGGGAATGATCACCTCTCCCTGGTATCACAGAATAGGAATTCCCTAAGACCAGAAGTACTGCACATCATTAAACTCCAGTCCCTTTGCACACTTGTCCAGGTGACTGCCACTTAACTTTATCAAGGGCCCACCCACGTCATTTCCCTCTTACTTTCTGCAGCACATCCAATTATATTCCAAAATAACTAAAAAAGGAAAAATACAATAACTCTGAATTGTTTTTTAAAAACATGACTATTTTGTCTAATTGTATGCTAAGTAGAATAAAACATCCTAAAAGTTGGAGATATCTCTTGATACAGGAGAGATGAGTGACCTAGAAATTATGAAAAACATTATTATGGGCATAATTTTTCATAGTGCTATGTAAAATCCCACCCAGAAAACCTATCAATCTAATCCCTACCTGAATCCTTACATAAATGACCATCTTTCAGTACATGTCATTCAAATAAATACGATAGAATTTTCAACTGTGGATAAGAGATTCCAACCTTGAGTTGTCTGACTTCTTCAGAGGTGGAAAAAACTTCCTCTGCTTAACTCTTTCAATTAGAATTAGATTGAAAATGTTTCTCAAGGCCTCTTAACAACATTTTCTTTATATGAAGAATATAACATCTTTCTTTTGGTAATAATGGTAAAACACAAAGACAATTAGGGCAGGGGCAAGCAAAGTGTGTGAGGTTACAGAGAGACATCAGCATCCCCTGGGATCTTGTTAGAAATGCAAGTTCTCAGGCCCACAACAAACTTAATGAATCAGAAATTCTGGGGGTGGGGGCTCAGTTATCTGTGTATTATTAAACCCTCTGGCTGATTCTGATGAATCCCAAAGTTTGAGAACCACTGATTCAGAATTTAGAAGCTTTGCAGGTGATTCTTATATACCTGGATTGTTGAGAATCATTCATATATTTAATGATTAAGTCTTGCCAAGAAAGTAGTGTCAGATCTGGAAAATATTTTGTAAACCTAAATGTACTTGGCTATTGTCAAGTACATATATCAGATACAAGGTGCTGGGTTTAATGCCATCGAAAATTGAATTGGTGAGGCTGTAGCGTTCTAACCAATTTGAAAGCTGACTATAGCAGTGATTGTCATTGCCCAGCCTAGAACCCTTTGGACTAACCATTGCAATACAGACTGCCCTATTTCCAACTGCCTGCTTTCTTTGATGGAGAGCACAGCTGGCTGGAAGTGCCTCCCAGTACCTGACATATATTTACCCAGCTTCCTTACCCTTCGGATAGAATAACTCTGAGGTGCATATTCTTTATAGCCTCCCAGAGTTCCCTAGTAGGATTGAGCACCAGTTGCCCACGGTTGTAACTTGCTTGATAACAAATACACGTTTTATTGGCTGCTTTCTCTTTCCTGCCTCACTTCCCTACCCCCTACTAATTCCTGGGAGCACTTCTCAGAAACACTACCTCTACTCAAATCCTTGTCTCAAGGTTAGCTTCTGGGGGAACCCAAACTAAGACATTAATTTAGTTTGAGTTTATTAGCTGGTATGTATTAGGTGTAGAAATTGTAGGGGTTTTCCTACAGTTTTTGGATTAATGTGCCCTAGTGTCTAATGCACATTGATACTATTTGACTTGCTTATAAACTACTTGAGATGAAGAGCTATTATAAATCATGCAATGCCTATATTTAGATTGGAAAATATCAATGCCTTTCTGAATCGATACAGATCTAACTGGCCTCGAAGCAGATTAAATTCAAGCAGGAATCCAAGTAAATTTGAATTTGGATATCTTTTGATCCCTACTGTATCGACCATAACCGCAGTGGTCATATATAATGTAATAGGAGTCTAAACTGCTGTGAATTATTTCCACAGAGAAGAGAAATTGATGTTCAGGAGAAAAGATAGTCTGTGGCTGAGATGTGCCCAGCATAGTGATGGTG
This sequence comes from Diceros bicornis minor, assembly GCF_020826845.1. Lineage (NCBI taxonomy): Eukaryota > Metazoa > Chordata > Mammalia > Perissodactyla > Rhinocerotidae > Diceros > Diceros bicornis. The sequence goes on along the minus strand of NC_080758.1, from coordinate 36,513,177 downwards.
CACATTTATTTCTCTCTTCATCCAGCAGCATATGGAATAGACGGATAAACTCACATGCCAATTGGTTCTGGTGTTTTTGTTACACAACATTTCAAGTGAAAGAAAGGCTGTCAAGAAAAATTATACTGAACATTGAGATGAATAAATAACATATGATATCGTGAGCATATTCAAAAGCAGTTTATCCCATCAAAAGAAGATCAAATGTGTTCCACAAGAGGAAATATGTTACTGCACTGGGTTTAATAGCAGAAATATAATGAGATCTTTAAGAAAATGGCTTTTGCATTAAAATAATAATTGAATAACAATACCAGAGGTATAATGTATGTTTAAAGGAAAAGGCTTCTGCTTTAAAATAAATATCTAATATCTAACTGTCAAAATGTATATTTTCAATGTTTTTCTGAAGATCAAAAGTTAATTGACATTTTTTCTCTTTAGCCTGCCTTTTAACCAAATACTCTGTCTTAAAGAAAACGACCCACATCAGCACTTAATGCATTATCCTTCGTTTACATCTCAAACAAACATAGTAGGTACATGATTCTTTACTAACACTTCCTGTGCCTTGATCACACATCATTAATACAAACACACAAATTAAACTTGTTTGCTTTAAGTATGTTTGCATTTCATACTTGGGAGCCACATGCTACCAACATTTTCAAGTAGAAATGCCACTAATCAAGGCATGAAACTTGTTTTAAAATATAGTCTTTTGGATTAAAATATCAGAAAGAAAATTGGTGATTTGGCTTTCTTTCCCCTTTACTCATCCATAAATTTCTACTCACCTACTCCTCTAAAATGTTTATTTTTATGTCTAATATTTATTTAATAAATCAGTAACCAACTTCTTCGGAAAACACATAACAGAAGAAGATCGCAAATTTTGTCTGTCAAGTCAAACACCATGATGGTAGGGACTCTTCCAAGAAAGTCGTGTCTACCATGAGATCAAAACAAAGAGTTGAAAGTCAAGGAACTGGTTGGAATTATTTGGTTTCTAATTGAACTTGAAAATTTATTAATGGTTATCAGCATATGAACTCTTTCTGTGAGTTCTCTTAAGACGTGAGGAAAATCATGTTCAAGAAACAAATGGGAATGCACTGATAATATACTAATTTCTCAAAGAGAATAGGCCTTAAGACGCTTTTCCTGAATCACCGGCTTGAGTCCCTGTGGAGGTATGTGGATTACTTCAATTAATCATTGAATTGACTAATCAATATTTATTGAGCATCTACTAATGTAAATGATTGGCTCTGTGGTAGTTGGCTTGGGAAATCCTGAATACTATAGAACAATTGTTTCTTAAGGGTTAGAAATTTAAAATGTAATTGGTGAGCCAAGGCAAAGTTAGATAATAACATGAGCTGGTCATACAAGATGAATTGCCAAATCAGTAAGTTTTATTGATTCAGGAATTGTGAATCACTGCAGGGAGACTTGCCTCTGAGTTAATCCATGAAACCAAACTCTCCAGTTACCACATATGAAAACAAACTAATGGCCACTGTCTTAAGCACAAAGGTTTTCTTCCACTGGGCCCTTAGTAACTATTCTGTAATAGTTGTCAAATAGCAAGACTGTTACTATGAATATTTATTGAGCATGTATTATATGCTGGGCACTAGGGTAAGTGACTGGCATGGATTATCTGCATGGATTACTATTTTGAATTCTTACATTATTCTAAGAGGTAAACACTATCATCATTTAATGGCTAAGTGACACAGCTAGTCACAGAGCTGGTAAATAATGAAGTCAGAATTCAAACTCAGTTATTCTTACACCACAGTCTCCAATTATGTGTAATAATCTCCTTTCCTAGCAAGCATATTGAAAGAAGCCCACATATTTGTATTTGCTCAATGACTCCCTAGAAGAGAAAGTTGGTGGAAGCTTTTATATAGAATAAAGGAAGAACGAAGGCAAAATTGATATATATTATGGTAGGTGGAGTAGAGAACAGGAGATTACGTTCTTTTTTTCCTTCCCTCTCCTATTCCCACCATGTTATCCAGGTCTTACCACATTCAAGTAGATATTTATTCAGTTGAATAATCCATAACCTTTGAAAATATTTTACTTTGTCTAGTAGACTTCAACTTAGAGTCTACCCTGGATAAAAGACTTCAGCAAGAAATATCCAACCGACACTTCAGAACTAGGACGGGATTCTGAAAATGTCCAGAGAGATTTAAACAAAAACAAAACAGTGTTCTTGAATTAACAGAAGATTGAGGTAAAAATTCCAAAGGTTGTCAAAAGCCAGAATGCCATCTTTAGAAGGAAAAGTTCTCCAACTCAACTATGTGAGATAAAATCACCTTATAAGCCTTGCTACTCAAAGTGTGGTCCTAGGACCAGCAGTATCACCTCAGGCTCACCCCATACCCACTGAATCAGAATTTGCATTTTTAACAAGATCGCCAGGTAATTCATATGCACATTAAAGTTTGAGAAGCATGGGTTTAAAGATATTTGTTATGATTTTCTTAATGTGGATGTGAAGGGTTAAGCTGAAAAAATTTAGGCTGTGCTATTTTGAAATGTTTTCTATTTGCAGCAGATGTTATTTATAAGAAAGTTCCAGATTTGGTGTTTCTTTCAGATCAGTTAAAGTTATTGAGCCAATCAAAAATGAGCTCACTCTTCCTAAGTGTTGGCCTTAGAAGTGGATGAACCAATTAGGAATAGGAAGGGGTATCTTACCAGATACAGGTTGTGTTATGGAGTTATAGTAATCAAGACATTGATGCAGACACAAGGATAGACAAATTAACCAATGGAATAGAATAGGTAGCCCAGAAACTGGCTCTTGCACGTATGAAACTTTGATATATGAACATGGTGGCATGGCAGATCAGTGGGAAAAGAGGAATTATTTAACAGATCAAGCCTTACAAGATGGTTATCTGTATAAATAAACATCAAATTATATCCTCAAAGATAAACCCCAGATAGACTGAAGATTTAAATACCAAAACCCAAACTTTGAAACTTTTAGAAGACAATGTAAATAAATATATTTCAGACCTTGGGGTACTTAAGGATTGCTTAAACAAGCCCCAATAGCTAACAATAAATATTAAAACAGAAATTAAATACTTAAAATTAAGATATCTGTTAATCAAATGACCCCTTCAAAAAAGTGAGAAGCAAGTTATGAACTGGGCAAAGATGTTCACAACACACACATCTGACAAAAGCATAGTATCAAGAAAATATAAAGAATTGCTATAAGGCAAAAGACAAAAAAAAACACCTCAATTTAAAAAATGAGCAACAGATACAAATAGGCATTTTACTTAAGAAACACATGTGGCTAGCCAAAACCAAAGCAACAACAAACAAAAAAAAAATGAAAGGATGATCATTCTCTTCATTGCTCAGGGAAAGGCAAACAAAGACAATGCAATACCATTTTATACCTATCTTAATGGGAAATATTACAAAGTCTTACTTGAATATCAACTGTTAGCAAGTTTCTGGATCAACAAGATCTCTCATATACAGCTGGGGGAAGTGTGAAGTGTGACAGTTACTTTGGAAGACAATGTAGCATCATCTTATAAAACTGAAGATTCATATTCCCTATGACATAGCAGTTCCACACTTAGGTATACAACCAAGAAAAACTCTTGAACAGAGTTTGTATACTAGGGGATATGTGCAGGAATGTTCATAGCAGATCTTCTTATAACAGTAATAAATTGAAAATCACTAAAATGCCCATCAACAAGAGAGTGGATAAACTGTAGTATATTCATGGAATAGAATGTTAGAAGTCAAAGCAAACTAAAGCCACATCCAACAATATAGATAAATCATATATAGATATAATTAATTTTGTTTAATATATTTTTATTAGTATACATAGGGAAAAGCATATATATCATAAGTGTGATAGATTGATTTAAAAAAGGATCACACTTTTTCACTCCTTACTCGTGACTTTTTTTTTTTGTCAATAGAATGTGGCAAAAGTGAAAACATCCATCATGCTGTGTGCCACTGTGGAATGTCCATTCTCTTTGCTGTATAGTATTCAACTGTGTGAATATATTACATTCTATTTGTTGACATAACGTTTGATGGACATTGGGCTAGTTCTAGTTCAGGGCTGTTATAAATAGTGCAGCTATGAACATGCTAGTATGTGTCTTTTGATGAATGTATAGGCACATTTCTGTTGGGTTTAGCAATATATTTTTAAGTGAAAAACATAGGTTCCAAAAGATTATATAAAGTATAATACTTCATTATGATACTTTTACATATATTATCACACTTCAGTATGATACTTTTAACTTCATATGATGCTACTTTATGAAGTTAAAAACAACTAAAACCAAAACCAAAATATGTATTATGGGAATACATATACATATGATATAGATATACATGTGCACATATATGTACTTTTGCATATGTATGGATATATACATAGGTGTATATATATGTATAATGCACTTGTATGTCTACACCTCTGTAAATATAAAAGTAAAAGAATTATACATACAAGATACAGATTGATGACTACCTTGGAGAACAGAAGGGAGAGAGAGGCAGGGGTACCAGAGGGGGGAGAAATCAGTGTTCCAGTTTTTGTGTTGTGCAATTATTTCATGGGTATTTATTATATTATTAATAGATCAATATGGTCTTGCATGGACCAATGAGAATGGTGTGTCATGAACTATGGATTATTATTTATCCAATTCTGTACACCTAATGTCTATTAAAAAGTATATAGGGCTACCTAAATAAAGTAGGTGGTTAGAACTGAAGGGTCCTAGAAAGTCACCAATCCATGTGGCAATTTTGTATTTGACAAGACCAAAGACCACAAAGTTTAAGTGACTTGGCCAAAGTCATTCAGATATTTTCATGACATAAATCAGTGTGAAAAAGTACATTTTATTTTATTTATTTATTTTTTTTGTGAGGAAGATCAGCACTGGGCTAACATCTGATGTCAATCCTCCTCTTTTTGCTGAGGAAGATTGGCCCTGAGCTAACATCCGTGCCCATCTTCCTCTACTTTCTATGGGATGCCGCCACAGCACCGCTCTGCAAGCAGTGCGTTGGTGCGCGCCCAGGATCCCAACCGGCAGACCCCGGGCCGCCGCAGCGGAGCACGCGCACTGAACCGCTTGCGCCACCAGGCAGGCCCCAAAAAAGTACATTTTAAAGGCAGTTTTTTTTTTCTATGGTTTATGTTTGGTATGAATTCTGTTTCCTTACAAATGTCAGTTCTGATGTTGAAAACGTTGCCATCCATCATAGTCTAGGATCATAGGTCTCAATTGCTTCTTAAAATAAAATGATCCTACTTTCTCCCATTTCAAGAGTATTCTTTCTTCAGGTAAATTTTCTAAACTTTCCTATTGAACTTGCTGGAATGCGGAATGGGGAAATTAGAGAGGTGGGTTGTTTTGTTTTGTTCTGTTTTGCCAGTAATGTCACTGACTGCAGCACATTTCTTACAGTTCTTAGAAGTTGGAGGGAATCCTGGGCTGGGGAGCGCTGGTGATTTGGAATAAGTTCTGTTGCAGCTGGGTGAACTTGGCCTTCATAGACTTCCTTCTCAAGTGTAAAACAAGAGGGGGATTTGGCCACAGAGTGACAATGGAAATACTGGCATCGTTTTCCCATTTCGTATTGCTTCACTGAGAGCACAACTCAAAATATACTCTGGCCTTCATTTCTCCTATGAGACAATCCCCTGGAATTGGGGCGGGGGGGGGGGGGACCACTCCCATCCCTATTTCTAAATGTCTGAATGTTTCTCCCTTCCAATCACAGGCTCAAAATGTCAATAGGGAAAGATTTCCAGATCAAGTCTACATTTTGCTCACGTCCCCGTATTAATCAGACGTTTTTGCTACTTCCACAACAGAGAGAAATTCTAAATTCACTGTGCACACATCGTTTAAAATTTCCCCTCTCCCTGTTATTTAAACTTTTCCTACATATCAATTAGTTTGAAATAATAAGTCTTTAGGCTATCCATTAATTGCTGCACTGTAGACATGATCTGTATTTAAAACTACGCAGGGAAAATTAAGCTGCAGCACGAAGGAGTCTTGGCTAACACTGAAGGCTCCTTAGCCCTTCGGAGAAGAGAAGGGAGATAATGGGGACAGGAATACACAGGGGGCTCCTCTCGGAGTTTGTCATTCGCCAGCTTGAGATGTGAAAACACTGCTCCAGCTGTAGGCTCTTCTTCCTCGCTTTTCAGTTTTCATTTTGAATTCTTACTGTATTTGGTCATGCCGAGGCAGAAGAAAACGGTTGTCAGTCGAATGTCCTTTTCTAGTAGAAATTTATTATAAATAGTCTAAAGGCAACTCGGCTTCATAATGAATTTCCCTACCCCTCCTCCGCCCCGCAAAAAAAAAAAAAAGAAAGAAAAAAAAACCCCAACACAAAGTTTGCCGGTGGTGAAGGGATGGAGGGGCAGAGGGGAGACAGAGAGGAGAGGCATCCCAGCTGGCAGCCTTATCCACCAGTGCTTTGATTTTAGTAAATATCATTGTTTTGCTTAAGAAATATTACTCGTAAGGAAGACGAGGTGGCAGGACTCCCTGCTGCTTGCTCAGAACCCCTGGGGTGCTGGGGGTTCGTAAGCTTCCCTCCCTCCCTAATTAAGGCTTTAGGCTGTGCTGAGAAATCCTTCTAAGATCTGTCGGACCCAGTCCCACCCTCCTGAGTGGTAGTTTCAACAACTGAGGACAGTGGAATCGATTTTTAAAAACTGGAAGGAGAAAGGAAAGACGGAAAGTTAGACAGTGACTCATGGGTGACATTTTTCACACCTTCCCTACCCAGGAAAATTTTAGTTTATGGATGTTTATTTTGCTTTCGCGTGCTCTTCCCCTTTTCTCTCTGGCTTCTTGTTTTTGCCTCACCATGATGAATCATTCTGACTTCAGGTCCCGCAAAGCCAAGTATTGCGGAGGCGTGCTTGCCCCCTAGTGGTGAAACGGTCCGTTAACGTAATGGAAACACTTGATGACGAGTAAATGCTTTTAGAGCTTGGGGGAAGAATTTTCTTTGTAGAATAACGCTCTAGCCAAGCCCACACAGTCATACAAAATGTTTCAGCACAGGAGATGGCTGAAGGGGCAGAAAGCATCCCATTCTGGGTGTCATTGTTTAGGAGATTCCCACAGAAGTAAGAGACTCTTTCTAGGGAAAGTTTTCTTTTCCTTGCTTGTATTGAATTTATATTTTGGAGGCAGTTATCCTTAAGTTTCTACATTTTTCTTGGTGGTACAAGTGTTCATAGCAGCACTATGTATAATAGTCATAAGCTGGAAACAACTCAAGTATCCATCAACAGTGGAACAGAGAAATAAATAGTGATGTATTCAAAAACAGTACAACAATAAAAAAACTCAACTATGGGTCCATAGAACAAATAAAGGAAGCCAGGTGCAGAAATCTACAGACTGTACGATTCTGTTAACATAAAGTTCCAAAACTTCTAGAAAAACTAATCACTGTATTGACTGACGTTAGAATGGTGGTTACTTCAGGAATGGAGGTGGTTGATTGGACGGTTGAGGGAAGCTTCTGGGTTGCTAATAACGTTCTGTAACTTAATGTAAGTGGTACATACATAACCTTCATAACCTTTAAAAAAATTTGTCAAGCTGTGCACTTATGACTTAGGCATTTAATTTTTTCTCCCAGGCTTTTACCTATGGACTAATAATCTACTTTATTCCTTATATGCCCATCATTCCTTTGATAAATGCTTTTTTTTCTGGATAAGCCACTTTTCAGAAACTTCAATATATATACACGTTTTCGTATCGTCTTTAAGTTCATGCAGCTGGTAGAGGTTGTTACTGGGGATGCTTCCACTCACCAGCTGGGTGACGCTCACCTTCCGTCCCTGGCCTCGTCTCCCCATTGGTCATATGGACTGTTGCACTGTAAATGACACTGTAGCTTGTGGCTACCACCAGGGGCAGCGACAAGATCAGTGATCGCTTCCAATACACTGGGGGCTGGCCAAGGGCCCTTTGGATGTGATCATGTTGGTGTACTGAGCTTCCATTGCCTGTGGTATCTAGCACTGGAGGCGTAGAAGTGGCAGGTGAAGAGTGTAGAAAACAATAAGTGTTACATCGAGGGGAAAGAGTGAAGGAAATCAGAGAGCAAACAATGCTGTTGGAGGTCTGTGGTGACTTCTGGCACTTTCCAATCTTAGGCTGTAGAAGTGACCCTTCTCACACTTAACCAATCAATCTCAGAAAAAGGAAGTGCCTCTTTACTCACAGTTTGTTCTTTGCCTGGGACTGACCCTCTGCTGATATGACTTCTGAGGGCAAGGGAAAGGTGAGGAGAGCGGATTTCCGGGACCACAGGTCCATCCTGAGGACACTAAGAACACTAGGACACGGTCAGCCAGGGTCCTGCGTGTGTGAGGATCTCCTCCACTTCTGGGACAGGGCCCTGATGTCAGCTCCAGAGCAGAGGGAACGAGGTAACTGAACAAAGTGGGTGGAGCAGCTGTTCTCACTTCTCGGGAGAGAGCCCAAGGCCGGCATTAGACGCTCGCTTGGTTAGAGGGAGTTGGGTTTCCTCGGCTCTGTCCTGGAAGATGGCTTTGTTGCTGATGAAGAGGAACACTCTGTGATGGGGCGATTTGCTCAAGTTCTTCAATTAGGGGTTAGAAAAACAACCGACTATTCTTTGGAGCCCTAAGGAGAAGATATTCACTAATGTCAGTAGCTACAGTTTAGAAATGACACTTAGTAATCCCAGATGTGGCTGAAATGACAGAATAATTAAGAGGCAGAGAAGAAGCACAAACTGGGAAAAAGGGAAAAGGAAATGGAAGCACAGGGCTGATGGCTTCTGATGGATAGCAGCATCTGTGGTGACCATGGCAGACATCACTAATCAATCCTGGCAGTCTTTCTGGGTGAGCCCAGATAGCCTTGGAATCCTTATCAACACGAAGTCCCAGACATCTGCCACCACATGTTGGAGTTGGCATGCAAAAAGCAAACCATGCCATCAGAATAAGGCACTTGGGGACTCCAAGTGGGCACTCAGGGTTATTTTGCAAACCAGTATAGATCCCCAAGCAATGATTATCTCTGAGGCTAGTGTGGCTTGCTTTATATAAGCAAATACACACATTATAAATTACAAGGGGCCTTGAACAATAGGAAGTTTGCAGTTAAATGCAAATGCTAGAGGAGAAAGAGAGGTATTAAGAGTGAAAAGCAGTGGTGGTGGTCGTGATGGTATGTGGCTGTAAGGCAATAATGAGTGATGGTGATTGTGGTTAAAAGGAGTATATTTACCCATCTAAAGTGGGAACCCACTCCTCAGATCCAGCTAATTACTGTCAAGTGGGAACACTGACCCAATGCTGCTAGGTCAAAAACAGTCAGGAAACAATTTTAAATGGGAAATCTCCTGATTTTTAAACGTTGGAAACCAATTCAAAAAGGAAATAAAAGAATAGTGAGGAAAAAGCACTATAACAATGTGCGAGTCAAATAAATTGTGTCTGCTGCTTATTGCAGCCTGGTTGCCAGTTTGCAACCCCCAGCTTATGGATTTTGCTTGGAATAGGATTGTCAGAGATGGGCTCCTGGAATAGGCTGGGGAATTTATTCCTATATCTTCAGATATTTAGGATGAGTATCACCAATCAACTGCCCTGGGAAGTTTAGCCTTTTATCTTTTTCTGACCAAGTAAAGGGAGTCCAGTCTGGTTTCTCAGGAACGTTTGCCTCTGGAAGATTCTGTACATCCATGATTCGTGAGCACTATCGGTACAACTACAGCCCCTTAAATGCCGAGCACATTTCCTGGCTCTGTAAGCATAAGTAGAAAAGGTTGTGCCCATGGGTATTTTTGAGTGGCTTGCTAGAGGGTGTGCTCTGGCTGTGACAAATGTTAACATTCACAGTGTCATCTCCTTTAGACTCAAGGAAAAGAAACTCTGCTAGAAGTCACACAGCTCTCAATTGACAACTGAGGCATATTGACACACGTGTGTTTTAAAGAGGCAGTGCAGGATAGTGGTTTAGAGAATATGAGTTCTAGAGCCAGGTGCCTTGATTCACATCTCAACTCTGCCAGTGGAGAGTTGCATGAACTTGGGCCAGTGGCCAGTCTCTGTGACTCAGTTTCCTTGCATAACATGAGGATGGTGGAGTCAGCCTCACAAACACTGAGGGAGATTACAGGAGACAGCTCAGTGCTTGGGTACCTGGCAAGAACTCAATCAAATAAGCTCTCATCATCTCAAAATCCTGAAGCCAGGGAAGGATTTACTTTCTGGGGGAAAACCCAGAGGGAAGCAGTGCCCACTTGAGTTTTTGGCTTCTCTTTTATTTCTAAGACCACAGATGACAATAGCATTCCAGCAGAAAGAGCTCCCAGAAACAGAGGGTGCAGCCAGCCTAAATTTCTCTCTAATTTTCTCGAAGCCTGCCATCATTTTCTCCTGGGATGAACTGTTTGGAGATTCTAAGCATTTGGTTTCCAAGCCCCCAAAACATGATCCATCTGCAAAAGCATGACAAATTCCTGGGTTGACATTCCAAGTGTGGCTTCCAGGATCTGACTAGTACTGAGAACTGTTAGGCAGAAGAGAGAAAAAAGGGAAAGCTATTCTTCTTTAGCTCTGATTCTCTTGCAGAGTTTGTCTTTCCCAGTGTACCCTGTGGACCATCTGCTTCAGAATTACCTGAGGGGGACCACGTGAATGAGACTCTCAGGTGCATCCCAGACCCCCCACGAGACCACCCTTAGATCCGGGCAAAGGGGCCCTTTCCTTGGGCCTTTATGCCCCCTTCTGGCCCTCTTTCATGCATGCACTCCTCACAGGGCAAGCTTATCTGGAGACATGGCCTACTCAATGCTGGGTAGCCAGGCGGGGTATCACAAGAAACATATGGGTCTTTGTCTCCAGTTCTTGGTACAGAGCTTCTAAAACTTTTGGAATTTCCTAAGTGACAGAAGTGCCTTTACACCTGAGTTTATGCTAACAAGGTGACTTAGCTGGGGCCCCTAGATAGCCTCAGGATGGGGCTGATCACCAGAAGGACCAAGTGATTAGAGGGTTAGAGCTTTCAGCCCTCAGTACCAACCTCCAGGGAAGGGCGGGGGTAGCTGGAGATTGGGTTATAAAAACTCTTGAACAACAGTGTTCAGAGAGTTTCCAGGTTGGAGAACGCATCCATATGCTGGGAGGATGGCACACCCCAACTCTTGGGGATGGCCTGAGACTTTCGACCTGCATCTCAAGTGGAGGCAGACTTGTGGAACTGACCCCTTAAGCTGTGGGGTCTGTGCTAACTCTGGGTGATTAGTGTCAGAACTGAATTGAATTGTACGACACCCAGCTGATCTCAGAAAATTGGTTGGTGTCAGAAAACACCCTGCTGGGATACCAGAATTCCCCTCCCAGCTGGCCCCAAGCTCCCTTTCCAGGCCCTCACAGTCTGGTCAATTCCCCTGCAAGCAGACCTTGCAATCATTCTGCATACACCTAAATCTAAGGGGTCACCAAGGGGTGGACGTTTGAAGGGGAGTAAGGACAGATCTTGGACGTATGTGCTGGGGTGTCCACTCCTATGCACAGAAGATCCTTCACGGTACAAGAAAGAACAGGGGTGGGGTGGGGGGTGGAAAGAGAAGGGGGAAAGCTATGGGCTAGGGGTTTCCTTTTGCCTCTCAGGTCCTGTAAATATTAGGAAGTGGGTGGTCCTGACCTTCTGAATTAGAATCTCTGAGGATGGTGGCTGAGAATCTTGCTGGAGTGGTCACTAAATTGATTTAAATAAAATTGATCAACCTTGGCTGCACATTAGAATCACCTGAGAGCTCTTAAAATGCCCAGGCCTCACCCCAAATCAATGACATGAGGATCTTTGGAGGTAAGACCCAGGCTCAGTAGTTCTTAAAGGTCCCCAGGTCATTCCAATATTTAGCCAAGTTTGCGAGCCCTGGAGATTAGGAAGGCAGGTGAAGAAGTGCGATGGATTGTGGGCAAGGGGTCAGTGTGATGGAGGTGGGGCTTATAGCAGAGGGTAAATCATGGCCTTCCGAAAGTAACAGCCTCCACTCCTCTCCAGCTGACTATTACCATGCACGGAAGAAGGCCCGCTCTGGACAGCTCTTCTCAGTTTTCAAGGGAAACTTCTGATGTTTGTGTGGAATTTCACATTTTATAAATGTGAGTAGCTAATTCCACACTGTGTGGATCAACACCATCCAGCCAGGTAAACAGCTACTATCATGATTTGGTGTTTGGGCTGCTAGTTTAGGCTGCTAGGAATTAGAAGCGTCCTACTCAGTGTGGTCCATGGACCAGCAGCCTCAGCAGCACCTGAGAACTTGTTATAAAGTTGGACTATAAAGGTGTACTTGTTGGGCCAGCCCGGTGGCGTAGTGGTTAAGTTCGCGTGATCCGATTTGGCGGCCCAAGGTTCATGGATTTGAATCCTGGGTGCAGATGGACACACAGCTCATCAGGCTGTGCTGTGGCGGCATCTCACATACAAAATAGAGGAAGATTGGCACAGATGTTAGCTCAGAGCCAATGTTCCTGACCAAAAAAAACAATAATAGTAATAAAAAAAATACAGGTGGACTTGTTATAAAGTCCACCCAGACCTCTGCAATTAGAACCTGCATTTTAACAGGATCCCCACGTGATTTGCATGCACATTAAAGTTTGAGAATCACTGATTAGCACGTTATACCAGTATGGTGCTCTCAAAATCCAAAGCATAGGTGTGATTTCTTTGCGTGCTACCAGTTTTTGGAGTTGCATGATTATGGAGTTACATATCCCCTGATGTGTGTCTTCAATAATCAATGTGTCCCCCACAGGGAGAGCTGGCATCTAGCGTACCTACCACTCTGCTCTGTCCCCACCATTGAAACCAAGATTTGTGGCCTGTCGGTCATTTTCTCCTACCTTTCTGAAAGGTGAAATAGAAGTGAAGCTCTTTTTCATCTTCTTAAAAATTTAATATCTAATTTAATCATCCTTCCCTCTCCACACTGTCCACTGAGGCCCTGAGAAAGACTCATTTTAAATGTCACGTCCCCTGAGCGCAACATGTTCACAGCTTTGCTTTCTCTCAGTATTCTTCCTTCCCTCAGCACTTCTGTTACCTTGATTATGCTCTTATCATTATGATTCAACTTAACTGATGAAAAGCAGGCTTTTAAAAAGCCTGGCATAATGGAAAGAGAATTGACTTGGAGGTAAGTTTAGCAAATTACAGTTTCGAAGCAAACTTCTTTTTATCTGGGCAACAAATGCAATTAAGTTCATTAGAGAGAAATCAGTCTTGCAGGGGGTTTCAGCAATTTTAAAAAATCACTTTAGACTAATAAACCAAACTTTTAGCCTTCTGGATTGTCTCTCTATTATTGCCTGTTTTCTATTTTGCTGATTTCTGCTCTCATTTTTAGTATTTACTTCCTTCTACTTTCCCTGGGTTTAATATGCTGTTTCCTTTCTAGTTTCTTGAGATGTAAGCTTAGAGCACTGAGTTTCATCCTTTCTTTTTTCCTAATATATGTGTTTAAAACTATGCATTTGCCTCCAAACACTGCATAAGCTTCATCTCATAAATTTCAGTATGTTGTATTTTCATTATTGTTCAGTTCAAAATGTGTTCTCGTTTTAATTTTGATTTCCTCTTTGACCCCTGAGTTATTTAGAAATGTATTGATTATTTTCCAAATATTTGGGGATTTTCTAGTTATGTTTCTGTTATTGATTTCTAGCTTAATTCCACTATGGTCAAAGAATATACTCTACATGATTTCAATAATTTGAGGTTTTGAGACTTGCTTTAAGACCTAGCACACAGTCTATGTTGGTAAATTTTCAATGTGTGCTTAAAAGAATATATATTGTACCATTGTTGGATGTAATGTATTAAATGTGTGAATTAGATCACGCTGGTTAATTGTGTTACTCAAATCCTCTGCATCCTTATTGATTTTTTCCTGCTTGTTCTGTTAGTAATAGAGAGGAGTATGTTAAAATCTCCATCTATGATTTTGGATTTGTCTTATTTGTCTAATTCTCCATGCAATCATCAACCAAAAGAAACCTAGTGTAGTTGTTTTAATGTCAGATAAAGTAGCTTTAGGGCAGCTGTGTCCAATAGAACTTTCTGAGATAATGAAAATATTCTTTGTGTTATCCCATAGTGTAGCCACTAGCCACGTGGCTACTGAGCACTTGAAATGTGACTAGTGCAACTGAGGAACTGAATTTTTAAATTTGTTTATCTTTGATTAATTTAAATAGCCACACATGGCTAGTGGCTACTGTATTGGACAGCATTATTTTAAGGCAATAAAAATTAAAGGGGGACATTTCATATTGATAAAAGGATCAGTTTTTCAGGGAAACACAATACTAAATATGTTTACACCCAATAATTATACCTTCAAACTCCGTAAAGCAAAAAGTGACGGATCTAATGTGCTTAGATATGTGCAAAGAGATAATGCCTACAACACGGGCACTTCCATTATCTTTCCTACCTTCAAAATACTAGAACTTTCTAGTCAGTAAAAGAACTCATGATCTATTTTCTTTGGAAGAAAAAACTGATGTAGTGCCCCAAACCTGTAGCCTCCAAGGAGGCATGTATATGCTTGAGGATACCTAGAGAAATAATCCATTGCAATACGGGAAAAAAGTACTAGAACTTCCACTTGCAAGAAAATTTAGCTTCACTTATACTTATCATAAAATTTGACCCTGGTGCCATATCAGTGTTTGACAAACAGTTATGAGTGCCACATGGTGCTAAAGGCCTTCTGAGGAAAGAGAAGGATCCCACATCTTTGAGGTTGGAAAGCGGTGCCCTTGCTTATACATTCACTTTCGGCTTCCTGCAACGTGTTCAGGTCACATGTGGCCAGGTTAAGTGGATTTAACTAAACAAACTCTCACCAAATGGACTAAACCTCTGCAAAGAAATGGAGATGGACCATATTAGTGATGATGCAAGCCATAAAAAAAAAAGAAACGGGCAGAATTGGCATTTCCCCCTTTCCTATATTATGAGGTAAAAACGATCAGATATCACAGGAGAATCAGTTTAAAAAATAATATTATTAAGAAGACTCTTTGAAATATGGATTTACTTTCTCTGTAGCTAACAACAAACCTTGCCTTAGTGTATAGCATGTTAATGAAAGTGTGAAGCCATCATGATTAGCAGAGCACTTAAAAATTAAGCATCTATCGTAAAGTAAAATTAAGCATCCATCATAAAGTCAAACCTTTACAGTTGGGGATGGGATTGAATAAAAGCAATGTCATGATGCAATAACCACAGCAAATGGAGAGGGGTGAGTCAGTTTTCAGGGGCGTGAAATCAAAAAGTTTGGATGCAACTACCATACACGATTGACCTCAATCGTGTTCCAGTGGGAAAGTAAAAGTCACTAGGTTGCCAATGTCTAACTTTAGGGAATTTTCACAAAATCAAAATTTCCAAAGCCAGGAGGTCCTAACTTTGAAATACTGCCTTACAGAGGTTCGTATATTTATAGTGTAGAAGTTCCTCAAAATGTCTGTCTAGATGATGCTAATAGGTCATGATTTATTCACAACTTGGTAAAATACAAAAGGGAAAATACAAAATGAAATATTGTCATTCTCCAAGTTCAAATACTCATAGTTTCATCTCAGTAAATTTTCTCAGTAAACGTTTTCTGATATTTTAAAAAATTAATGTGCAAGTTAACATCAAATAAAGAACATATATCAGAATTTATGATTTCTTCCCTTTCATAGTTTGGCCTGTTGTTATTCTGAAATCATTTCACTCTCAAGTTCATGAATTAAACCTGTTAGGTTCTGAATCCACATAATCTTTTTAATTCAATATGAAATAATATAAAACACTGCAGTAGAAGATTTCGCATTGCCACAAAGCACTTTGTGTGATTCAAAACCACACTTCTGAATAAATTGTAAGGCTAAAAATGGTCAAAACCAGTAGTCATTAGCAAGAAATGATAACAATAAATAGCTCTGACTGTTTATTTGATGTAAGGTTGACAAAGAACACCACAATTTATCCAAGTATTAAAAATCTATTTAAAAAATATCATCATTCCCTTTCTGTGTAAGCATTTTTACTGGCTGTGCATGAGTAAGCTGGCCCTGACCATTCTCTCCAGGCCTTCAGAATATTGTAAAGAATGGCATTTGCAGTGGTCAAATTTCATTCTATTTTACATTGATGTCATCATTTCCTTGTTTTATTTCAATTTTATTACAGTTTGCAACAGCAGCCACATAAGCCAAGATGCTTTCAAAACTACAGACATGCGGTATTAATTCTAACCATGATAGAGGTTAGACAATGCTATTGTCTTATTTACATTTACTCCTTTGTTACTCCAAAACAGAGACCACATCAGATAACTAGCTCTTTGCACAAGGCTGAAGAATCAAATTAAAGCCTTTCCAAACAAGTTTAACATCCCTATAAAACGACTCCAAGGTGTTATACAAGTATGAAACACAGATTCAAGGACAAGAGATCAGAGTCCGTGGAGAACTTGAATTTGGAACTGCAGATCCTGATGGCCCCACGCACATAAATACAACCATCAGAAATCATGGCCTGCAAGGTTCAGAATTTAGTTCCTTTATTGACATTTACCCTGGAATTCTGATTTTAATATCAACTAGCATAAGCTTAAGAGCGGAGACTATAAATCAAGAGTTGCATGCACGTGTTTATCCATGTGCTCACTCTAGAGCCCCTGCCAACAAAAGAATTTGTTTTATGGAAAGATAGAGCTAGGAAGGCAGAAAAAACCCAGGATTCAACTGAACACAGAATTAAGAGAACTGTTGAACTCAATTACTATGATTGTGCTGAGTTCCTTTTAATAAAGATCTGTTTTAGAAGAAAAAGGCAAACACATTTGCCTCATGATTCCCACAAGGGAGAAAAAATTTGTCTGTATTTATAACAGTCATCATAAGGGGTTCTGTTCTTTAAAATACAGCCACAGCTAAAGGTAATTAAGGCAACATGACAAAATGTATTATTTTAGAAATGACTCCATAAAAGACTTAATGGCCATTACTCACACATTTTAAGGAAACTGCCTTGTGAGATAACACCAGGCTACTTCAGCATATAGATTGCAATCACAGAAAATGCTGATGGAAAGTGTTTTATTAGTTTTTTTTTTTTTAACTTATAATTGTTGTGGGATACTATGCCTGCATATAAAATAAAAACTGATTTCAAATTTAAAAAGAGTGGAAAGTCATTCAGTACAATGGGTGGCTCAGGTCACATTATTCTTGATTAGATTCAGTCTGAAGAGGTCTCCACCAAATTAAAAAAGAAAATGAAATCAATGGAGGGTCCTGTGTTGAATGTGCTTTTCAGCATTTGTGAATTTATTGCCTTCCCAAAAAAGCATTCTGATCAAAGTTATCGGTGAAGTTATGAAAGCTTGGAACTTTAAGAGAGGGAGTCCATGTTTTGCTCTGAGATAATTTGCTCAAGCCAGTCTCTTTGCAGACTTTCCACCTTCCCTAGGCTTCTTGCAATATCCTTTTCCACTCAACTCACAATGTCTCTTCCTCTGTGTAGCTTCCACAGACCATTCACTCTTTTTTTTGAGCTCCTGTCTACCTATGGTCCTGTCTACCTAAAGCCTAGCCCTTATCTCATCTCATCATCTCCCTTGGTTGTATCAACGTAATGAGGTTACCAGTGAACTGAAAGCAGGGACTATGTCATTTCATCTTTAGAAGCTCACACTATTTTTGGATTGGCTGATTGAGGTGCGGGACTGTGCTTGGGCTTCTATAAGTGGAGGGCCATTAATGCTGCTTCAATTCATTCTGTGAGGTTCTTATGGGGTCTGACAGCAGCACAGCAAATGCTGAGAATTCTCAGTGGTTTTATGAGATGTGAACAGAACACTGGGGAAAATATGTAAAAAAACAACACACAGATCAGCCCTGAATACTTTGGAGTCCACAACTCAAGCAGTTTTTTAGAAGATCTAAAAAAAAATATCAAAAGAAAGTAGGCTTTAGAGTCTGCCATAATCTTATGTTTGATTCCTAGTTTTATGACCTGTGTGTTGTGAAACTAATCTCTCAACTGTTTTGAGCTGTTTCTTCATTTATAGGCGTGTGTTTGTGTGTGTGTAGTGGTGGTAATGTCAATTTCCCAGGTTTATTGGGACATGACACATAATATTAAACCTAGATGCCATTGGATCTGCTGGATCAGATGGCCCAGTTGGCAGAGCAGCTAGCATTGCAGCCTGGACCTGTTGCAGAGCCTTCTCTTGTTCTGGGCCCCACTCAAAACTATCAGCTTTTTGGGTCACTCAGCAAATGGGCTGGAATAACATACTCAAATGAAGACTACATTGCCTCCAAAATCCACTGGCTGTTGTGCTGCTAGGCATTGAGCCTCTTTCTTGGTTATAGGAGAGGTCAGATGCAACAACTTTTCCTTCATCTTAGAAGGGATATCTCAACATGCCCCACACGACTGGACCCCTGGAAATTTCACTGAGGTAGAAGGCTTCTGAACTTTTGGTGGATTTATTTCCCACCCTCAGACACACAAACGTTTTACCAATAAGTCTAGAGTAGTTGCTACTTCTTGCTCACCAGGTCCAATCAGCATAATGTCATCAATGTAATGGACCAGTGTGATATCTTGTGGAAGGGAAAGGTGATTGAGATCTCTGTGAACTAAATGGCTGGAGAGTTAATATACCCCTGAGGTAGGAGAGTGAAGGCATATTGCTGGCCTTGCCAACTGACAGCAAAATACCTCTGGTGGACCTTTTTGGCAGGAATGGAGAAAAAGGCATTTTCCAGGTCAACAGCTGCATACCAGGTACCAGAGGATGTGTTAATTTGCTAAACAACGAAACCACATCTAGTATAGAAGCTGAAATGGGAGTCACCACCTGGCTAAACTTATGATAATCCACTGTCATTCTCCAAGATCCATCTGTCTTCTGCACAGGCCAAATAGGAGAATTGAATGGGGATGTGGTGGGAATCACCAACCCTGCATCTTTCAGGTCCTTATGGTGGCACTAATCTCTGCAATCTCTCTAGGAATACAGTATTGCTTTTGGTTTACTATTTTGCCAGGTAGAGGCAGTTCTAGTGGCTTCCACTTGGCTTTTCCCACCATAATATCCCCATTCCACAGGTTAGAGAATCAGTGCGGGGATTCTGCCAGCTGCTGAGTATGCCAATTCCAATTATGCATTCTGGAACTGGGGAAATAACCACTGGATGGGTTTGGGGATGCAGTGGGCCCACTGTGAAACTTACCTGAGCTAAAACTCCATTGATCACCTGACCTCCATAAGCCCCTACTCTGACTGGTGGACCACAGTGATGTTTTGGGTCTCTTGGAGTTAGTGTCAATTCAGAGCCAGTGTCCATTAGTATCCAAAAGGTCTGATTATTTCTTTTTCCCCAATGCACAGTCACCGTGGTTAAAAGCCATAGGTCCTTTGGGGAAGGCTGGGAAAAAGATTAACAGTACAAATTTTTGGCAGTGTACCAGGATCCTTCCTCAAGAGGGACTGTCCTTGCCTTCATTCAAGGGGTTCGGGTCTGTAAACAGGCTCAAGCCTGGGAATTGATTGAGGGGCTATGACTCTCTGTTCTTATAATTCAGGTTAGAATGTTGTTCACTCAGCCTAGAACTTTTCTGCTTATACAGATCAAGTAAGAATTTAGTAGGTTTCCTATTTATCTCACGTCTAGGAACACCATGATCAACTTGCCAAGACCATAGGTCTGCCTGAGTCAGACTACTCTGACTGCTGCTTTGACTCTATTGTCCTTTATGGTAACCAGTCCCACCTTGCCTTTGCCAGTTGAGTGCTGTCACTTGGCCCTTGCTACCCTGGGATCCAATTACTCCCATTGTATTTAGGTTTCTCAATTCAGTGACTGTAGTTTCCACTGAAATCTCTGGCCTACAGAGAAGAGCAATCACAGAACTCTTCAGGGATGCTGAGGCTCCCCTCACAAATTTATTTCTCATAGTTATGGTAAAAAGTAAACCAAGGTAGGTCTGGCATTTCCAACTTGCTCATTATGGGGCACCTTTTGGTCCATGTTTCTGTCAACCAACCAAACAAACTGTTAGAGCCCTTTCCAACTCCCCAGGCTCCAACATTAAATGCAGAATCTCTGCTTAGTGAGCCCATATCAATAAGTTTGACCTGATCCAATTTTATGTTCCTTCCACTATTATCTCACACTCTTAATATCCATTCCCACACATGTTCCCCAGATTTCTATCTATAAAAATTAGAAAACTCAAGTAGTTCTTTTGGATTATAGCTTGCCTCCTCATGGGTCACATGTTGTACCTTACCGTTAGGGACTCGCTTGGCCTTGAGTCTAGTTATAGGTCTAGAAGCAAAGAAGGTTGTGGGGATGGGTCTTATGGAAACAGCATTGTCTTGCATGGCAACTGCCTCAGAGGAGGCCAGTACAGTTTCCTCAAGCAATGCAGGATTAATCCCCTCAGATGGGGGTGGAGATGCTGCTCCCACTGGGGGTCAAGAGACTTCTTACACTGGCAAAGATAAGACTCATCCAAATTTAGGGGCTCAATGTCTCCAGCTTCATCAGGGTCTTCCCACACATCCCCATTCCAACTTTGAGGATCCCATTCCTTCCCAATGAATGCCCTCACTTTAACAGTAAACACCCTGGAAGGCTGGGGGTTCAACTTGCGTTTGAGGATGAGATTCTATGTTTGATTTTCAGCAGTCTCAGCTCTACAGCTACAGGAAATAAGGATCTCCTTGAGGACATACATAGAAGCTTTCAGGTCATTTATGTAGCACTTGAGCTGGAAATTTAAATCCCTGAGCTCATCCTTTTATTTCCCATTTTGTCCAGCAATAATAGGAGCTACTAGCCAATCCTATTATATTCATTATTTTGCCAAATACGTTCAAAACCATAATATACTCCATGACTCAGATCTTTGCTTCCTATAAGTGGTTGATTAGGAGTAGGCAATGGTGATACTTTGCATATCTCTATTGCCAGACCATGCCATGGACTACCAGTGCCCTCTTTACTACTGGAAATAGTCATGAATATCCTGAGAACCAGGAGAGCTGATGGGGTAAGTTTCAGTCTGAAAGCTTGCAGGTTCAAGATCCAAGAAAATCGAATGTTTCAGTCTGAGTCCAAAGGCCAAAAAAGACCGATGTCCAGCTCAAGCAGTCAGGCGGGAGGAGTTCTCTTTTATTCAGCCTTTTTGTTTTATTCAATTCTTCAATTGATTGGATGAGGGCTACCCACGTTAGAAAGGGCAATCTGCTTTACTCATTCTACAGATCCACCTGTTAAACTCAACCAGAAATACCCTCATAGACACATTCAGAATAATGTCTGACCAAATTTCTGGGTACCCCGTGGCCCGGTTAAGTTGATACATTAAATTAACCATCACACTATGTTAACATGGATGATGTATAGATTGAACAAATGGCCATAATTCTTTTGCTGCTCCTCTCATCAAGACTTAGGGTCTATTTCCTCACTTTTTGAATCTGGGTTGGCCTTGGGATTTGCTTTGGACAGTAGAATGGGGCAGAAGTGACAGTATGCCAGTTTTGAGCCCAGGCCTTAAAAGGTCTGTACGTTTCTGCTTTGGAGCAAGCCTGGACTAGTGTGTTGGAGGATGAGAGACATAGCCAGCTGCCAGATAAGTGGGTGAGGTCATCCTCAACCAGCCAGACTCCAGTTGACCAGCCGGCTGAACACAAACACCTGACCAAGGCCAGCTGTGATCAACTGAGCCCAACCCAGATCAGCAGGAAGGCCAAGCTGACCCACAGGCTTGCAAGCAATAACATATGGTTATTGGTTTAAGTCACTAAGTTTTGAGGTGGTTTGCTATGCAGCTATAGCTCACTGACCCAGATGGCTTTTCAGCCATTTTAAGTTAGAGACATGGTGCCTTGGTGCCTGTGCCTGCTCAGGTGAGCATCATTAGATACTTATGGAGAAGGTATTAAACCATTATGCAGTTTATGCAATACAAACACTTATAAGCTGGTCCCACAGCAAACCTGCATGCATGTGCATGGCCATCACAGACAGACCAGATCAGGAGTCCATGAATGAATTCAACTCACCAATACTCGGAACAGGCTGGTAACATGAGATATGCATGGAATCCCTGTTTCTGTGAGTGAGCAGATCTCCATAAATAAATCATAAAGGAATTTGATGAGGCACTTTATACACAGCATAGATCTCTAAAATCTGTGGTTAGAGACTTAAAATAAGGTTTTATTAACTGGAAAAAATACCACAAAAGGAAAAGAATGTGACAAAAGCAGAGACTTTGGAATAAGTCTTACAAAATAACCAAAATAGGCAAAAAGCCATTGCCATGGTCAGCCAGGTCTGCCACCAGCCCCACTCTGAGATTTCTTTGAATTCATCTCCTACCGACAGCTGGCTCTCTGTGCCCCCTGCACTCACTGCCTTATTGTTCTCTGAGCAAGCAAGCCCCTTAGCTCTTGAAACTTACACTGCCTAGCAAGCTCTTTCCACAGACATCACATGGCTCGCTCAACACTCCTCCTGTGATGGTTAATTTTATGTGTCAGCTTGACTGGGCCACAGGGTGCCCAGACATTTGGTGAAACATTATTCTGACTATGTCTGTGAGGTTTTATTTTTGTTTTTTTGGATGAGATTAACATGTAAATCAATACACTGAGTAAAGCAGATTGCCTGTCCTAATGTAGGTGGGTCTCATCCAATCAGTGGAAGACCTAAATAGAACAAAAGGCTGACTCTCTCCTGGGTAAGAGAGAATTCTCCTGCCTGACAGCCTTTGAACTGAAATGCCAGCTCTTCCTGGTTCTACAGCAGCTTCTGGCTTTTGGACTCAAACTGGGACATCTGCTATACAGATTTGGGACTTGCCAGCCTCCATAGTCACATGAACCAATTCTTTATAATAAATCTCTTTATATATGTATATATATCTCCTGTTAGTTCTGTTTCTCTGGAGAACCTTGACTAATACACTTCCTTAAGGTTACTCTCAGTAAGGTCTTCCCTGACCTACTAAGAATAGAGAACTTTCACTCCCTGTTCCTCCTTCTTCCTTTAATTTTCCCCATAGTTTTTGCTTCCACTCAACGTGCTATGTAATTTACTTCTCTATTTTACTTATTCCTTGCCTATGGAAACTCCATGGGAGTAGAGATTTTTGTCCATTTTCTTCCCCACTGTATCCTCAGCACTCGGAATGATGCCTGCCACATATGAGATGCTCAAAAAATATTTGTTGAATATATGAACTTGAGAAGAAAGCAATTCTCTAGTTTAAGAGTTGCTTTTGATCAAAATTTTTTTTGAGCTCTGCAGATTTCACACATACAACGTACATGAAATGTGGTTGTAATGGTCTGTACTACAGCCACAGAGAATATTCCAGAAGGATGTGCAGGAGCATGGAAGGGATAAAGGCCTTTAACATACCTCAGCCAGTAAAGAAGACATTAGGAAGAGTACTGATAAATGGAACAGAATCCATTGTTAGGGTACTAGTTTCTTGCGGCTGCAAATTACCACAAATTGAGTAGCTTAAAACAGCAGAAATTTATTCTCTCACACTTTTGGAGGCCAGAAGTCTGAAATGAAGGTGTTGGCAGGACCACACTCCCTCCAAAGCTGTAGGGGAGAATCGGTCCCTTGCCTCTTCCAAGCTCCTGGTGGCTGCCAGCATTCCTTGACTTGGGCCTGGACCACTCCAATCTCTGCCTCTGTGGTCACATTGCCTCTTCCTCTTCTGTCTGTATCCAATCTCTCACTGCCTCACTTTTATAAGGACACATGCCATTGAATTTAGGGCCCACTTGGATAATCCAGGATAATCTCCTCATCACAAGATCCTTAATTTAATAATATCTTCAAAGATCCTTTTTCCAAATAAGCTAACATTTACAGGTTCAGGGAATTAGAACATGGACATATCTTTTGCAGGACCACCACGCAACTCACTACAGTTTTGTTAAAGAATTGGAGTGATTTTCCACAATGACAATCCTTGATTTTGTTGTCCAGCTGCTGACATGGGGTGCTTTCTGAGGGATGTGGGCTTTTGTCATCAGGATAACTAAACCCTCTTGGGTTTCTGTAAGAACTCAGATTAATCCATGTGGTAAAGTTTTAAACAGTTACTTATTATAGTAAAGATCTCTGTGCGGGAAGTCATGCGCTGAAAGCAAGATCAAACATTTTCTTTAAACAAGGGAGTCATCTGTGGGTCAGGCTTTGAGTCCTGATGCTTTCCTCTCATTTCTTATAATCTTATGATAGGGATTCTTATAACCTGGCTCAAGAATTATCATGTGCCTTAATCCATGGAAAAGGAATACACTGCACTTTGCGCTCAAGTTTATAAAATGTCACTGGTCATCAACATCATCTTTTAAGGGATGATGCTGTGCAAGGAGATGCAGAGATCCAAGTTCAGAATTTCTGGCTGTTTTTTCTATGCTCATCTCTATATCTCATGACTGCATTTTCACCTTCCCCTGACATTCAGAAGCCCTGAAATTTTTAAATTAAATTTAATTTGTTTAAAGTATTATAATGGGTACTTTTCAGGACCAAAATTTCCATAATTTATTTAAATATCCTATATAACTCTCCATTTCCCTGAGTAAGTATAAACAACTATTCTATTTAAATTTTAAGACCACTCAATTTTATTACAGCCAGTAACAGTTTCTTTTGTGCTGTTGGAAATGGAACCACTTAAGTCTCAGTCCTTACCATCCCTAGGTCAATAAAACGTTTATTAAAAGTTCATATACAAATGGCAAGTAATATCCACTAGGTGAATTCATAAGTCCGAACCTGACTTTTAAAACCCCTTGAAAATTAAATTTTAACTGGAAGAATGGGGAAGTAATTGTGAAATTTATTTCAAAGAATTCATTGATCAAAAAATAAATTGCTATTTGAACTTTTTTGCTTTGGGGCTTAGCTTTCAAGAAAAAGAGGCACATTATAATAAAAAGAACTGGTAGGATTTATTCAACATCCCAATATCTAAGGTACGTCTTGAGGTCATTAGTGATGGACCCCACTCTTTTATAATGACCTGACCTTCATATTGATGATCCTAAGGCACTGGAAGCCAAGGCCAAGTTATCCAGACAGAAACAAAAGCAGGGAGATTTTAAACAAGTATTGAGAGAAAGAAAGGTCACTGGTTAACCTGTGGTCAACATTCTAATGAAACCTGATGTGACTGTCCATCACGTGGCAGACAGTTGTGTGGGCCAGTGAAAAAGCAGGACTGCATTCACTCCCCATCCAGGTTATTCTGACTGTGAGCAGATGCAATATACTCTGAAAGCAGTGGAGGTCTCTGCCTGTGAAGAACAGCATTGCTTCTAAAGGTTATGTCTGGGATTCCCAGTGTCACCCATGTGAAACAGAATATGCACCCTGCCTAGATACACTGATGCCAGACTTTGGACAGATTTTTTCACAATTAATACATGGAGACTCACATTCAGTAGGTTCTCATGAGACTCTCAAATTTTTTTTAAAAAACAACTATAAAGTTTAGTTTCATTTAGAAAGGGTACTTGATCTGATACACACGGGAAAAAGGAGGTAATGGGTTAGTGGTCCTAATTGTTTTCTTTATGTTCCTTAATCATTGGTTGGGGAACATTCTTATTCTACCAAACATGCATTGGGTGGTCCCTACCTATGCTTTCTTCTCAAGGATGTAAAAGCAGAATATCACATCTTTATGGATTATAGGAATAGTCTTCTAATTGGTTTCTTGGCTCCCCTTTCCAAGTCACTCCCCACGTCACAGAGAAATTCTACTAAAAGAGAAATTGTGCCATGCAACTTCAATGGCTGCTACTGTCCACTGGACAAAGCTCCAAGCCCTTATTGCTTCATGCAATGGTCTGCCTGTTCTGGTCCCATTCTCTTCCTCAGCCTCATCTCTTTCTATTGTAATGGGCTTCTCTCATTTCCTTCAACAGTCCCCTTGCTTCTGGGCAGGCACACCTGTTGTTCCCTCTGATTATAACCTCTTCCTACAACATCTAGAGTTCTCACTTCTACTCACACATCTGTTATTGCCTTAGACCTCACATCCTCTATAATGATGCAAGGTGAAGCTAAGATTCTGTTTTATTACTAATGGGTCATTTCTTGTTCCAGTGGTTATAAATCAAAAGCCACTGATAGTATAAGCATTTAAAAAGAGACTTAGGATTACAAATGTAGAAAATTATCAAAGACAGGTTGGCTTCATGATATTTTCTGACAAAACTATCTATTTGGCATTAGATACTCTATGTGGCGAAAAAATATCTAGCGCTTCCAAAACCACTGTTTTGTGCTTCACACGTCGCAATAATAATTTCAAAACTCATTCAGTAATGCAAATTTTTACTCTAAGTATTTTTTTTAATTTAAAAATCAAATAATTTTACGCATTCCCAGTTTGTTCTATCCTCCTATTCTTTAACATTAAATTGAATTAAATAAATCAGACACATGTGAGTGAGAAATCTAAATATCACAATGGCTGATTTTTAGCTCCCTGTTGCTATGGAAGTGTTAGTCCAATGACTCCTTCCAGATGTGCATCGACATGGCATTCGACACTGAAACAATTAGATGTCCTCAAATCCACCTAGAGAACACTCTGAAAACATCTGTTTGCCTGAGGATGTACAGAAAGACAGTACAAACTAAAGTAGGTGTGTAGGGATCAGGTTCAGAAATCTTAGGGACTAGAAGTATAAGTGCTCATCTTCTTTATATTGCACCACGGCGTTAACCTGAATTACCCTTTGTAGCCAATGAGTGGAACTGACGTGGAGAAGTCAGTGGGCACATTCAGCA
Source organism: Diceros bicornis minor (assembly GCF_020826845.1). Taxonomy (NCBI): domain Eukaryota; kingdom Metazoa; phylum Chordata; class Mammalia; order Perissodactyla; family Rhinocerotidae; genus Diceros; species Diceros bicornis. The sequence goes on along the minus strand of NC_080758.1, from coordinate 36,486,182 downwards.
GAGGTGGGGACTTGCATTTGGGCCTGAACCTGAGCCATGCCCAAGAAAATCTGGACAGCAATCCTTTTGGTCACAGACTTTTCCTGATGATTTACTCCTTTGAAATCAGTTAGGCTTAAGGCTAATGCTGAGGAATTAGAGGCTTACACAAGAAACGCATTTCCTGAGACTTTTTTTCCCCAGATACCATCTTGTCCATCAACATTATCAAATGAGTTGCCTGGGCTCCCTAGGGTGCTTTGTCATGGCACTGGTCAATTCACAGGTACAGAAGATACAATCCTAGTCCTGCAGAAACTCTCAATAGCCTTGGGGCATTTCTCATAGAAAATGACTTAATGAAGTTCTTGCATGTATTTAAACCTGGCCCACTAAGAGATGACATATTCTTATTAGTGAGCCCATTCTCAAGAGATGGGGAGAGATGATAGTAATGAGAGCAGATTGATGCTGAGTTGGCTCAGGTCCCACTGCAAAATAAGTTTTCATTGTTTCAGCCATTCGCCTAAGAGAAGGTTCAGAAGATAATTGGCATTGCTGTCAAGAGGGTAAGTGAATTTCCTTGTTTCATATTGTCAAACCTTTGAGAGAACTTAATTTGCCTTTTGACAATGGGGAGGATAGTGGATTATAGAGAAGTGAGCTTTAGACAGTATCTTAAAAAAATTACAAAAAGACACTGTGAAAGCTGAGGGTTCAATGAAGCCCTTTGGATTAATGTCAAAGGCTACCTCCAGAGCTTCTAGAGCCTTCACCTCAGTCCACCATCAAATCCTAAAATATAGGGTATCCTACAGCAATCACATCAGGGCATGAGATCTATATACACTTTCCCTTCCTCTGATTTCCTTTTCTAAAACCACACAGGCTAGTCTCTATTAAAGTGATTTGTGACACTGCCACCTTCCTCCTTTAGCTCAAGAGTTAGCAAACTTTTCTGTCACAGCTACTCAATTCAGCTGTTGCAGTGAGAAAACAGTTCTAGACAATACGTAAAAGAATGGGTGTAGCTGTGTTCAATAAAACTTTATTTAGGACACTAAAATTTGAATTTCAAATGATTTTCATGTGTTCTAAAATATTATTCTTCTTTTGATTGTTTTTCAATCATTTCAGAATGTAAAAATCATTCTTAGCTCATGGGCTATGCAAAAACTGGCAGCAGCCTAGATTTGATCCCTGCTCTAGTTCAGACCTGTTCAAAAGAACTTTCTGTGATGGTGGGAAAGCTTTCTACGGGCACTGTCCAATACTGTAGACACTAGCTACATGGGGCTATTGAAATGTGGCTAGTGTGACAGAAGAACTTAATTTTTAATTTTATTTAATTTTAGTTAATTTAAACTTGAATCGGCACTTGTGGCTAGTGGCTACCATGTTGGACGGTGCAGCTCCATAATCTTTTTTCATAATAACTTGGAAAGACATTCTTATCTCTTGCCTGCATTAAAACAAACAATAAAACAATCCTTCCACTTGCTGCTTAAATTATATAGCTAGTGTTCCTTCTGTGGAGATCGTAGTTGATATCTTGGTTTTAATTCCATAGTAAACATGGGCAAACACGCACAGCACATGCAAATACCCATAGTGTACAGATGCACATGCACACACAAACACAATGTAGCTCTTCACTGGAATGCCATCACTATCAAATTCAGAACAAATAATCATGGAAAGAAAACGATGCCTATCAATAAAGATCTTTCCCTCTTATTCAATGTTTACTATGAAAACACCATATTGGACAATGAAAACTATTGTATAATAATATGAACTTAAAATTTTCTGTTGGTTTCCTCAATTATCTGTTACAAAATTCTATACTTCCTTTAGACATAGCTTGCAATAATGAACTTGCAAAATTGACTCAAAGGATGTCATTTTCTAAAATATGCAAAGTGATCATTTCTAAGTCAATGACAGTACATCAACTCCAGGTCATCTCAAATCAAAGCTCAGGGCATCTATGGGCAGCACCCTATGCTGATCTCACAGGTCAAGGCCAGAGCAACTAATCAGTAAAAGACAAAACCATAAAATCACTAAACTTAAATAGTTTTGGTAACAAGCATCATTCAGCACACATGCAAAGTCTTATTCATTAAAAGCTAATTCAGTTATAAAGTATCCTTCATCTTGATTTAGCCCATTTATGGTGAAACTTCTCCTATCATTACTAGCAGGGGCAATTTAGGGTTAACGAAGGAAATTCTAGAAGGAGAGATGGGTGATAGTTGTCTATCCTTGGTAAAACAAAACAGAACAAAATAATAGGGAAGAAGTATAAAGTTAATGGTGGAAAAAAAAGACTTGTCCCTACAATCTTTGTGCTGTGTAAAGAATAACCACAGGCCAAGGAGCTCTTTTAAAGCTCTTTGAGGCTCCATTTGAGGCCTTTTCTTTCTCTTGCTATATTCTGTCCCTTGGGAATCTCATTCATGCTCATGCTTTCCTTCCATCTATATATATGTAGATGATTCACAAAACTTTTATCTCCAGCTAAGAGTTCTCTCAATTCCAAATTGGTATATTCACCATCTACATGAATTCTCTACTTAGATGCCTCAAAGACATCTCAATCATGCCATGTCCAACATTGCCCTCATAGCTCTCTCCCATCATTCCCAGTTTGGCTTTCTTCTGCAATCCCCTAAGCCAATGATAGGTGCCAACATCCGCCCAGTTGCACAAACTACAAATCCAGGTAACTCCTTGATCCCTCCCTTTCCCTACACCCTACAGCCAACCCAGCACCAAGTCCCACCTTTCACGCCCTTCTACCTCTCTCCATCTCCATTGTCACAAACCAAGCCCACACTGCCAATGTCTCTTGCCTACACTAATATAATAGCCTTAACTAATCTTTTGCATCCTGCTTGCTCCTTCCACTCTCCAATTTGTTCCCCACTTCAATCAATGGAAATCTTTCAAGACCTAAATCAGGTCATATCACTACCTCAACTCAGGGTTAAATCTTATTAGGATAAAAACCAAAATTGCTAATGTAGCAACCAAGGCTGTATGGGTTTCACTTCTGTCTACCTTTCTTTCCCCATTCTATATTTTCTTCCTTGCTCTCTGTGCCCTAGCTACCTTGGCCTTTCAGTTCCTTGAACACACTATGGTCCCTCCTACCACAGGGTCTTTGCATGTACTATTTTCTCTCTCTAGAAGGGTTTTCCTTCATTCACAGAATCCTCCTCCCTCCACTGGAACCCACATCATTTACTTACTTAATTCCTACTCAGCTTCAGCTCTCAGTTCAAACATTACTTGCTCCAAGAAGTCCTGTCTGATCTTTACCCTTCTATACCTACCCCATCCAGACCAGTCTGGGTTTTTCTGTAATAAGTTCTTCCTGAAACCGTGTTCCTCTCCTTCAGAGAAAGTGTCTCAGTGTGTAGTTACACATTCCTTTGTGTGATCATTTGTTTTTTGCCTACCTCTCTCACTTCTCTATAAATTCCACTAGAGCAAGGACCATGTCTACTTTTACAAACTATGGTTTCCCCAGAATCTGGCATGGTACTGGCACATTAAATACATTCAAGAAATGTTTGAATGAATAAATAAGTGCAACAATGAGGATCTAGCGATAGTTTGAATAAGTATATGGAGGTACTTGGGGATGGGAAAGTATATAATGCCAACCTTTTTTGCAAACCCAAGATATTTGTCTTCTAGCCAAGGATATTTGGCTAGTTTTGACCTATGGACTCTGTGGCCCAACATCAACTAATGTATAGGCTATTATGGGCTATGTGTCATGTGTGATTTACTACCTTACTCGTTCCTGCCTCCAAGTTACTTTTCTATTCTTATTTTCCTATTATCTCATTTTCCCCACTTACTTTCTATTGATTTTTATCTATTATGCATGCACTATTGTCATCTGTGTTCTATCTTCTTGGGAAGAAAGCTACCTTTAAATAAATAACATTTATAATTATAATTATTAATCCCAATCCTTATTGTACCACTAAAGCTCTGAAGTCCAAGTTGAGAACCAATTCCAGTGACTATGTGACAATCCAGTAGCCAGTTAGATACACAAGCCTCATTGTTTCAGTATTATTATTATTTTTTTGCCCTTGAAGCTACTTATAGTTTCTATCACACACTGTTTCTCATCTACTCCCTGCTGTCCCTGAATTTCCTTGAATTTCTGGGCATGAAATAAAATTAAGATTAATGAAGCAGAGACAGCGTCCATTCAGACTCTAGCATCCAATGAAAATAATAGACAGTGAAATCATATAGCCAGTGTGTAAACCTGTGCTGTGATGTCTTTGGATTTACCTTGAAAACATTATTCTGGGAGTAGGTAACTGTGCTGGGCTCTGTTCTTAGTGTATCAACACTGGTTCCCAAGGTCCCCTCTCAGAGATATATTTGCATCCATCTGACATTGATTCATGTAGCCAGATGGCAAAGGACGGAGCTGGATCACTCAACACAATGTGTGACCTATTTACAGGTCCAACAATCTGCGGTTTAATATTAAATAAAAGTATTAAGACTTTGAGTTAAAAAAATGCAATTTGGTTTGTTGGTTATCTTACATACGGTATGAACAGTCTGAATGCTGGATGTGTCAGTTCCAACAAGCAAGGAGATAAGGTGCTAAACAGGTTCCCCAAGGCCACGTTACAAGACGGGTGGTGGGTGTCATTGCCAACCCAGTGGGGTGCTGACAAAAGCCAGTAATGAACATGAGTCCACATTTAGGCGCCTAATGAACAAAATGTCACTAGCAGACAACTGTGATGGCCTTATGACATGGTCAGAAGTGTCCCACGGTATTTAGAATGTGCAAGAGCCTCAAGGGCCTTCTGAACTAAGAGAGAGAGTAGAAACTAAATGCATCCCTGTGTAAAAATTCTTCCTGCCTTAAGCCTGTTCTCTTTTGGAAACAGGGTATGAATCAAAAGGATATGAACTGAATCAGAGCGTCCCATAGAAGCAGAGATACAATTAGGGCATGTGCCCCCAATCAAGACACAATCAGTTCAAAATGGCCTTGCTCAAAACTGGCCATAAACATGTCAGATCAAATATTAATATTTCAGTATAATATAAAACCAGGTAAAGTTTAGATTAATTGATTAGGAAGCTAATACAATACTGTATCAGCGAATATGATAGCAAACATCTCTGCTCTCCCCAGTTCACTTCTTAATTTTATTGCAACAGATCAAAGATAGAAGTCTCATTTCATCAATCAGTCTTGGAATTCAGAAGGATTTTCCCAACCGAGATTTTCAATGCCATTTCTGAGGAAGCGTTTAGAGAGATGCAGGACCATTGTTTACGAAACTGATCCAGTGACATATGTTTTGCTGACTTTTAATTTGCTTTCTGGTGGAAACTCTGACATTGCTGCAATGATTGGTTTTGTGTCCTAAAGCTCTTCTTACCTGTGATATTCTCATCCTGTAATCCTCATGCTGCCTTTAGGCATCATTACAGAATTAGTGAAGAGAAATATACCCAGAATCCCACCCCTTGCTCTTCAGTAAATTGGCCTCCAAATCACTTGAGTGTTGATTTACTGATTTTTCAGGCCCCTGCTCCTAACAACTGGAGGCCAGTGCATTCCCAGTATGAGGTTCCTGGCTGCCTTCCTATTCACTCTGCACCCCTGGTATCTAGCACAATGCCTAACACATATTTGATACTCAATAAATACTTGTGGAATGAAATGAATGAAGTGAATGGCTCTTTGAACTTTATTGTTTCCCAAATTAAAAAAAAATAGATATATGTTAACTTTCTATTGCCCAAATATTTAGGCAAAAAATATTAAATCACTCTATAAATTTTAATTGAGTATCTATATGCCAGTTGCTTGGAACAAGAATAAACAAAAGGATGTGGCCTCTGTGTGGAGGTAAGACAGGCAATAAACAAGTAGCCACATGAATAGAATATTTTCAGAGTGAAAGGTGCCATAAATAAAATAGAAAAATGTGATAGAGCCTGTTCTGTAGTCTTAAGTTTTTTGGTTTACCATTCCCACAGTTAAAAAAAATTAGTTTAGGGGCCAGCCCGGTGGCGCAAGTGGTTGGGTGCGCAAGCTCTGCTGTGGCGGCCCGGGGTTCGCCGGTTCAGATCCCGGGCGCGCACCAATGCACCGCTTGTTAAGCCATGCTGTGGCGGTGTCCCAAGTAAAGCGGAGGAAGATGGGCACGGATGTTAGCCCAAGGCCAGTCTTCCTCAGCAAAAAAAAATAAAAGAGGAGGATTGGCATTGCATGTTAGCTCAGGGTTGGTCCTCCTCACAAAAAAAAAAAAAAAATTAGTTTACCATGTTTGTGACCCTAAACAACATACTGACGCACTTTGTAGGCTTTTAAGCTTATAGAATTAGAATCAAAATGTATGTATTCTCCTGCCACTGGTTTTGTCATGAAATATTGTGGTGGTGATATTTATCCAGGACATTGTGTGCAGCTATAACTCATATTTATTTCATTGCTGTGTAATTTATTTTGTTTAAGTATGTATTAAAATTTCTTCATTCTACTCTTGAAGTATAGCTGGGTTAGTTCCAATTTATTGCTAGTACAAAGAGTACTACATGAACATTCTCCCACAACTCTCCCGATGCATACACACAAGAATGTCTTCAGGGAGTTTCTACCTTGGTGAGAAGGTACCTGGTCCTGGGGAATGCACATCTTCAACTTGACTAGATAATCTCAAGTTGTTTTCCTGAGTGTTTGTACCAATTTATACTCCCACCAGCAGTTTACAATTGTCCCAGATGCACCGTATCCTTGCAAATCACTTGATATCATTAGACTTAAAAATTTTGCCAATCTGATGGTGTACAATAATATAATATTATGGTTTAAATGTGCATTTCCTTGATTACTAATGAAGTTTAGCCTGTTTATATGCATTGACCATTTGTACTTCTCCATTAAGAAGCACGTGTTTAAGTTCTTGCACATTTTTCTATTGTTTGTCTTTTTCTTAATCTATGAGAATTTCATTTATATTATGGATACTAATTTTTGGTAAGTTATATGTGTAGCAGTTATCTGTCTTTTCACTTTTTTTAAAGTGTCTTTTGATGAACAGAACATCTTACTTTTAATTTAGACCAAAGTATCAATATTTCCTTGTATGTTTTGCTCTTTCTTTACGTTTGTAAAGAAATCTTTCCCTTTCCCAAATTTACAAAGGTACTATACATTATCTTCTAAAGATTTATAGTGTTATACTTCACATTTAAGTCTTGAAACCACCTGGACTTGATTTTTGTGTATGGTGTGAGGTAGGAATCCAATTTCATCTTTTTCTGTACTGATAACCAATAGTCCTGACAGCATTGAACAAAAAGCCAAAGTTTATCCACTGATTTCCAGTAGTAACTCTATCATAAATCAAGTTTTCTCTCTCACACGCATACACCAGTAAAGTTTCTAACTGTGTCGTCTTATCCAAATATTCTATACCTTGGTGATTTTTTTAGGGGGGAGATCTGCTTGATATATCACTTACTGAAAGAAGTGTGTTGAATATTTTCTACTATAGAGGTAGATTCAGTATTATCAATATTTTTTCTTTACATGTTGTGAGAGTACATTTTTATGTGCACATAAGTTTAAAATTGTTATATTCTTTTCAAAAACTAAACATTTTACCATTACATAGCAACTCTTTGTTTTTGCCTTAAAATCAATTTTGTTTGATATGAACATATTAAAGCAGTCTTCCTTTGGTTAGTTTTTACCAGGTATATTTTTTCTTTTCTTTTTCTAAACCCTTCTGCTCCAGATATGTACTTATTAAGCAGCATATTGCTTAGTTAAAAAAATAAGCTGACAATCTTTGATATTTGTAAATGGAAGATTTTGACATATGTTGTAATTATTGATACTAATAGATTCATTTTTTCATCTTATTTTGTGATTCCTTTTTCCAATTTCATATTTTTTTCCCTTCTACAATTTATGAAGTTATATACTCTTTTTATTCTTTTAGTGGTCTAGACATTTCAATATTTATCAGTCTAGGGTTAATCAATATCTTTACCCTCTTGATGAACAACACAAGGATGTATAATACTTTAATACTAATTAAATTAGTTCTAATTTAACCCCATAAAGCATTATTATTATTTTATATAGTCAATGCTCATTTAGATTTATCTACCTATTTATAATTTTCTTTGGTCTTTGTTCAGAGTTTTCCTCTGAGATCATTTTTCCTCTGACTAGCATATAGATTTATGATTTCCTTTAGTGAAGGTCTGCTGGTGGCAAACACTCAGACCTCCCTGCTGCACCCTCCTCCCCACCACCTCCTGTCATCCCAGGCTGGACTGAAAATGTCTTTATTGCTTTCACTCTTAAGTGATACTTTCTCTGGCTATAAAACTCTAGATTAGCAAATGTTTTCTTTCAATCCATTGAAGATACGATCCCATTGTCTTCTTGCTTCCACTGTTACTGCTGAGAAATCAATCTTCTAATTGTCATTTCTCTAGAAGTAATTTCTCTTTAGCTGCTTTTAATATATTTGCTTTGTCCTTGCTCTTCTGAAATTTCAATGTGATATATCTAGCTATGAAATTGCTTAACATGTATCTTGCTTGGTACTCCTAAATCTATGAATTTGTGTCTTATATCAATTTTGAAACATAACTTCTTCAAATATTCTTCTGACCTCATTCTTACTCACTTGCTACTCTATCCTTCATGCCTCTTAATCTCGCTACCATATTTTCTATCTCTTTAACACTCTGCTATATGCTGGGTAATATTATAGATCTCTTTTTAAATTTACTAATTCTTTCTCTGTTGCTGGAATGATGCATTGAATTTTAAATGTAATTATATTTTCATTTATAGAAAATAAATTTGTTTTCAAATATGCTTCATCACTTTTTTCAGTCAGTTGCTCTGTACTTATATAGTTAATCTTAAAAGTACTTGTTTAACATTCTTTTTCACATAATTCCAAAATAATAAGTTTGCATAGGGCTCATTCTGCTGTCTTTTGTTTCTGCTAGTTCTCACTTATGACTTTCTTTATATTTATTGTAATTGCTTTGATGAGCTGCTAGTTCTTGGAACTTTTTCTGTAGTAATAGTTTAAGGCCTAGTTTGAACACCGGCTCTCGTATAGACAAAGTGATTAATTATGCCAGGATCCAAGAGGATTTCCAGGATGAAACTGATTTAAACTAAATCTTGAGTTTGTCAGGTGGTGTGAATTCAGGTTTCAAATCCATATGAGGCCAACTTGTAATCATGAATTCTGATGGAAAAGTTTTCCTCCTGTATGCAACAACAAATTTTGACACCAACAATTTTCTTGTAATTCCTTGAGATGATGTTTTTTGGATTTTTTCCCCCATGCATTCTCTGAGGTTGTGTGGCCTTTTGAGGTCCCAGGTTTATGTAGTGGGTGTCTTATTAGACTCCTCACCTGGGCTTCATTTTCTGTTCTCCCTGACCACACATTATGAAAAATCTAAGCTCAATATCAACTTGGCAGATACTTTCAAGCTGAAAGATTGACTCCTTTGCCTACCTCTCTGAGTACCTGCTTTCTCTTGGACCCTGTCTTCTGAGCATTCCTTAATTCCTTTTTCATTCATTGATGCATTTAAACATATGTTAAAAGTTATACAGAAGTTTTATTGGAAACTCAGGTCTCTCCAGTTTCCTTTTTTGATGCTTTCATCTCTTAGATCATGTCAGCAACAGATGTGGGATTTTAGGTGGCTGAAGGAAACAGGTGACTTCAGGATGGCTTCAGAATCGCTGTAATTCTACTAAAAACCAATCAAGTTTGAAGGGCTCATTAGCAGAAATGCAATGATATCAAGGAACCATAATGATTTATTTTAGCCTGAAGTGGATTTTTTAAAGCTAGAAATAGAAAGAAAAAGGGCACTGAAAAAAGTGGATTCAGATGAACATTTAGAGAAAAGCTTAAAATTTCAAACAATCTCCCATTTAAAGCTAACTATTAGCAGTAATGGAGACTTTTACATCAAAATTCAAAATATTTTTGATCACCTAGGTAATATATGGATACATTACACATGCAGACAAACAACATAGATAGCTGTACTGTAAAGCTTCCTTTGACCACCTCCCCAGTGCCAGCCTCTTCCCTCAAGTTAACCATGGTTTAAAAGCTTGGTGTGTAAATGTCCAGAACTTCTCTATTCATTCTTATTCACATTCATATCTATGCACACATACAGACAGAAACATAGAGTTTGTTTTGCATTTTAGAAAAATATCTAGGTGGTATGGTATTTTGCATGTCTGAGCATGTTTTTGTTCTACTCTCTTGCTGAATAATCTGGGTATACAATTATCCATTAAATCACTTTAGAATTTTGAAGACTTTGCTTCACTCCCTTCAAATTTCCAGATTTTCTGTAGAGAAGCCTGATACCATTCTGACTTTCCATTTGTGACGTGTAGTTTTCTTTCTGGAAATATTTAGAAATTTCTCTTTGTTTTTGGTGTCCACCCAGCTTTGAGCTTTAACGTGGATTTTTTTTTCTTGCTGCTGGGCATTCAGTTTGGCTCTTCAGTTTGCTAACTAATGTTCTTTAGTCGTGAAAATGTTTCTTCTTATATTTCTTTGATAATTTGTTCTCTTCAGTTTCCTCTTTCTGGTGCCTGTCTCAGTTGGAGTCCTGTGCTCCGGGCACTTAGCTTTCTCTCTTCTTTTTTCTGTATAATCAGTTACCTCCGTTCCATTTGCCTTCTGTCTACTAATTATTTATTAATCTCCTATACACTGTTATCTCCTCTTTTTTTGCTGAGGAAGATTAGCCCTGAGCCAACATCTGTGCCAATCTTCCTCTATTTTTCTGTAGGTGGGACACCACCACAGCATGGCTGGTGAGTAGAGTAGGTCTGCACCTGGGATCTGAACCCGTGAACCCGGGCCGCTGAAGCGGAGGATGCAGAACTTTAACCACTTGGCCATGGGGCTGGGCCTGTCTTTTATGTTCTTTGACTTTTCTTTTTTCTTCACTATCATTTTAGGAGAAACCATTTAAATATCACCTCTAAGAATCTGTCTCACAGAAATACACAAGACTCCTTAAGAACATGTATTCATAGGTTATACAAATATGTGTTCCATATTTTATGGTGTCTGTTGTTTTATATTATACATAATTATATGTATATATATTATACATATATATTTTATATATATATATATATGAGAGAGAGAGTGATTATTGCTGCTATAGAGGAAAATTGTTGACTTTAAAAATTTAAATTGTGAGCCAGCCCTGATGGCCTAGTGGTTAAAGTTTGGCACACTGCTTCAGTGGCCCGGGCTTGGTGCCTGGGTGTGGAACCACACCACTCGTCAGTCCATAGCCGTGCTGTGGTGGTGGCTCACAGATAAGAGTCAGAAGAACTTGCAACTATACACAACTATGTACTGGGGCTTTGGGGTGGGGAGGGGAGGAAGGAAGATAAAAGGAGGAAGATTGGCAACAGATGTTAGCTTAGGGCAAATCTTCCCCTGCAAAAAAAAAGAAATTGTTTAAAAAGGAAAAGGCTTTGGAGTATGTGTTGTTAAATAGATAAAGCTAATTTGGAAGAGAGACACTTTGAAAACTTAGGCCAAATGAGTCTGCAAAGGTATTGACAGTGTTTCCTTAAAAAAATATTTACAAAAAAAAAAAAAAGAATTTAAAATAATTCCCATATACAAAATAGAGGCGGATGGGCATGGATGTTAGCTCATGGCCAATCTCCTTCACCAAAAAAATAAATAAATAAATAAAAATTTAAATTGAATCCAGCACCTAATGAAATTCTTTTTTATTATATGTTTTCAACAGTCTTATGAACAGCAGATAACTTTTTAATATTCAAATATTTATAGGTCTTTTTTCTTTTCTTGTGTTACATTGTAACTCACTAAGGGAGTGAGTTGCTTGGGAGAAGAGATTGGGTGGCAGTGAGGTTGGGAGAACAAATAAGGAAGCTGGAGACTAGATTTCTGGCCTGGTCCTACCACTACCTGTAAGTGGACTTCTCTGGGCCTCTTTTCACATCTGCTAGATGAAGGTGCCACCCGGCTTATTTCAAAACCCTTTGCATCTCTTATTCTCTATGTAATTTCACAAAAATCTCTACTTTAGGTTTGCCAGGGTTAGCAGATGGCTCTTTTATTTCACCTTTGGATGATTATAAATTTAACTTGCCCATGGCTCATCAACACATTTTTGTGTGAATAATGAAAATAGCAGAGCATGGCATTATAGTCTGAACACAAGATGTTGCCAGAAGTCCAGTGGAAAGATCCTCTGTTAAGTAAGGGAGGATAAATCTGGGGAAATGCCATTCCTGGACACTAGAGGTAACGAAAGAAAGCCCTCAAGGTTATGCAACCAATTTTTCAATTAATATGCTTCCCTTGCCCTTTAACTGTATATAAATTAATAGCAGCTGAAAACGAATAAAGGAAGGAACACAGAGGAAAGAAGACCGGACCAAACAAGGCAATAGAGCAGAAATTACATTTATCTGACATCTGCACAATAGAGAAGGGAAGCTTGTGATCTGAAATCAAAGGGACAGGATTTTTAAAATAATGGACATCAGACCTGGATAGTTAGTGTGGAGAGAGCTGTGCAACAAGACACATTGAGGAGTGCTTGTCTGAGAATCTGTTTGCTGGTGTTACAGTAGAAGGATGTACATAATAATATTTACATGTGTTTTGAAACAAATTAATAGATTAACAAATTTAAGAGATAGGTAATGCACGTGGTGCAAAATTCAAAGAGGACAGGAGGCTATTCAGAGGCACCCATCCCCTCCCTGTATTGCATTATAATACAAGTTTACTGATAATAAGCTTCTAAGTACCAATACAGGCTTCTTTAGATTAGAGAAATGTACCAAAACAATGAGTAAATCTGCCTTTTAAATATGTTTACATGTATATACATATAATCTATATATATTTTTATGCAAGTACGCATCATGGATGGATGGATGGATGGATGGATGGACAGATGGAGGGATGGAGTGTTACTTTCAAATCCACTGCCCTCCAATTTCAAGAGATAAAAGATGTTAAAAAGAAAACCTATTTTCTGTTCTACTTTTCAATAAGTGAGTGACTACCATAATTTTGAGATTAGAAATCTAGGTGTTAAAGTAGTTCTCAATGTGCAGTCTCTAGATTTTCCAACTAAATTGACTTTAATTTTTAGATAGAATATTCCTAAAGGCCAGAACCCTGGTCAAAATAATGACAGGAGTGCAATGCAGTTGATCGCTGCCCTGATTGTCTTTATTCTTCTTCTTGGGCTGTTGTAAAATCTCATGTAATAGCTTTTTTCACATTTTTGTTTGCCAGTAGGACTTAAATACTGAGGAATTACAGAAATGTAAATGATCATGATAAAACTCTGACAAATACACCAAACAATGTACTTGGGCACAAAATTTTAAGAAAAATAAAAAAAATATTTCTAAAACCCCCAGCTGGGCCCCACTTCTGGCAGTCATCTCAGGACGGAGAGAAGACCTCCAGGTCACCTGGAAAGCTTTGCTGACTCTGTGCCCTTGCAGGGGCATGCATTCACCTATGGATACATGTCTAGGATAAATCTATTGAAATATCACCATAAAAATGGCTGTCAAGAGCCAGTCTAATTAATTTGTCTATGAGGAATATTTTATTTTACAGCTGATCATATTAGAAGGATATTCTCAGCTCCTTTGTATGAAGCAGACATTAAAAAAAAACAAATTTCTGGTTATAGCTCAAGAGAATTGAGCATAATTTTCAGGCATGAAACAGTAAATATTTCTTCTTCTAAAAATATGAATTTAAAGGCTTTGACTAAAAATCTTGCCAAAGCTTTTGATGAGAGTTCAATTTGGTAGAGAAAATTTTAAGACAAAACAGGAAAAGGCTGGCTCCACCTAGGCGAGTGTGCCTTTTGTTCCCGGGTGACCCAACCTTCATGAAACTGTTTGTTATTCACCTCATTACAAACATCTCTCTGTCAAAGCAGGTGTTGGGTCAGGAGAGGACATGGTGTCCAGGAAACCTGCAATCAGGTTAGAACATTCCCAGGTGACCCATTCTCTTTCAATTGACTCCGAGCAGCTGGCACTGACTACCTCAGCCCCTGAGCTGCCTGCTTATGAAATAGTTGTCATTTAAGTCACAGTGGAAACACTTTCCCAATCCACTCTCCCTGGAGGTGTAGGAGCTGCACTTCCAATGACAGAAAGGGAAGCTGTTTTAGCCTTTCTAACCATTAAAGGAAATAGATAATTTCCTTAAAGTTGCTTCAAAATTCCACTGCCTATGGTATTGGCTTTAAAAGTTTCTTGCATGAATCAGTCTCTTTGGGTAAAGTTCAAATTGTCCCTCCCATTTTCAGCTCACCAAAATGGTGGCTAAGTCTATCACTGAACTCAGCGTGTCTTCAAAGGGGAAGAAGAGAAGGCGGCAGGCTCAGACCCACAAGGCTTCCCTCTATATCCTCATAGGTCTCTGCTGTCAAGTGGCTGGTCTAGATTTCTCCATGGACTAATGACTGCTGGCCATGTGGGGTGTTTGATGCTTGGTAGCCACTGCTTGAGTCCATGGTCTGGGCCAATTGACCTGAGGGAGGCTCTTTGTCTTGTTCTTAGGCTTCCACTAGCCCCCCACCAATACAACCATTTCCCATCACTAGGGCACGCAGGAACTTTCCTGTCCCTTCTAAGACACACAGGATATGGGGAACCATAAGCCCTGTCCAAAATCTTCCAGATTTTGTCCCAGAGAGTAGAAGACAAAGAGGTATATACAAATCCCACTCCCTGCTCTATTCTCTCTCTCCTTCTTCTTCCCACAATTCCCAGGGTTGGAAGAGGCAGATTTTCTTCTTCCTCTATGTCACATCCTGAGTTCTGTCATCATGGGGTGTATAGTAAGACTCTAGCCCTTCAAGCCTGGCTTCTGTGTTAAAAGAAGCTAAAGGAATTCGGAGACAACCCTTCCTCTCTTGCAGTGTCTATTTTTCAAGATTTCTGCCCTGCTAATGAGGACCTTCTCCCTTAGGGGTCCCATCCTTTCCTTTCCTGGAGCTGTGACTCAGCCTTGAGGCAGGGGGACAAGGGGATGCTTAAGGAGAAAAGAAAATATATCATTTTATTATGTGCAAAATTATTTTCACTGCTACACAGGCAGTGAATTCCAATTACAGGATGGTAAATGTGGAAGTCTCTGGATCTGTAGATGCTTTAACATAGCAGCCACGCAGTCTTTGTGCCTTTCTGAAGATCACCTGAAGATCACCATGTAAGTTGTATAAGTGTTATTGTCAATGTACTAGACAGCAAGAGAAAACAACCTACCATCTAAACAGGTTCTGGGGAAACCTTTCATTGTTCTTGATAGTTCTTGATAGTTTATGCTGCATAATCATTAAGGTACTTTTCTTCCACTGAATATTGATTCATCAGAGGAAAAAACAACACTGTCAACTGTTAAGTAGAAATCTCTTTTTCCCTGGCAATCTCATGATATACTAGACCGGACCATAAGTTAGAAGTAATCATTAATCTCTTCTCAACTGTATTTCCTCTTATTTCCAACACCCCACCCCCACCCCCGCCACTACTATTCCAGATTTCTGCTTCCCTACAAGTCTGAATTTCTGGAATAATGTTAGACAAGCTGTCTCCTATTCCTTGCCTCCTGTTCATCCCACTCGTATCTGGCTCCCATTCCCCCCTTTCCCATTGACCCTTCACTAATACCAATGGCACCAATGACCTCCTGGTTACTAAAGTCAAAGGACACCTTTCTGTAGCACTCAGTCACCTTAGATACCATGGATCATTCCTTTCAGATTGATGCCTTTTTTCCTTCTTGGCTTCTCTGGCATTCTTGGTTTTCCTCCTACCTCACAGGTTGTACCTTTTCAGTCTCTTTCAGGCTTTTTCTCCTCTACCAGAGCTCTTAAGAATTATCTGGAACTAACTCCTGGGATCCTTTCTCTTTTCTCTCGATATGCCAAGGATTTTATCCATCCTATGCTTAAGTTCCATCTAGATTCATGATTCTGTTTTTGTGCATGTAAGTTTCACCTGGGGGAAAGGGTAAAAAATTCAAATCACTTAATCTTTTCTGCTTGAATTCCTTCTTCAATAATCACTCTCATAATAGCCTCATAAAAAGTTATGATGATAAAAAGAAATCATAAATGAACAGGGCTGTAATCAGAAAACAAGATGTGCTGTGGTGTCAATCCGAAGTGAAAGACCTGGGCAGGGAACCAAGGGCTGTCCTTTATTCACTGTCACCTTAGACAAGTCACTTTAACTTCCTGGGTTTCAGATTTTAGAGACCACAGGTGTGACTTAATTGTAGTTTTCATGAAAGGTTGACTGTGAATCCTTCCAAATGACATTTCATTTTCAAAGTCTGAGTGACTCCTTACTTGTTTGGAAGTGGTATAAAAGGGCAACGTTGGAGAGAGACGATTCCTACGGAAAATAAAACCGAATCCAAAACCGCTGTTTACCCCAGAGTCTATTCTATTTCACTTATTGTCACTTAAAACTTTTAGTAGGGAAAAAAGTGGTCCCTGTAAAACAGATGAGGCAAGTGTTAGTGTCGTATTAGCTGTGGGGAAGTATTAGCAGCAGGAGAGATGATGTTATAGCTGAGGCAATTTTTAGGTAGAAGACATTGCTGAGCTGGTTAGAAAAATACTGTCAATGCCAGGTTTATGTTATAGGGGACTTTTTGTTGCCCCTGCCCCGCCCAAGTAATTCACACCCAGGGCTGGAGAGTTCATAGGTCAGTAAGGCAGTATAGTCCCTTTCTGGTGGAGGAAATACAGGGAAAAAGGTTTAAAAAGCAACAAATTATATTTCAGAAGAAAGTTTTGTTTTGTTTATAAAGGATGGGTAATAACGTTTTTGACTATGGTAATTTGCAGTGGGAATTCTGCATAAATCTTGGGAAAACCCTACGCCATAAAACAGTAAGGTTTGTGCCAGTGGTGTGTGGGTAAATGTTTAATAGGTGGCTCTCCTAGAAAAAAAGAGCCAGATTCGTAGCATTTGCTGATTTCCATGGTATACATATTCCCACCACGGCCAGTTTCAGTCTACCAAAGTGATGATCTTGAACAAATTGTTAGGAAAAGGTGCACAGTAGGACCCTACCATAGCCATCACAAAGACACACTAGATGCAGATTACCTGGACAGCACAGACAATAGTGAAACGTCTTAAATAATTAACAAGTTGTGAGTTTTGGGTATAGGTTACCTTTGTTTTAATATAATGTGTTTAATTGTAAGTTTATATAATTTACTTTCTAATAATGGCTGTGTTTAACGATTGGCTCACAAAATCCCTGAAAAATTTTAATATGGGTTCTTGCAAGCTAGTAGGACCAGCTCCAGCTCACCATTGGTTTGTTCTCAAGGAATAAAGGAAAATTAATATTAATATTTGCTTAAGCACTATTTAATTACATTTGAGTTCTGCAAGGTGAACACTTTGCTCTAGGTGTTTTTTATGCCTGTTAATTTTCTAGAACTCTGTTATCTATCAATAGGTAAATCAAAAGCTGTGATTAAAATAATCAGATGCTAGATCAAGATATAAAAGTTTTCTGTAAATTTGTGTGACTGAATGTGAGATCTATATCTCCTTCTCTCAGGGAAAAAAACCCAGAGAAAAAGACATTTGCTTATTGACTGACATATTATGGACTGAATTTTGTCGCCCCAAAATTCTTATGTTGAAACCCTAACCCCCAATGTAATTGTATTTGAAGATCGGGCCTTTAAGGAGGTAATTAAGGTTAAAGGAGTTCAGCTCATTAGGCCCTAATTTGACAGAACTGGTATTTTAATAAGAAGCAGAAGAGACGCCTGAGCTCTCCATGCTGGAGTACAGGTCAGGGTCATGTGAGGACACAGCAGTAAGGCACCGTCTGCAAGTCTGCTACCCGAGGAGAGGGGCCTCACAGAAACCAACCCTGCTGGCACCTTGATCTTGGACTTCAGACTGCAGAACTGTGAGAAAATAAGTTTCTGTTGTATAGGCTACCTTGTCAGTGATATATTGTTATGGCAGCCCAAGCTGACTAATACAACATGTAAATAATGAAATAACACGGAATTCCCCAGCAGCAACATGATACTTACACCTCAGGCTGTGTCACGCTGTCATGAGGAATTCTTTCCTGTCTGCTCCTCTGCTTCATAAAGTTCTACTTAATCCTATAGGTCAAGAGTTACCACCTCTGGGAAGCTCTCCTTAGTGTCCTCAAACATGTGTCAGCCCTTCCTCCCTTGTAAACAGTTCTCTTATAATAATGATCATAGTGTTTTGTCCCAACTCAATCCTTTGCAGAAAGTTAGACTACACATTAGAAATTAAGAATCAGCATGCTATCTATCTTTCCTGTCCATGTGCTAGTCACTAGCCTCATGTGGCTGTTTACACTTAAATTTAAATAAAATTTAAATAAAATTAAAAATTCAGTTCTTCAGTTGCATTAGCCACATTTCAAATACTTACTAGCCACCTGTGGCTAGTGGCCACTGCATTGGACTCTCAGACATGGAACATTTCCATCACTGCAGTAAGTTCTGTTGGACAGAGCTGCACTAGACTGTAAGTAATTTGAGGTGGGGGGCAAAGTTGTATCTTTTTTGCATCATTTTATTTCCCCAGCACCTAGTCTAGTGCCTGCTATACAGTAGGCATTCAATAAGTGTTAGTTGAATTAACAAAAGAAAAAATTAACACTATTTACCTAGGTGTAGCTACTTAAAGCATTCACAGTTCCTAGAGACCACAGAAATAAACACACATATGTAAATTTATTTTTATTATTGACAAATAAAAAACTAAAAATGAGTAATTTTCATTTTCCCTGGGATGAAAACACTAACATGCACCATTAAGATATAATGATAGAATTCATCTTTCAGGGGTTAATATAGCAATCTACAGTTGTTAATTCGGAAGCACAATATTGATTCTAATTTATTTTTTTCTAGGTCATCTCTGCTCCATTGTTCTGTAAGTGACCTATGGACTCATTAAATCTTTCAGCATGATATTTATGCAACCCTATTTAACGAGTCCTCCAACACCTTGAATTCTCTGGATCTCATACCTATTATTTTAGTGGCAAACTTCTGGTTTAACTAATCATATTCTTCATGGACTCAAAGGAGATCATAAAAAGGTCACCCAGTCTTACACAACTCTCTGCTTTCAGACAGCCTCTTTGTCGCTACATTTAAAGATCTTCAAAGAGAGACATGATAACCCTTGGGAATCTATTAGGTATTTAGATATTCTTACTCTTGAAGACTTTTCTTTGTTTCTTGCTTAAATCTTTCATAATTTAGCCCAAAGCAGTTTCCCTCACTCTAACTCTGGAGCAAAAGGAGCCCAAGGTCATCTGTCATGTGCTCTGGAGAAGCCCCCACCAGTGCTATGATGGAGACTAAAATACAATCTAAAAGGAGAAGTTGCTCTTCCAAGATGTTCCTTTAGATTTCCCAGTAACCTCAGGGGTAAACACTAGGGCCGAGTAAATATTATTTGAATGAATAAATGAAAACCATAAAGATAATTGCTTAACAAATAAAAATAGGCCCTGATGCAAAGCCCAATGTGCACCCTAACTCCTTCCTCATATGCTTCAGGACACAACTTTTCAAGTGGGAGAAGTAGGTGTTAGTTAACAAGGATGCTGTTCTAGGGCCGGGGGAAGAGAAAGATTTAGGAAGGGAGAGTGCAGAGAGAAGAGAGAAAGAAGAAGATCTCATAGGAAGCAAGTCCGTGTAACCTTTGGTTTGAACTCAGCACTGACACATATAAGCTGGATGGCATGTGGGTAGAGAAGAAGAGAGGGAGGAAAAAAGTCGAGGTTGGGAGGAGGCAGGGCATTCATCCTCAATCCCGATGCTGCGAGCCTTCAGCAGGCATGGACAGAGAAGCTTGTGTCAAAATCCTTTTACCCCGCTCCTGCAGGCCACACCATGTCCCAGAGTCTCCCTCGCTGCTTGGCACTGCTTTCCCGCTGGATGTGATGGACACAGAGAACAGCTGCCTGCCTCTCCACGACAGAGGCTGCTGCCAACCATGGCTTACTGGAGGTGAGCCCTGTTTTCTCAGGGCTGGAAGTTTCCTAACATCTAGTCCTGGGAGATGTTCTTCTCCAAGACATTTGTTAAAAATGAGTGATTCTGAGAAACTGGAACATCCTACCTATGATGTTTAATTCCTCTTGCTGTTGGGACCAGTTTGGGGGCTAAATCCCTGGCAAGATTTGGAGGCTGGGGTATGACACCAGCAAATGAAGCAGCATTCAGTATAGGTGACTAGTGTCCATCCCTTCTAACCAGTCAGAGAGATCTGCTTCCTTCAGCTGCGAGGCTGGTAGTCTCTCCGTCTTACAGATGAGTACACTGAGGCTCCGATGATATACCTTTATTGCTTGCCTATCCATGAAATGCAAGAAAGGGAGATTACCCCCCTGACATCTAGATCATAAAATCATGGCTTCAGATATTTACTGAGAAAGCTGCAGGACACAATACACGGGGTCTCCAAGGTTTGGCACTTCTTATATGACTTTAGTAACGTTCATTATCCTTTTTGAACCTTAATTTATTTCCTCACCTGCACAATGGCGAGAATAAGAAGACGTGACGTGATTTGAAGGTGCTTGGCAACATAGTAAGTGCTCAATAAATGCTAGTTGTTATTGTTCTTATTATTTAAGTGTCAGGAAAAATATGTTAATGGCTTCGAATTGCTCTTTATTATTTCGAAGCATGTAAGAACTGCGTATTTTGCTCTTTTGTGCTCCCTGTTGAAATTGGCGTAGCCTAGAGTACGGCAGGCACTTGGCATAAATTTATAATTTTCCAGTGCAATACCCTGGGCATTTTTAGAAAGCGGTCATTCTGTAGCGCCTTATATAAAGGTTCATACATCCTCAAAATGAGCAAACATCCTGTTTTGTTTGTTTTTAATCTTGTTCTATAGGAATTTGTATTTATTAAAAAATAGAAGTTACCAGAGTTAAAAGTATGACTAACCTGTTCAGCTTCACCAATTAATCTCTAGCTGATAACAAGGAATATATTTTTCATCACTCAAAGTTTGAGTTCACAAATTTAAAAAGTGAAATTTCAAGTATGTATGTGATGAGTATTCTTGGGATCAATCTTATAGTAAAAAAATCCTTCTTTTCTGGCAAATGTGTGATGGCTTTATATTCTATTACTTTTTATTCATTTTGTTTTCAACCGTACTCTATTAGTGGAGACGTTTAAGGTAAGAAACAAATGTTTGGGGAAATATTAAACTTGGTATAAAAATGTACTTTTCATGTACTGCTATAAAAGAACTTTTTCAAATACAAAATAATGTAAATTTTTTTCTGTTTTAGCAATGAGACCTGTTTTTCCACGGAAAGCCTGAAATTGGTTTATTTTTATGTCACCTTTTATACATGGGATGCTAAAGGGACCAAACTAACTAAGTGATTAAAGATTTTTTTATGTTCAGGTATTGTGGGAATAGCTATCTCATTTTAAAATAAATATTTTTGCTAAGCAGGGAGCTCAGTTGACATTCTGAAGGGAATAGAAGCTGTGAACCAGCCATCACAAGCCTGACAGCACAGCCACCAAAATGGAGCATTTACGTCTCTATTGCATTTGTTTTGAAAACCCAAACCCAACTCATGTGATCTGAGCTCCACTGTCATTTACCTCCTCTGAGAGAATTCAGCATTCTACCTGCGGTATTAAATGTTTCACAATAACTCTCAACATTACCAGGACAGTAACAATAAGTGAAACACCAAAAAAGTCCAATGATGCTTATAATTATGATTTAAAAGACAGCCTAAATATTTATAGCCAAATGAAGAAGACATTTTTGAGGTCTCCCTGAAGCCTTCCTGGAGAAATCAATATGACTTGCCCCTCCTCTGCCCTGCCTTCTGATGTGGGCTTTATCACAAGGTCACCACAGGAACAAGATTATCACTGTTGGGAGGACGTGGACTGAATTCATAGCCAGGCTGTGGCTTTACTCTGAAATGGCATTCTCTTTTTAGCGTCACAGTCAGTAGGAGAAAACGCAATAAAACACCCTGAGGCAGCTTAGAGCATCTCCTTCCAGGTGCTACAGTCAAAAGATAGGAATGTATTGGATCCCTGTTAGTCAAATGTGGTCCATGGAAAAGTGGCAGCAAGGGCACCGACTGGGAGCTAGTCAGAAATGCAGTTCTCAGGTCCCACCCAGACCTCCAGAATCAAAATCTGCATTTTCATAGAATCTCCAGGTAATTTTAATGTACTCCTAAAGTTTGAAAAGCATTGAACTAGAGCATCATTGTATGTGGCAATTGATGTAGAGGAAGAAGAAGAATTTACACGCCTTTCTCAGTAAAGTTGTTTTCACTAATTCTTCAACATTTCTAAGCTATACCGCTTCACAGATCAATAAGTGCCTGAAGACAAAAACATCATAAGCCTCACTGTAGAATTCTACCTTTAATACATCAGAACAGAAGTTTTCTTTCTTTGGAATCATGGTAATGCCTCTTTTCTCCCTGAAATGCACACCCACTGGAATGGCTTAGGCCAGTTTTTTTATTAGCAAAAGGAATACAATAGATTTCATGATGCAGGATATTGAGTTGAAGTCCTCTCTAATTTTCAAGCTTCATTTTGCTCTAATCAGTAACCCCTGGCCCAAGCATCCCTATTAGTGAGGTATTTTCAAGTGCTCTTAATTCTAGAGTATCAGGAAATCTTGAGCTATCCCCTTAACTCAAAATACCATGTGAGAATACAATGAATTCTGCTGGATTTTTAAAAGGATGGGTGTGGTAAGTTGAGTGGAGTGGGTCCAGGAGACTCCCTGAGAGTTAATTTAATCCACTGGATTTTAAGATAATAAGATTGTAGGAAACCAGTGCTGTGAGAAGTAGGAACTTAAAAAAAGTTTTTAAAGTGAAAATAATAGTGTGAGTGTAAGAGAGACAGGTCAAGGTCAAAAAGGAAGCCAACTTTGCAAATAGAGAAACAAAAAGAAGGAGAAGAAGACAATACGGAAGAACGGAATTTATGTCAGGAAGAGAGAGAACAATGATGAAAAAATAAATACCAGAGGAAGACAGGTAAAGATGAGGAGCACATCATAGATGTGGCTGGGCATTATAGTAGGAAAAAGATGGGAATGTAGAGAAAGGGAGGATGAAGAACAAAGGAATAAGTCCATGATGCCTGCGAACCAGATGGCCACATGCCATCCCTCTCTCAAAAGCGACCCCTCCCATCCAGTCCTACCTGGCCGGAAGGACGGTGGTCACCACTTGAGAGCTTGAGGGTTGGGGGGAGTAAAGTTGGGGGACACAGAGGGATCCTCATGGCAAGTTTCCGACAAGAATGAGGAGGAACCGTCCCCCTGTGTGGAAAAAAAGGGAGGCTGTCATTTTTGTGGCATTGAAATTGATTTCTAAGTCATCTGTTCTTTCAAATTATTTGTCTGGGAGCTCTCTTGAAGTGCCTTCTAGAATGGAGATTTAAAACCTCTCACTCCTTTATCTATTCCAACACTTCCTACTACAAATGCAATGGAACTGGCAATTGAATTCTCCTTGATTCTTCCCTACCCTCTGTAGGAATTAGATGTTAAATATGATCATAACTATTACTTTTGAGAAATTCTCCACAAAGCCCCACTACTGTCAAGAAACCCAAGAAAAGATTGTATTGAATTACCGACAGCAGATGAATAAGACAGCCCAATGAGTCAGGGCTTAATGGCTACACTTTTCTCTCTCAAAGAGAGAGAAGTATTTTTTAATACATGAAGTTAACTTTGTTAGCCCTCTACTGAAGTCATTCATTCCAAAAATACATATTGAGCACCAACTATGTGCCAGACATTGTTCTTGGGTGCCTAGAACTCAAGAGCAACAGTGAGCAAAGTAGTCAAAGCCCCTGTCCTCATGGAACTTACATTCCTATGGAGAAGGACCAACAGTGAATGACACACTTAAGAAAGAAGTAAATGACCTAATGTGAGAAGGTGAGAAATGCTGTGAAAAACAGAAAGTAGAGCAGAATAAAAGGAAGAGGAGATGCCAGGGATGGGAGAGTGGTGGAGGAGGGTAGCAAATTTCAATAGCATGGCCATGGAAAGCCTCTTTGAGAAGACAGATTAGAGCAAAGACTTGAAAGACAGGAGGGAGTTGCCCAAGCAGACGCTTGAGAGATGAGCATTCTAGGCAGAGGAAATAGTCCTTGCAACTGCCCAACGTGGGATTGGCCTGGCTTATCGGGGCCCAGCAAAGAGCCCAGGATGGCCTGAGCAGAGAGTAGGTCAAAGAGGAAACGAAGAGAGGATCAGCCAAGTGGAGTCAGATCATGTCGGATCCTGTAGACTTTTATTCTGAGAGAGATGGGAGCCATGAAAAGGTTTTGAACAGAGGATTGACCTGATTTATGTTCTAAAAGCCTGCTGTGTTGGGAATAGATTGTGAGTGGGCACCCATGGAAGCAGGAAGACCAGTTAGGAGGCTACTTAGAAATCCAGGTGAGAGATGGTGGTAGCCTAGGCTAGGGTGGTTCTGCTGCAGTTGGCACCTTTACAAGTACAAAGATGTCCTAACTGCTTTATAATATTTTGCAAGTCCTACGGTGTTTTTGATTCTACCTAAAACAAAGATCCAATAATAAATTTAAGAATTGCAACAGCTCATTATATGTTTCCCCAAACCTAAGAACTACTTTTTTTCTAAAAATAATATATAAGATTCAAAGAAAAAGGAAAGAAATTCTTTTCAACCAAAGCTAGAAGACAACATATTTCTTATTCTCTATATATCATTGAGAATATGTACATGATGCTGGCTACTATCTTAGACCTGATCTTCCATATGCTAGCATAATTAGCCAAGGCAAAATCCATTTTGATGTCAAAATGGTTAAACATGCTAAGTTTCTCCCCAATTGTATGAAGTTGTTTGTGTATCAGAGTGTGTGTTTGTGTTTGTGTGTGTGATGGTCACAGAGGGTATGTAGTGGAGAATCTTTCCAAACTATCAGAAAATGATGAACTGTTTACTATTCTATCACAAACATCAACAAAAGTTAAAACCACCTACCTCTATTGATAAAACTCTTTGAAATGAAAATATTATTGGAGGCTTGGTTTCAGCTACAAATTCAAAGACCTCCTCATCAAATTCAAAGATTACCCTTAGCAAATGATTATAATAAATGCAGAAGACTTGTCTCAATTGATTTTTGTTGACAGAAAATGTATAAGCTGGATTCCAAGTGGTAGATTTGTTACCTTAATTTGGCCTTAGGCATAAGACATGGAAAAGAGAGAAAGTGACTCTTGCTCTTAGAAACCGGTTTCCTATTGTGAACTGAAACTTCCTTCAGCACTTTTTCAGCCCAGTGGCCATGCATTTGCCCTTTTGAGATAGCCTTTTCTCTTGTCTTTACATATTGCTTCATCTAACATTTCAAAGCACTAACACATTTCCTCTGTGGATAGTTTACAGGTAAATATTTCTCTTGGTTTGACTTTGGCCATTCTTCCCCTTAAAATGTTGAAGGCCAAGTAAAATCAGATAGTAGTTTCCTGAGATCAAATAAATTTTTACGTTCTTTGCTTTTAAAAGTGTTTAGGATGTGTGTGTTTGACTATTTTCATTATTCTAGTTATGGCAAAGCAGAACTTTAAAAACAAACTAGAGATACATTGGGAATAAAATGTCTACAGTCAGCCCTCCATATCCGTGGGTTCCACATCCACGGATTCAAACAACTGCAGATGGAAAGGCTTATGATAGTTGTGTCTGTACTGAATACGTACAGACTTTTTTTCTTGTCATTATTCCCTAAACAATACAGTCTAACAACTATTTACATAGCACTTACATTGTATTAGGTATTATAAGTAATCCAGAGATGATTTAAAGTATATGGCAGGATGTGCATAGGTTATATGCAAATACTACACCATTTTATACAAGGGACTTGAGCATCCGCAGATTTTGGTATCTGCAGGGGTCCTGGAACCAATCCCCTGCAGATATCAAGGGACAACTGTAATCAGCATTGGCAAAATTCACATAAATCATGCACAATGACGGGCATACAGAGTAGAAGTAGAAGTAAACCCAAAAGGTTTTGTGGGCCGTCCGTCGTTGTGTAGACTTTTTTGTTTATGGTAGGTGGGCAGATGAAAGTTGATGGGATTAAAGACCATCTCATCCCATTCCTGATGTTGAACTCAGTGCTTGCTGGGAAGACTCTGAACCCAACCAACACATACACTCTCTACTCTAGCAGGTGGTGAATATTCTCTTTGGATCCCCTCCCCTCCGTCCAATACAACCATCACCATACTCCCATAATTTCTCATCCTTAGGAAAGGAAAATAAGGACAAAGGAAGGGAAAATAAAGTTAATAGGGTAGAGAAAAAGGGGAGGAACCAATAGCATTTACGCGAATCTCAGTTCCAATTTTGTTTAAATCTCAAACTCAGTTGCCTTACAGGGGCCAATAGATAACAGAAATCCACGGAGCAGCCTGGGCAATGCTATACAGGCCTAAGGGGCAGCCTCTTCCCAGCTCTAGACATTTGTCTACATGTTGGCTCAGAGTAATCATATAATCTAATTTTTAAAGAGAAATTAATTTTTTTAAATAGGAACATTTCTGATTTTTAGGTAATCGTGTGATGGTTTTGTAATGCGCCAACTTGGCTAGGCTGAACTACATTTCCCAGAGTTCCCTTTCTGTCTGTTTCCAGTTAGAGTGGGTTACAAAGGAGACTCTCCCAAGAGTTGGAAGGCTCATGAAAGAGGCAGCAGCCATTTTGTAACACACACGCATTGTTGTTGATCTGTTGACTGGTAATGGTAATGGCTGGTTAGGTTATTTGGACTATCCTTCCCACTTAAAACAACTAAAAAAGCTGGATTTGATATTAAAACTGTCTTCTTTAAAGAACCTAAGAATCACAAAAATTTAAAGACTGATCAGGCCCAAACTGCAGGGACGTGAAAACTAGATGGGTAATAAGCAGGGAAGCCATATCTGTCCTACAGGGCTTTTGCTAACACGGGAAACTTTGAATTCATCTTTTGACAGCCTTGTAGGGTGAGGCCAAAACTCAAAGCCCGTGGTCTGCCAGGAATGAGGAATCTCACAGGAAACCTTCCCTACAATAAGCCAGGCATATAAATTGTAGATTTGAAAATAAACCAAATAGAACTTCTAGAATTAAATAAAATACAAAAGCTAAAAGTAAAAACTCAGTGGATGAGTGGTATAGCAGTGCAAACAAAGAATTAGTGAATTAGAAAAAGGGTCATAAAAAATTGTCCACAGGGTAGCACAAACAGAAAAGGATGGAAAATATGGAAAAGAGTTAACAGACAGAAGATAGAGTAAGAAGGTCCATTTTATTTTATATGTAAATTATGTGATGGAAGGAAACTTTTGGAAAATGTGTTGGAAGTCATTTTTGCTGACATGATAGCTGAGTTTTTACAGAACTGATGAAAACTATCCATCCAGCCACCTCAAACACATATTTAGATACAACATAGAAAAACTGCTTAAAACATAAGAAAAAAAATCCTAAAGCAAGCAAGGCAGGAAAATACAAGTTATCATCAAAAGAACTACACTCTAAGACTAACAGCTAAGTTCTCAACAAGAGAAGTCAGAGGACAGTGGAATTTTATCTTCAATGTGCCAAAAGAAAATAACTGACAACCTAAAATTCTGTACCTAGTGAAAATATCATTCCAGAAAGAAGGTAAAATAAAGACATTTTCAGACAAAAATGAAAACAAAAACCAAAGAGTTTACCATCAGTAGAACGTATAAGAGGAACTTCTAAAGGATATAGAAGATAATGATCCCAAATATATAGTCTGAGACACAAGAAAGAATGTTCAGCAAAGAAGGTTCTGAATACGTAGATAAATCTAAATGAACACTGACTATATAACATAGAATAATAATGTCTTATGGGTCTAGAAGTCTACAGAATAAATTTCAAAAATAAATCAAGAGGAGACAAATGGAGTTAAAATTGTTCTAATATTCTAGTACTGCCCGGAAGGAGAATAAACATGTCTAAGTTTTACGTTCAAGAGAATAATGAATAACTATATATTTTTTAAAAAGCTAATTCTTCACATTGATAAAAATGAAAAGGAAATTTCTTCCACAGAAAAAACAAACCAAAAAAACCCCACTAGGTGGGTCAACCAAGACTTGACAATGAGCAAAACATAGTCAATAGGCAGCCAATTTGGAGTCTGTGGTCTGGCTTCTATGAGAGGGCTCAGTGGGTACTAGCAGGGAACAAAAGATTAGAGGAGGCACAAATGAATCTTGTAAGAAAGAGGTTTTACTTTAAATCCCCAAGTTAGTCTCTGTCTCTCTGAACACTGGGAAGGCAGGATTGAAATATCAGCCACATTTAGGGTTCTGTCTCAGGGCCCAGTGGTAGGCCTGACAAGACTAACTTTACCCAGAGAGATGAGTCACTCATCCTGTTACATGGGTGTCAGAGGGGAAATGAGGAAAATCAGTCTATATTCCCCAGATGGAGGGGAAAAAAAGATCCAGTAGCTACATGATGAAATGTTCTTTGGCTATAAATTAAAATGCCCTAAAGGTTCCTGGAATTCTCTCTTGCTTATGAGCTAAATTAAAACAGAAAACCTGTGTTCTAAGAAGCATCAAAGACAAATTAAGTGTCAGAGAAAAAGTAAATTACACATTTATCGACTGTTTTATGAGGTTACAGAGATGGTTCATTAAAAAGTCCCCTCCAAAGATGATTCTTCTTGTCATGAGAGCCAGGAGCTGCAAAGTGATCAATATCCATTGGAATATTAGCAGCAGATAGGGCAACTCCTGATTAACGATGTTTCAACACTTGAAAATAAATCTCTTTGTTCAGGAAAAAGGGAGAAAGTCCTTTTTATACTGAATCAATTCAGAGTCGAGCATGACCACAAAAGTTGTGGTTTCTCTCCACTGGCAGCTGTTCTTGAGTTGCTTCCAACACCTTTTGTACAAATCAACTCTTTCCTATTGGTTTTGGCAAACCCAGGTATGGAAATCCCAAGGAAACCAATTATGTCACTGAGTTGAAAGACTGGCTAGGGTTTATCACATCCATCCAAGAACTCTCCAGCTATAGATTTCATAAAAAGACATACTTCAGCAAAGCTGAAAACAGCATACACTCAGGGACTGAATCAACAATTTCATGGCTAGAAACATGCAGCTGCTCATTTCTCCACAATTTAGAACTCTACTGAAAAGGAGCTGAGTATTCTCTTTTAAGAATGTCTACTGTTGTTTGTAACTTAATAAATTTCATAGGGACTTATGTACAGGAATGTACAATGTAATTTTATGTCAAACTGAGGGCCAAAATATTTATCTTTTGTATTATAAGTTGCCTCTAGGGATCACCTACTTCCATTTTCCCCAATGCCCCAAAAATTATATACAAAAGGAATAGACTCATGGAATCTCTGTTTTAATGGGGAAAAATGGACTCTTCACGGGAAAAAGGCCTTGGGGATGTCACAAAGTGGGGCATTCTAAAATAAACTTTCACATTGTGGCTAGCCAAATTTGGTCCCCTGCTAAATACAGACCAAGCAGGACAAAAGTTCTTGGTCCATCTGTGGAAAAGAAATGTTTTTTTTAACCTGTTTTGATTGAGGGACATTCTCTTATGACTGTTCTGTTGCAAGATAGTAAAAATTGAGTTGATCCTTCCAGATCATGAGCTTGTTGTTGAGTAAAAGGTTGGCAAAGTCACATTTTGAATTAATCTCCACATGTAGCTTGCTCTAAATCTAGCCAGAAGAATTCCTCCTTGCCACAGAAGAACTGTTGTCTTCCAGCAACTGGCTTTTCAAATTTCTTTTGTTAAAAATATTTTTAGTCCTGTTTGTTCACTTTTAAAGGAGTTTGGTTACCAAAGGCTTGGAAAATTACACAGATGGTAACTGGGGTTCAGAACGGCTCAAAATAGTAACACTAGGAGAAAATAGGAACGTAAAAAGAGCTTGCTCCCTGTTTAGGAGGAGGTTAGGAACACAGAACACATTATTACACTAGTTAGAATAAGTGGATGAAGAGGAAGAAATTATATTCGACAATATGGTGAAAGAAATTGATGAATGGGAAGAAATATGACGCCATGCAGTGTATATTTTTGCTGTAAGTGAAAGATTAGCCATTATTGGTTCCAGTTAGAAAACTGCTTATCCCACCTGCAAAATACTTGAAGGAGGAACTCTATTCCCCTCAGTAACCTCTGGCCAAGTCTAGCATGCTTTTCTCTTCATAAGAAGGTTGCAACTATCTTGAACATTACCTACTATAGCGTCAACACAATTTCCTTGTCCAACACTCAGTGATGGATGAGTTCATACATTTCTAGCTGTCATAAAGTCACTCTGCCTCTCAGCTTTCTGACTGAATGGAACTGACTCAGTTAACCTCCTTTATAGATATTGTTGGTCAGCTTCATTTCCTTGAGTTGCTCCTTTTTCTAATTTGTTTCTGCTGTTGTCAGTTTCCCTCATATCCGTGTTAAGCTTCAAAGGCCATTCCAATACTGGATGTGAGAGGGATTATTCCAAAGCCAGTGCCATTCTGTTTCTGGTCCACATCCAACAATTACAGGAGCACGGATGACTGCCACGCTGGGCCTGGCCTTTTGTTTCCTACATTTGCTGTCCTGTGCTGTGGTCTTTCTCCACATGACCTACACTTGATCTTATTGTTTTACTCCACTGTTTACTATTGCTCTTTCTTGTTATGGTCATTTCTCTTTATTAGCCACTGGGTCCTACAATATTAACAGTCATAATTTCCTATTTTATTAATCGAGTCATGGTTCCAAAGCACAACATTTTTAAGCCCTGAAGAACATCTCTCAATAAATGCTTTAGTTTGACATGGAACCAACAATCTTCAAGGGCAGCCTTCAAATCCAGACACAACAAAATGGTCATAAGAGCAACCTCATGGATGAAAAGCAAAGAGAAACCATAATGGTACCTATTTATAGTAACAAATGAAGGCAACAGAGCTACTAAAAATTCACAGAAACACTTCAGATCTCTTTCTAAGGGGCCAAAAAATAAGAAATGGAAAATTTGCTATAAATATGGTAGTGGCACACACTGTTAATTACCTACCCAATTGCTATCTCTCCTCTATTATTTTTTCTTCTTATCATGCCTGTGATTTGTTTAGGAATGGGTATATGACACAATTCTAGTTAATGAGGGGAAGCTTATTGGGGAGATTTAGGAAGGTTTTCCTCAATCTTATAAAGGTTACAAGATGAAGACATTTCCTTTTCTGCCTTTGAATGATTTTATGTAAGGTTGTGATGCATGGAGCAACCCATCTTGTGACTGTGGGTTTACAGCCTGGGGATGAAAGGCAACAAACTGAGAATGGCACAGTGGAAATTCTGAAAATACCTGGGTTCTTGATGAGGTTGTTGAGTCACTGAATTAACCATTCCTTGAACTGGGATACCTCTGAACTTCCAGTAATGTGACTTACTAAATTTTATCATTGTTTAAGCCAGTTTTAATTCGGTTTTCTGTAGTTAAGTTGCTGCTGAATGCACCTTGACTAATAAATTATCCAACAGTTATTAGTTCTTCTAATGTTTGGTTATATCCAATGAAGAAGTTTAAAGGTGCTTCAACACCTACTAAAGTTGGTTTTTATCTTGATGACTTAGAGCAGTAACATAAAATCTTTGTAGGGTTATTTATATTGAGAGTTATGTAATTTAAACACATTTGTGATTGCATTTTGTCTATGAGTAAAGTAGTTGACATATTTGGACCAAAAACAAAAACAAGGCAAAATAAAACTCTGTAGGAATAACAATATTTCCCAAAAGAGATATTTTAGAAATACAAAAACTGGCTAATGAGATATCAACCATAAGCTAAGTATATTATGTCAGTGTACAAAGTAATGACAAATCTGAATTTAGACAGCATGGACTAAAAAGGTACGTATTTGAATATATCACTGGGGACTGATTATTGTTAAGTTGTTTCTTAGATTTCAGTCAAATCTGGATCTTTTTCTCCCAACATTTGAACATTTTTAAAAGATCAATCCTAACTGAAAAGTATAGCAATTTCTGAAATTATGTTAAAATTTATTCCACTTTACTAATGCATAATCAACCTGAGAGGGAGGTTAAAAATATTTAAATTGTATATTTATAAAAAAATTAACAGCATATCTAAGTAATTATTAATCCTTATATTTTCATAATGCTTGAGAATCTATATTGCCAAGGCTTAAAACTTTAGGAGTCAAAATATTAAATAAATGTCCTATCCAATAAATAAGAAAGGCACGGAGCAGAAATAACCACAAAGATATATTTAGAATTAGCCACAAGAAATGTAAATTGATGAATGGACTATACAATGAAACTAAACTAACACTTTTGAGCTTTGCAAGTTCAAAAAGCACTTGTATGAAATAGCAGTACCTTTTAAATTAGGTATTTTACTCTGCAGATAGAAGGACAGAAAAATTGAAAAGCACATTTTTCCAAACAGAAAAATATTTGGTGATGAATCAAATGGTTAGAATGCTATAAAACCAAGATGATGTTTGCTAACCTGAAAGTCTTTGATTTAGAAATATTCAGTTTGTTTAAAGTTAATATTCATGAAACAATCGATTTTAACCAAACAACAAGCATAAGGTAATCTTAAAGTGGAATCCCTATAAACTATTATTACAAGGAAAAAAAAGTGTTATTTTTTTTTCTGTTTCTGGTTTATGAGAATATTTTCTTGGATAAAAACCAGGATGATTTGGGTACAGGACATCCTCTGCTGGACAGAGTCTGTCATTACAATAATTACATCAGATATTCAGAGGGGAAGAGGCTTGGCTAATTTCTCTAATTCTTTCTATCCTGGCAGGGATGGGTGGGTGGGGTGCTTTAAATATACCTACATCTGAACCATACGCAGACCAATTTAACCCAAATCTCCGGAGCTGGGTTCCAGGCATTTGCAGTGTTTAAAGCTCACCAGCTGATGATAAGTGCATACGGAATATTGCTATAAAGATTTTTACCATCATTGAGAAAGATACATGGTTTCACATCTGAGAACTGATCTGAGACTGTGTGACAGGTACATGAACTAGGGAGGTCTTATTCTAATTGAATGGAAAGAAAATGAAATTATTGTGTATCATTATTTGGTTCAGTTTACCTTGGGCTTTTCATCCAGGATCTGCTGACGGATCTCCTTGTGTTTCTCTACGAGCTTTTCTTGTCGTTTACTTTGAGCCTCTTCTAACTATAAGAAAGTTACAAGAAAGTCATTTTCATCTACACACTCAAGTGAATGTTTTCAGACAAAATTGAAAGCTTTTCAGATCTATGGTGTACATCTAATTATTTTATATTCTGGTCGAGAACTGCCCTTACAAGTGTACAGGACTGTTGTAAGTGTTGGAGCTGAGTGATGTACACAGGGGTGGCGATGGGGTGATCAATGTGATAATAAATTTTCACATATTGAGGTATATGGGGTAGCTATTCTGGTTTAAACCTGATTCAGCCTGAACTAAAGAAGCCTGACCTATGGCATATCAAACATACATTTTACATCTACTTTAACCATTAAAGATAAGGATGCATTAAACTTTATCTCAAGAACACACTCTTTGAAGATAAGGATGCATACTTTCTTTCCTATGATGCCAGTATGGGGAACACTAGTATCAGTAATGAAGACAAATTTCCTTTCCTGGACATTGGGGTCAATTTGACCTGTTAATCTGCAACTGAATATCTCTTTGAAAATTTGATGAGTATGTATCCTGGGCAAGTTTGATGTATGTTCTTTGTTCTAAAAAGGTATGAAACTGTACTGAAAACCATGCTTCTACAGAACACTTTCTTCCTTTGTGGAGACTGCCTTCCCAGGTTATAGTCCTCAGCTTGGCCCAAGTAAAGGTCACCTTCTTTTTCTCTTATCTGTACAATGGTTAGTGGTTATTTGTGTCAACAAATGAATTATACTATTCTTACATTTTTGTTAATGTTTGAAAATTTCCAAAATACCATTTAAAAAAAAATAAGAAGTGCCTTTGGAGGTTGCCATCTTCTCTACCATTGATGACAACTAAAGGTTCTTTGGGGGAATGCCCCATTGACATCATGTTTCTGGGCTCCTGACTTTGGAAATGATTCTTGACATCTATCTTTAGATGAGCTTTTTTATACGCAGGTCTGCAATTAAACTTGCAGAAACACTGATTACAGAACGCCTGCTCTGTGAAGCAGCTCTTCTGGGGGCTGGTGATACCTAGATACAACAAGGCCTGGCATTTCCCTCCAGAGGCTCACACAGTGCTTGTCAAAGGCTCAAACACAGTCTGCAGAGGAGAGAGGGATTAAGCGACATACCCTCTTGATGTACTGCACCACCTCCTGGATGTATGACCGGATCATCTCTGTCTTTTCCCTAAAAGCAAAGGACAAATAGATTGTTATAGGAACTCATCCGGCATGGACAAACATGGGGACCTCAGGCTTCCAGATGAAAGTTGACAGAACTCTCAACCTTCTTATTGCTGCTGCAAGGAAGGTACAACCCGCCAGCTCTGGACAAAGGTCAGGGTCCCCTCAAGGGCAAAGCTCAGCTTTCACTAAAGGCGGGCAAGGCTGTCTGACAATATGGGAGGTGAGGATTCAGCCTTTCTGGAAGGAAAGTTCTTTACTCAGTCTTTATCTAAAAGTCCCCGGGTGCGCCTCGGTCCCTTATTGAACTGCGCTTTGAGTTCCGTGTTAAAAACCTTACAAAAGGGATCTTTCGAGAGGTTAATTAGAAGAGAAATTTTGCAGATGGGTCTTTGCGTGGTTAAGAACCTGTTATTCTGATACAGAATAAAACGATCCCAGGTAAAAGGTGGGGAGAAGGGGCTCTTTCTCCTTACTCTTCCATCTGGCTTTTGTCTTTGGATTTAGCTTCTGTTATCTTCTCCTGCCTCTTTTTATCCATTTTCTTCTTTAATTCCTTCTTCTCTCTGAAGTCGAAATGGAAGTAAAAGGGAAAAAAGGCAAATCAAATGGCAATTTGCGTTTAATACATTTATAGACTCAAGCCCATTGTAATGAGAACGGAGGCTTACTT
Organism: Diceros bicornis minor; assembly: GCF_020826845.1. Taxonomy (NCBI): domain Eukaryota; kingdom Metazoa; phylum Chordata; class Mammalia; order Perissodactyla; family Rhinocerotidae; genus Diceros; species Diceros bicornis. Next base: position 36,450,884 of record NC_080758.1, on the reverse strand, counting down.
CTCACAGATTTCTTTGAGCTTCTTTAACTGATTGTTCTGACATTCTTCAGCAACATCCGTCAATTTTTGAATAAGCTGGGGAAACAAAATGCCAGTTTGCTGTTTTACATTATCACAAACAAAGCACCCTCTCCCCTCGCTCCCCCAAACAACAGTATATGTGGTTAGAAAATGTGCGACTGATGCTTAACAACAGTTAAAATCGCCAGATGTCTAACATAGGCGATGAGGACATAATTTAAAACTGACAAGAAATTTTCACATATTGAGGTATACGGGGTAGCTATTCTGGTTTATAACTGATGTGGCTTGAACTAAAGAAGCCTGACTTATGACCTATCAAATATACGCTGTACATCTGCTTTAACCATTAAAGTAAAAAATGCGTTAAATTTTATCTCAAAGTAAAAGAATGCACTCTTTGAAGATAAGAATGCATACTTCCCCTCCTACAACTACCAGTATTGGTAATACCCCTATCAGTGCTCCTGAAGATAAGTCTCCTTTCCTGGACATCAGGGTCACGTTGACCTGCTAATTTGCAACTGAATACTTCTTGGAAATTTTGATGAATGTGTATCCTGGGTGTGTTTAATGTATTTTCTTGGTTCTGAAAAGGTATAAAACTGTACTGAAAACCATGCTTCTTCAGAACACTTTCTTGCTTGGCAGAGACTGCCTTCCCAGATTATAGTCCTCAGCCTGGTTCAAGTAAAGGTCTTCTTATCTCTTGTTATCTATAGATTGATTATTGATTACTTGCATAGACAAACCATCATACTATTTAGGTTTAATATGAAATTCATCTCCGTATCTCTTTTTAATTAAACAGGATTCCTTAGGTTATTGTGCTGGTTACTGCAGCTTAGCTCAGTGTAAAGACAACTAACAGCGTGGACCCAGGTTCCAGTCTCCACTCTGTGACTTATTAAAAGTATGATTTTGGTCAGGGAGCCTACATTTTCTGAACCTACACTTTCTTGGTTGTAAATGAGATTATCAATGTCTTCATCTCTTGGAGGTACTGCGAAGCTTAAAATAAAATAAGTATGATACAAATGTAAGTTATAATCAACCGTGAATTTATAATTCTTGGTTTCCAGCTATCATTCATTGTTTAATTGCTTCAAGGATGACATGAGTTACCCATCTTAGAAATCGATGTTTGTGTCTTTGTGTGGGTAACTTCCAAAGAACATCAGAAATTCTCTTCTGTGCTACTACTGAGTTTTGAATACATGGTCATGAAAGCAATTATTTTATTATCTTGCATTTATTTTCTTATCAAACCAAGCTTCAAGATGGCAGCGACTGAGTTTTCATATCATTGGCCCTCCACACAATTCCTAGTGTTCAGTGGGTGCTCAATAAATACTTGTCAGTTACATGAGGATAATTTTGCTTTCCGATCCCATCTCTTTCTTTATTCTACACAAAGAACTTATGGAACCTTGTGCCATTGCTCAGGCAGTGGTAGCAACTGGACTCACTCCTTCTTACTGGAGCACCAAATAGATGGTGTGGGCTTCCTGTGTAAGGCCCCACTCTTGTTCCCCAGAGACAGAGATTCTCCGACACAGCAGGGTAAGTTGACCGGTCTTATATAAGTGGTAGCTTACAACAGTGACAAGGCAATGTAATCATAACACCACCAAGCTTTCATTGATAATTTATACATGCTGAGTACAGTTTGAAGAGTTTTAAATGTATTAACTTATTCAATTCCAATAGTTGCCCTGTGAGGTTGGTGCTATTATCTGTGTTTTACATATGACGACACTCACACATGGGGCTCGAGATCTGGGCTCTGGGACACAGAGGTGGTGAGTGGCAGAACTGGGTCCAAACCCAGACAAATCAGGCTCCATGGCTTGTGGTCTTCACCACTTTCCCATGCTTCTTTTTCATTATGATTTTAGAAATTGTTTTACAAAACCCTTCCTCTCTAAGAGAATAAAAGAAGTCGAGGGAGAAATTCTCTTACAGAAGTACAATAAAGAATCCACATTAACTTAACATTAACACGAAATTTGATGCATTCATCTGTGAAGTGGATTAAATCTGAACAAATATGAACTGGGGTTTAGGCCAGCAGAAAACCTATTTGATCATTCAGAAGAGATTGCCTGATCATGACTGTCACAATTAAAGAAATCATGAAATATTACAGCTTTGTAGTGCCATTTATCAAGCTGCCCAGATGTAAAATTCCAGTGTGCAAAGATTCTGGAAATTTCCTTGAGGATTCCTGCAACGCCTCTATTTTAGCTGAGGGTGTACACTCAGTGCCTTTCCTTCCCCAGAGGACCTTTCTCCTCTCACATTCACTCCATGGAGTTACAGAAGGTTATTCAGAGACCCCCCAACCTTGGCTGCAACATCAGAATCCTTGTGGGCAACTCCTTAAAAATACAGATCCCAGGGTCTGTTCCTAGGCCTATGAACTCCAAATGTCTAGGGGCAGGGTCTGGGAATCGGTATTTTCAAAACTCCCCCCCTTGATGATTTGGATACTTTGCCAGATTTGGGGAGTTTCCGTGGGCCTGTGCTCATTCTACAGATCATTGTTAAATCTCCCAGCAATGCTTTTGAACTCAATGGCATTCATACTTCTGTTTCCATGTTGTCATCTCTGTCATTCACCTGACTCCAGAATATTTTCTTGATTATGCCAGCACCTGCTCACATTTACCGCTTTCCTTCTACCTCCTGCCCTCATCCTCAGCAACAGTGACATCCAGTCGACAAAGCCACTGAGCTGCAGATCTCATAGCCCTTCTATCCACTCAATTCTGACTTTTATTTTGATTTGGTTTCAGACCCCACTCAATTGCCGCACCTTACTCCCTCAAGGTTCCACAGAAGAAGTTCCCTGTCTGCTGCATCCCCTGGCCTTCCTCTTGGCCCCTCTCTCAGATCATCCGCACTTGCTCTTTCCTCTTCTCAGAACTAGTTCCCATCTCTTTGCTCCTGGAACACACATCTTTATGTAAACTATTCAATTTAGCCACAATCCAACAAATATTTATCCAGGACCTACTAAACACCTGGCACTATTCTAGAAACTCTGAGCCGATGACCTGGCTTTCTAGATCTTCCCACTCAAAGTGTGGTCCATGGACCAGCAGCACTGGCATTGTCAGGGAACACATTAGAAATGCATATTCTCAGGCCCTACCCCAACCCAACGAAATCAAAATCTGCACTTAACAAGATTCCCAGGAGATTTGTGTGCACATTACAGTTTGAGAAGTGCTGTCTAGATTATTGAGGAAGATGGAGACAATATAGAGGAAGCCTTCTGTTATGGACTGAATGTTTTCGTCCTCCACCCCCACCCCAAATTCGTATATTGAAATCCTAACCCCTAATGTAATGGTGTTAGCAGTCAGGGACTTTGGGAGGTGATTAGGTCATGAGGGTGGAGCCCTCGTGAATGGGATTAGTGCCCTATAAAAGAGACCCCAGAGAGCTCCCTTGCCCCTTTAGCCATGTGAAGACACACTGAGAAGACAGCCATTTATGAATCATGAAGCGAGCTCTCTGAATTGTAGGTGTCTTAATCTTGGACTTCTCAGCCTTCAGAACCATGAGAAATAAATGTTTGTGGTTTAAGCTACCCAATCTATGGTAATTTGTTACAGCAGCCCAAACTGAGTAAGAAACTCTCTCAAATTCCCTCTCCTCTGTCTCAAAAGATCTTAGGAACTTTATCTGCATTTTCTTCATTACCCCAAATTCAGCTTCTTCACATCTGATGCAGGGATAATGTTTCCCTCCCGGGGAGATTATGAAAGCTGAAAGGGAAAACACACACGCAAGTCCTAATAGACCACATCGTAGGTTCTTAACTTGGTTTCCTTACCCTTCCTTCCAAGAGAAAGGTTCTTGCCTTTGCTTTCCATCCTGTCTTCTCCCACCTGGGGCAGGACCTGATCCACCATTTCATTTTCTCCTCTCAAACTTTCTTCTGCACTAGACACATTCCCTTTGTATAAAAACATATCTCTATTTTCCTTAATAGCCCAGAACCCTGAATTTTTGTTCCATTTTTGACCTTCCTTTCATTTCTATCCCTAAAATGGAAGACTAATGGCTGCTTCCAAAGCTTCAATGCCTCACCCCCATATTCTTCAAACCTACCATCTTATGTGCACTCCAACCACTGGAAGTCTCCTGATTTTGTTTTAAGATTACAAAAACATTTTTGTTACTAAACTTATTGGCCATTTCTCAGGATTTAACTTTTATTATTCCAGAGATCAAAAAATGTTCTTAGCTCACAGCACCCTTAGGATCTCAGTAATTTTTTCATGGCACTCTTAGGCTAAAAGAAATGAACGAACAGGTCTATTTATTTATTAAATAATTAGGTCCAAACAACTTAATAGTAGTACTTTGCATAGTGTCCAACAGATGTTTCTCTGTTTCCTTCAAAAATGTAAAATATCCCACAATGCCCCAGTGAGTTCAACTTGGTGCCTCAGGGTGCCTTTGGACACAGTTTTGGAATCATGACTTTATCCTCCGGACAGTGTGCCAGTTGCCAACCACTCTCGTACAAAACTCGCTTTCCTTAATTTATAGTATCTCCAGTAACTACCACCGTCACTCCTTCTCTGTTTAGGGGCTTCAATTCATTTCAGCGTCATCAACTGCCTTTGACCAACTCTGGCAGGGGATGGCTCACCAGCATCTCAACATTTCTACAAGTAAGCTCAGGATTTGTCCCTCACAGAAGACAAGTCATTGTATTTTCCCACCGTCTCATCATTCAGTTCAAAAGTGGACATTATCTTTGACTTCCCTCTTGGGTACTTGAGTCATGGAGATTTGTTAATTTCTCCTGTTACTATGTGTCACACGGCTTTGTGTTAACAGCACTTGGTGCAGATTTTCATTAACTCCAGTCTGGACTTGGCAAGAATTCCCTCCTTGCCCTCAGTCTCTCCCTAGTCCTTCCACTTCATCCCAAATAGTCTTCCTTTTTTGTGTGCAGCAAAGCCTTAACTGGCTCTCTATTCCCAAAATGTTATGTTCCAGCTCTAAATCTCCTTTTCTAATTAGCGTTCCAGGCAATATTTTGCTCTCAGAACTGTCCAGACACACACCTGCTTCTGTACTTTTTCTCTTGTTATTCCTCTACCTTGGTGATACTTTCATCTGAATAGGAGACCTCAGAGATATAGAACATTCCCATGACTGCAGAAAGTTCCATTGAACTGTGCTGCTTTAACTGCTTTGATAAAGGAATAGACACCAGCCAAGGTCTCCCCTTGTCGATGCCCCTTTCCCCTCTAAACCAGCCTGTGGTGATTCTCCTCTTTGATTGCCCAGATAACTCTAGGCCTTGGTTGGCTTTTTCTATAAGATACCATTCATAGATATTTATCTTTGTGTACATACTTTATTTTCGCTCTCTAAAAGGATGCCACTACTGCAATCTCCCTTTCTTAATGATTTTTTGGAACCTTATGCTCTATACAAAATATTAGGCACTTAAAAAATATTGTGAATGAAGTCGTTTAAGTTTTAAAACCACACAGACCCCAACTTTGGTGATAGCTATGGAGCATCGTGTCCAAGCAATGAGCTGTCTTATGGAAAATACTTTCAAAACTATATAATTTTGGTATTTAACAAGCTAAGTTTTGTTCCTTTAGGAATAAATGCCTTATTGTGAAATCCAGGTGTATTTTTTTAAATGCGGCTTTTGCATGCAACTAATGAAAATAGTATTTCCCTTGAATCCCAGAGAATATGTGTTTAAAAAAGGACAGCATCTCTGTGTTTAATGTGACAAATATGTAAATATCCTTCCACTGTGCTCAGTTCCCGTTGGTCTCCTCCACTCTCCCACAGTACAGACCCCTCCCTGTAACATTCTGCCCTTTCCAGCTATTTTCAAAAGACCATCACTCTTACTGTAATTCTGTCCTTACAGCATTTATTGTTTTCATTTAAACTTCTTCTACTTAAGGTCCAGGAGGCAGAATGATTAATATTATGACTTTGTTAATAATACGCCACTATTGTCAGATTCACATTTAAACTGGCAATGAGATTATATATATGCATCAAAAATTTATCTTTCCTACCCTAAAAAGAGACAGTATGGGGCTCACCTACAGTTTTCTCTACCCAACATTATTTGTCCAGGAAGAACTTCCTTTGCTTTCTGAAAACTGGCTCTGTGCCCAATGTAGTTCCCATGGGAGCTGCTGTATTCTTTACCCCCATCCCTTGGCCAAAGTAACAGGTCCAGGGGAGGCACTGATCCAAGGTGGACCAGTCATACCTTGACTTTGGCCACAGGTGATTGGTCTAAGGTTGCAAGCTTGGCCAATCATACGACCCTAATAAGGCTTTCCCCAAGATTTTTCTAATCTGCCATTGGAGAAAGAAATGTAACTTACAAGTGGTCAGTACCTATATTTTCTGACAAAGGGAAGCCTGTCTGCTGCTTTGGAAAAGAATAATACTAATGTGCAGAAAAAAGCAGTTGAGAGAGAGAGAGTGAGAGCGAAGGAGAACAAGAAAAACAGAGAGAAAAGGAGAGAGGGAGAGGAAGAGAGAGACAGACAAATAGACAGAGACAGATAGACAGGCAGACAGACATAGAAAGTGCTGTGAGTGGTCTCCAGCACCCATATCTCCATCCCTTCCCTTCCCCGGTGTGGCTGGTCGATCTTTCCTTATGTGATCTACCCTGTGTATTTTTCTACTACATACTCTTCTTGTCTAAATTAATCCAACGTGAGTTTCTGTTGCAACCAAGAGAATCCTGACAAAAAACAGAAATAAAAAATTTCACTCCTTAACACCCAAATAGGATGGAGGAAACTTTGTGTTTTGGACTCAGGGTTTTTATTGCATGAGAAGCAAAAATAGGACCCAGAAGAGGGACTTTTCTCACAGTAACTGAAGTGCTTTTTAACTAACCTAAGGGTACATTCACTTTGGTGTATTTATTAGCATACAAGCTCTACTCAAAGAACTATTCAATCATGTATTAGCTGCAAAACTCACTGAAGATCGAAAAGAAGAAAAGATAAGTTTAGAATTCCTAGGGAAAAAAACAAGAGAGTACATGCTAAACTGAAATTCAGTAAACAACATTTAATTTTAACTTTTAGTATGATTTTTTTTTCTGGCCCAAAGGAATAGACATATTTCAATTATTTTGCTTATTTGTTTACCACTCATTCTCCCAGTTAAATGTTCTAAACCTTTTAAGGAGTAAAAAAGAAAAGCCCTGGGGGGAATGTAATTTCATGCTTGTTCTCAACTCCGTGCTGAATTTCACGTGGTTTAGTCATTTAAGGGTGAGAGAATGGTTTCCATGGAAGAAGCTAATTCCTTGACTTTAACTCAAAAGGGATAAAAAATATGTGGACAAAAATTGGCATGTTTGGAGTCTCTTCTAAGAAGGACAATTTTGAAAAATGAGCAAAAAGCCAACTGTAGAATGTTCACTCTTCAGACACAACTCATCTTCTCTTCCCTTCCAATAATATCTAGAGAAGATAGTGCCTTCTTTTCTGCCAGTCAAAGCATCCACTCTGAGTTTTCTCTATAAACTGTTTTTCTTCTAGGAGGCATCAATTTATCAGGTTTCTAAACTAAGTAATGATCTACAAACTAAACACATTACTGACAATTTAAAAACAAGGTGGATGTTTATACTAGGGTGTATCCTGGCCATTCAAATTGAGAAATATTCATTCATTCATCAGCCAATATTTACTGAGCACCTCTGATGTGCTGGACACTGTGGTAGTGTGGACAGTCCAGCTGTGAGCCAACAGGCAGGCCCTGTCCACGCGGGGCTGACAGTTTCCACTAGCTCGCATCTCTTTCCAGGAGGAGAAATTTTTAGACTAAAAGGGCAACTATCTTGATCATTCTTTGAGATATTCCTTGATACTTATGAAATTTTTTAAAAATTTCTACAGCTAAATAGAATTTACAGCAGCTTACTTGAATCTAAACGTTTAAAGAATCCTTGGAATGTTTTTTTTCCTTGCTGGGCAAAGAAATAAAAGTGGAAATCTGACCAAGACTTCTAGTCAATGTCAATAACTTGGCTCAATGAATCTATAACATTTTAAATTATTTTCCACTTTTAAATTATGCCAAGGTAAATGTCAGCTTTTTAGTTTTTCTGGGAAATAGAAATGGGTCCATGTAACATATACTCCCTCAAATGCTATTTCTGGTATTCTTTAATGAGGCTATCAACTGAAAATATTTTCAAAGTTTGAAAAAAAAATCAAGAAATTTGATACAGTGAGCTTTATTTGAGGTGTTTTATCAGCCTAGATAATGCTTGTGATTTGCCATTTCAATTCTCTAGGCCTTGTTTCCTCATCAGTAAAACATAGCTTCTAAATTATCTCTAAAGTTCCTTTGATAAATTGTAAAAATTATATTATCCTATGGTTACAAGTGTGTTTTTAGAATTCAATAATGGTTAAAAAAATATCTTGAAAATAATAAAAAGTAGGGATTTATGGCCATGAAATATTTATTTTAATGAGAAAGGTAACTTTTATCATAAAAGAAGTTTCACTTAAAATGATTCATATAAACAGCTTTAAGTAAAAATTTACAATAGACCAACAATTATCCCTCTGTAATTATAAATGCTAATGAAGGTATTTGCAAGAGTTATTAAAAAGTTGGTGTAGTAACACCAATGATGCAATTATGGATTTCTTGATTAAAATAAAAGAAAATAAGAACATGTTTGCATCTGATCAAGTCAAATGAGATCATTATATCTCATTAAACCAACCAAAAAGAAAAAAAGCCAAACCACTAAAATTTTAGGATAAGGCTTCATAATTCTAAAAGATGTCAAGGCCATCTAATTTAGAATAAATGAAATAAATAAATATTTCTTACCACTCAGATGTGGGAAAGTAGCAAGAAGGTTCAAACCGGAGGTTTTCGAATAATTAGCAAAGGAGACCTAACTAAAGGAGACACGAGTTGTCCTGTGACTTGTAACTAAAATAGGGCAATAAATCATGGGCTTAATATTTCAACAGTGCATTTGGAAGATAGACCCAGAAGAGCTGTCTATGAAGATAAATACCACAGCATGTCAGCTACTTTTTTCTTAATGCAAAATATATCATCTCAGCATCCCTCACTTGCCAGATGGAGTGCAATGAGTCCTGTAATTCCAGAGGGCACGAACTAAATTATCAGACTGTGGATTCTATTTTGGAATCTTCCTTTCAGCAGAATCTCTTCTGTTCCCCAAGCTTCTTTAAGTTGACACAAGTCAAAACTATTATTTTCCTTGCCTTTGGGGATGGTTCTGTTTACCGACTTTTTCCCTTTAATTTCATCTAAATAGTTACCAATTAACATATAAAAATATATTAAGATATATTATGCACACACACAAAAGAAAAACCAAAGTTTAAAAGTTTATTGCTCTAAACTGAAATCCCTAATTATTATTTTAATAGATCTGAGAGCTGGATTGTCTCTGCATTCTATAATTTTTATTAAGTGAAACTAACATTACAGTCAGAGGGAGACTTTACAAGCATTCTTGTACAAACTTTTTGTTTTAGAAACGAGGATACAGACACTCAAAGAGATGAAATTATTTAGTTCAAGTTACATAACTAAAAATGGAAGTCATGTCTCCTCACTCTAAATCCTGTGCAACTTGTCCTTTGGTAAAGAATGACGACTATGTACTAGGCACTGTGTTAAGCTTCCATGGATTATTTTATTGACTCTCACATCCAAACTATCAGGGCTGTATGTAGAATTCTGCAAAAAATGGCCCTAATTGTTCACTTTTTCTCTGTATCCACACTCTTTTCAATGTGATCTGCAGCTCCTCTAAACAAGAGATAGAGTCTATTTCCCCATCCTTTGAATCTGGGCAGGTCCTATGACTTGCTTTGGCCAAAGAAGAAGGAAAAAGTTCAAGCCCTCTCAAGAGACCTTGCCTACTTCCACTTGCTCTTAATTGGAATCCTTTCCAACTTCCACATGAACAACCCCAGGCTAGCCTGCTGGATGATAAGAGATGTGGATCAGTCACCTGCCTTGACCCAGCTGACAGTCAGCCAACCTCAGAAGCAGAGCCCCTAGATGACTGGCAGCTGAACCAAAGGCACATGAAGGAGCCCAGTCAAGACTAGAAGAACCATCCAGCTGAGTGAAGCTCAAATTGCTACACACAGAATCATGAGCTAAATAAATGGCTATTGTTTTAAGGCAATAAGCTTTGAGATGTTTGTTATGTGACAAAGCTAACTGATAACATTGGGCACACTATTAGTAGGTCTGTCTGACTTCATAACCTATGCTCTTAACCAATTAAGCTCCTGAGGGCAGGGGTCACATTTAGGCTTGGTCCACACGGGAATCCCCCAACCAGTGTGAGGACCACAATAGGCCTTTAATAACTTTTGGTGAATGAATGATTATATAAGTGCACTTTATACTCTCTAACTTGCCCAACCTCCTAAAATAATACATGAAAGGATACAGCATGAACTCTGTGGATCAAAATAACAGGAGACAATCCAACGGAAAAGTAGGCAATGGATGTGAACGGGCAGTTTGTAGAAAAGAGGAATACAAATGGCCAATACATATATACAAATATGCTCATTTTTTGCTCATAATTAAAGCAATGGAATTTGAGATAAATACCATATATATGTGAAAAGAACAACATCAACTCAATTAGGGTTACCCAATGATGATCAGGAAAACCCACAAGAACACATTTAGATAATTACTTCATTCCTTATTTCACCACTAAAGTCTTCTATTTGTCATTTCTTTTTTGGTGGAGAATGTAAAGTTTTCAGGAAAGCTAAATCATTTATTTCTCAAGAAAAATGATCCCACATTAAAGTCAGAATATTGGAGGAAGACAGATAGCACTACCGCAACTACAGTGGAGATATACTTCCTGACACTGCAATTACTCCTGGCACATATACTTCAGCTGGGTCACCACAGAAGGGAGAAAATTCAAGGCTAGCTCTCAGACAGGCTGTGGCAGCAAATGATGCTAATAAAAATCACTAAAAGGTGGGGCCGGCCCTGTGGCACAGTAGTTAAGTGCACGTGCTCCGCTTCAGCAGCCCAGGGTTTGCAGGTTCGGATCCTGGGCACGCACCAACACACCGCTTGTCAAGCCATGCTGTGGTGGTGTCCCATATAAAGTAGAGAAAGATGGGCATGGATGTTAGCTCAGGGCCAATCTTCCTCAGCAAAAAAGAGTAGGATTGGCATCGGATGTTAGCTCAGGGCTGATGTTCCTCATAAAAAAAAAAAAATCACTGAAAGGAAGATGATGCACTCCCTCAGGCTGTAGCAGGATGTCAAAGCTGCAATACACATTTATATTTGAACTCAAGATCTCCTAAGCCAATCACATATTGTAAAAAAAAAAAAAAAAAAAAAAAAGGCTTCCATTAAAAACAGTGTTTTAGGTACATTGTCTCATTATTCCTTCCTATAGTTTAATGAAGTGATGATTATTCTAATCTCCAATGGACAGATGAGAAAACTGAAGTTCAGAGTGGTCACACACCTACTCAATGGGAAAGCACCGGCCTGAAATGAGGACTTTTGACTCTAGACCCTCACTCGTCACCACTCACATCCTGATGGGCCATTCCATTCATAGCTGATCCATCTTCACCCAGAGCTTTCACTGTGAAATCTAACTTTCAATCTCTGGGATCGGCAGGGAGTTGGGGAACTCAGGTCAACGGGTAGTAATGTTAGTTTGGGGCCCAGGAACGATTGCTGTTGGGACAGGCAGGAGGATGTATAAGAAGAATTCGAATCATTGAGGTCAATGTGAAGGAAGGGAGAAATGGATGGAATTAGAACATGTGGAAGACTGAAAATATGAGAAGGAGGAGAAAAGGTAGGAAGCAAAGCAAAGCAAAGGAAAACAAGCCTTTGTGGAGGATAAAGGGTATGGCGACTGTAAGAGAAAATGAGGAAATCTTTTCCTGAAGCCACTAAAAAAAGAGGAAGAAGAGAGAAGACAAAATGGCAGGCCAAGCACTGCTGCGACTGAGAAGCAACCCCATCGACATCACTACAAAATCCCCTCTCACCAGGCTGTGGGTGTTTAGTTTGAATGTGATGCTGGGGCTGATTACTGAGAGTCATCGAGAACCCTCAGAGGGACCCCCTAAAAATTTCCATCACTTACCAAAGTCACTTTTAAAATTAAAACCTAACCCTAATGGCATAGGCAAAACTCAGGGTCCACCCAATGCAGTCAATGAAAAACAGATAAACACGTTAGACTGATTCCCCAACGCCGTAGTTCTTCCCTGGAAGAGGAGGCCTTAGCTGGGGTCCACAGATCCTCAAGGTATCTATAGAAAGATTTTAGGGGGTGCAAAAACTTGAATGGGGTGGGAAAACTTACTTCTTTATTTTCCCTCCCCTCTAACTGAAAGCAACCATTTCCTTCTATTGTGAATATAGGAAAGCAACCATTTCCACAGGACCCATGCCTCTGTCACCAATAGATATGCATCCAGCTTGATGACCAAGCTGTCAAAAGTGGAGAGCATGCTGTATTTCTCATTTCAACTAAAAGGAACTTCAGGCTTATTCTAAAACGCATTTTGAGCACAGATAAGGATTCATAGGCTCTAAAATCGAGCTTCTTTAACTTGAACGTGTAACAAGTCACCTAGCACTCTTATTAAAATGCAAACTGTGATTTAGCAGGTCTGGGGGGGGCCTGAGACTCTGCATATCTAACAAACTCACAGGTGGTTTGGGGACCACACTTTAACTAGGCTGCAGAGCTATTTGGATGTAGGGCTTTCTGGAGGAAGATCCTTTTTAGGCAGGTATAAAAAATTCATTGAAGCTCTAGAGTTTATGAAGCTTGGTGTGCATTTACGCCTCCCATGATAGTATGAACAATTACCTCAAAAAATATTCTCTTGGTATTTATTAGTTTATACAGTTAGGCAAATTGTTCCCACATCTGTGTTTTCATATCAATATACTAATACCTTTATCATTTCACTCATCATGTGTTATTATAACCGTAATATATGCTCCCTGAGTTTGTGTGGTGACCGCATCTTCTTTATCTTTATCTCCAGTGTTTATCAGAATGTTTTGCAAATATTCAGTTTTTAATGAACATTTGGCAGGGAGTTTATTGATGCATAGTTTCTTTCTCAATCCTTGAACTGTGGGTACTGGCATTTGAAATATATGATCTTCAACCAAAACACGTTTGTATTTAATTCCCAAAGCAATTTTGGGAGATGAAATATCTTCTGCTTAATTTTCCTCATCACCCAAATATTCCTTTTAACCTGAGGCCTGCTTGCTTTTTAATTACACTTCTATTTGTCTAATTTATCCTGAGAGGCCTGTTCATAATTCAGAACCACAACCAAAGATAGAACTGAGGCTTCTGGGTGCCTTTCAGTCAAAAGATTTCTAGGCAGAACAATTTCTAGTTATTACAAATAGAGTTGTTAGAAAGTTCTGATACACATGTCAGCGAAAGGCATGTAGTATAAATTGTGGATGCCCCAAAATGGCCAGGAAATAAACTCCGTGTGGTTCTAAATCTAAGGTGTTTAGGCCTTAGCCTTCTTAACAAAGGGCCATACAAGTGTGTGCAAAGGCACTGGGGCTTTATCTGAAACCCAAATCCACAATCACAGTGGTGAAGGGGTGACCATTTTGAGTAGGTTGCTTATATTTGGCTTGAAAGGAACAGGCCGGCTTGGACATATATTTCTGTTTTTCTGAAAACACTTCAAAGTTTTTACTATGGACACACTCATTCCTTCTTAGGGAGAAGGGAGGGGAAGCATAGTTCTGGCATTGCCACCGCCAGTAGGAGCTCCACTGCCTCTCCTGCTCTCTGTCCCTTCAGGTGGGATTTTCCCACCTATGAGCTCAGCCTCGTCTTCCCTAGTTCCCAGCCAACCTTCTCCTCCAGGAGAAAATCTGTTGAGCAGCTTTCTACACCTCGCCTGGTGAGATTTAATGCGGTGCCTCATGCTCAGGTATCCTTCCTGGGACTCTGAGATTGTGCAGCTCTTTCCTGTGATTTCTGTACCCACTTCTGCAGCAAAAGTCCCCTTCTCCCCAAGAGGCCTTTGTGGGATGTGTGGGCATCTGTTCTCATCCACACTCTGAATTCTTGTTTCTCCTGTGAGTATTGGGCTTCCTTCTTATTCTGCCACGTCTCTTCTGAGTTGCCATGACTCTTTCCTTGGGGAATGGAGTCTTGCCATGGGTTGGGACTCTGAGGAAACTCCAGATGATTATGGCTGGATTGTCTAGTCTTCTAAGTAACATTCACCCTGTTAGTCAACTTCAGTCACCTGCTGGAGAATCCCAAGACTTCTAACCCATGGGGCCACCACTCATCTGAACTGTGCTTTGGTACTGCCCTTCCCTGGGGCCCACGCCTCACCACGTACTGGGCAGCTCAGCCCCAGAGTGGTCCTCAGGAAAGTTACTTCAGATCATGTCACTTCTCTGCTCAAAACCCTCCAGGGGCTCTGACTTCACTCTAAGTGAAACATAGAGGCCATATGGAGGCCTATAACACCCTAAGAGATCTGTCCCCAAATCTAAAAGTCCTATCTCTCTGATTTAAGACCCTATAGTTCTCGTCAGACAGAGTCACCCTGCTGTTCCTCCAACACATAGCTCAGTTCCAGCCCAGAGCCTTTGCAGCTGCTAATCCTCTGCCTAGTAAAAGCTCGCCCCATATGTTTGCCTGGGTCAGTCCTTCACCTCCTAACTCAAATGCTGCCTTCCCATTGAGTCCTTCCCTGGCTACTCTATTTAAAATATCAAAGCATGCTCCTCATCCTTCCCCCATCCTATTCCCTATTTCCCTATTTATGATTGATTTTCCTCTTAAGCCCTTATTAACATCTGACATACTATGTATTTTACCAACTTATTTTGTTTATGGTCTGACCCCCATCTAGAATGCAAGCTCCATAAAGAGTAGGATTGTTGTCATCCTACTCTTGACAACAAATATTGTTGTCAATATTTACTGAGTAGATGTCTAATAAGAATTTGTTGAATGAATGAATGAATGAATGAGTCAGTGGTTCTTTTTGAGGTGATGAAAATATTCTAAAATTGTTTGTGGTGATGGTTGTAGATATCTATGAATATACTGAAAACCACTGGATTATACACTTTAAATGAATGAATTGTGTGGCATGTGAAATAAAGCTGTTTAAAAAAAAGAGAGAGGTACAGTATCCCAGTCATGAAGGAGTTGGCTGTGTGTGCTCTGAATCACCAGCAGGTTTCAAGCCAAGGTTTATCATAATGACCTCATTATGAAAACCTTGGTCATTATGATAACCTTGGCTTGGAATCTGAATTAGAGAGGCATCTACACAATGGTTACAAAGCAAGGACTTTTGAATCAGAGGACCAAGGTTCAAACCCCAATTGCATCCACTTTCTAGTTGGGGAACCTTGGGAAAGTCACTAAATTTCTCTTAAGCTTTTTTATCTGCAAAATGGGCTGACAGTAGTATCAAACGCCAGTGGTTGACGGAGGATTAAACTGGACAATTTTTGTAAATGGCTTAGCAGAGTATATGGCTCCATTGTGAATAATCAATGCACAGTTACTGTTTTAGTTTTAATTTTTGTTATTATTTTCTGGAGTACTAGGGGTGGGGTACTGGAGAAGGTTAGATGGCAGTGGTTGCAACAGGGTAACCCAAAGCCATTATCTCCCATTAAAATTCACTTTGACTTTCTTGGATCAAACAAGGCAATCCCCTCCTTACACCAAACCTGACCCCTGCTCATTCTTTCACTGTTTAGATCTTACTTCAGTAGCTCACAAATAAGGCAGCCCACCAAAATCATATGGAGCTTGTTAAAAATAAATCCTTGAGCTTCACATTTAGGTATTGGACAGTGGTTCTCGAAGTTGAGGTCCTGGGACCAGGAGCATCAGAACCACCAGCCCTACAAGAGGCCTGTTGAATTGGACATTTGGGGTAGGGCCCAACAATCTGAGTTTTAATAAGCCTTCAGGCGATACTGATGCATGCTGAAGTTGACAATAACTGACCAAGTGGAATCTAATTTTTAACAAACTCCTCATGTGATTTTGACCTGCTCATTTGCATATGGTCACTGGGGAACCAATAACTAGGACAACATCATACACTGAATCACCTATTGTACAGTGATGGCTAAACCACCAACCCATTTCCAACCTATAAGCAGAAGCAGCCTCAGAATTCTCTTATGTGGACAGGCTTTCAGCAAAGAAATGGACAGGTCATACAAACACCTCTCAGAACCCATTTCCTCTAGGTACATTACTTTAATTTCCACTAAGGTGACTCATTTGTTTTGTTTTTGGCACAAGCTTGTTTTCAAACCTACTTTATTGTTTGATTCATTTAATCTACTTGTCACCAAATATTTATCATGACCCTACTGTGTGTCAAGGCATCAACAACAATGGAGAGAATGTCACAATCTGTGAAAAACACTTTGGAGGACAAAACTGATCATCAACAGAGATGATGGCATTTCCTTTCATAGGAAGCTTCAGGAATTGGGTAGACAATATTCCATATTGGCTATTGAGCTACTGATTTTTCTAAATGTTGGAGACTGGACTGTATAATTTTTTTTTTTTGAGGAAGATTAGCCGCGAGCTAACATCCATTGCCAATCCTCCTCTTTTTTGCTGAGGAAGACTGGCCCTGGGCTAACATTCCTGCCCATCTTCCTCTACTTTATATGGGACGTTGCCACAGCATGGCTTGATAAGCAGTGCGTAGGTCCGCGCCCAGGATCTGAACCTGTGAACCCCGGGCTGCCGAAGTGGAGCATGTGAACTTAACTGCTACACCACCAGGTCGGCTCCTGGACTGTATAATTTTTTAGTTCTTGAAGAGCCCAGTGATACCAAAAAAGTGCACATTTATTTGCAGCATGTTCTTAATTTTCTTGAACAAAGATAAGTGTTTTCTAATTCCTTGTGAGAGTTCGAAGATCCCCCAAAGCTATTATAACCCCCAAATAAGTTAGGAAAATAAAAACAATAAAACATAGCCTCATTGGGGAACAGAGAGGAGCTTGGTGAACATTATGTGGCCTGTGCAATTTCCAGTTCTAAGAAATGATGATTTTGTTGCTTTTTAAAACCCAAATACTGAGTTTTGATTGTGCTTTTTAAGTAAAGCACATGTGAAATCATAAGTCACAATATGGATCTGAAAAATGCATCTTACCTGGCATCAAAATAAGATTACTGGGTAAGGAAGCAAAGCGAAGATGCCAGCCAGACCTGCCTCTGCCTCCGTTTAAATTATCTAAGAACTTCAAAAGTTTTCTATAGAAAAGAGGTTCCAGCTATACAAACATAAATCACGTTTCTCAGACTTACCAATTTAATATGTTCTCGCTTCTGGTATTTTTCACTGTAATACTGTTCTTGACGAAGATTAAGCAGCTGCTGCTGCTGTTTGTCCTTTAAGTCTATTAACTTTTGGGTCATTTCAGCATCCAGGGCAGCAAGATCTTGCTCAATGGTTGAGGAACCATGGTCAGGGCTGCTGGGTTCCGACCTGCAGAGACACAGAGCTTACTCACAAAATATCAGGTCATGACAAGGTGGAGGAAGGCTGCTCACCAGAGTTCCTCTGAGAGAGAGTGCCGTGTTTGGAAATAAATATTCCAGCAAACCACTTGAGAAAGAGGCTGATACGCCAAGGACAAGCTTAGCAGCAGAGGGTCTCCAAACACAGAAAGTGGATGAAATTTGTGTTGTTCTAGAAAGAGGAAGGGGCAGAAAAGGGAAGCCAGGAAGCTGGGGACCCTGGCGGTGGTGATGGAGAGAATGTTACTCCTCTCCTTGGGAAAAACAATGTCTAATAAGAATTTTTTAAGGCTTTAATCTTTTTATTTTTTTAACATGGCATGTATGATGTAATTCCCAGCTACATTTCTCCCATAACAACTCCAGTATTCTCTACATTTATGGAGTCTGTCGGGGGAGTTGAAGAGGTGCCGAAGTTTGCATCTGGGTGATAAGGACTGAAAACAGAGAACATGTGCAGAGACCATGTGCCGGCAACCCTCCCAGCTGACTCGTTCTGTTTCTTGATATCTTTTAATAGCAAGGATCTGTTATTGAAATAAGTTTCTTTGGAGGCTGTACCAACTTCATTGATGTCTCTATCCAAAATGGCACTTTCCTCAAAAAGCTTAGGTTACAAGAGAAAGGAGAATGCTTTAGTTCATTCTAAAACAGTTATTGAGCGCTTACTCTGTGCAGGATAACTTTCTTTGAGTTATTCATAGTCAGAGAATTGTACGTACAGATATTTAGAAGTTTAGGACTAATGTTGAAATGAATCAAAGCACTTCTCACTAACTTATTAAAACATATGATGTGATTCCTTCAAATTTTGTGCTCTTACTTCCTGTTGGACACAATAGAAAAGGAGACAGTGTTGGGAATGGGGTACAAGAGCAGTTCTGATGTTTTCCTTTATACGGAAACCTCTGCAGAAAGAAAACTAAAACACCCAAGATATCCAGCGCATCAGATCCTGCCTCATTCTGCCTCTGTTTTTCACTTGCGGCCGACTGGAACAGGTAGAAGTTTCTTGAGAGCGTAAATTCCTGTTGCTCGCTCTTGGAAGTAGGCCGGCATCAACGGTGCCACGTGGAGAGGCGGTTGAAGCTGGTGTTAGGATCTTATTTTGTCAAATAAGGGATGCAGAATTCCCTCAGATGTTTCTATTTGCATTTTAATACGCACCGCCAAATGAGAATGAACACTCTACGAGGCTCGTGGATCCCGATACATCAGAATCACATGGCAGCATTGAGGTGGCCCTCCATCCTGGCATGGGAACGAGTACATCTATCATCTCTCATAGCAGGAAGTCAGTGTAGCCAGAACGTAAAGGTGTTTCTTTCATCAGCTGCAGCCACCGCAGCAGAGGCAGCAGGTCAACATTTGTTGACCACTCAGCAGGTGTCGGACACTCTCTACTTTACTTTTGGCTTTAACCGCAACCCAACAAGTAGGGATGAACATCTCCAGTTTACATCTGAGGAAACTGAGGTTCAGTGAGACAATCTGCCCAAGGACACAGTATGGGGAGCAGCAGTGCAGCTCACCCAAGGACAGACACTTAGGGGAAGGCACAGTCTGTGCTGTTAAGAACAACACAGCATCATTGCACACTAGTGTCTGGACAGAAACCATCTCGGAAAGATCTGCTCTTTACATAATGTGGAAAGCTCAGTGGAGACGATGGATATTTGATTAAGAAACTAATATAATGGACACTATGTCCATTTATTGCTCTGAGATATTTTCAGGATTTTAATATGTATCAAGGAGGATGGGAGATGGACAGACATAATCAGACCTCAGCAGCTTCGCCTCTTCAAGAAAAGTTTCTACTGATGTATCTTTCAATACTAGATGCTTTGGGACTTTTGTTTGTTTGTTTTTTGAGGGAAAGTATAAAAAAATAACCAGGCAAACCATGTTTCTGCATCTTCTGTAAAAACAGGATTGAAGACATTATCCCTTGTTGCCTAATGTTGCCTGTGTAAGATTCATGAGATGAATTCTCTTATAATTTAATACCGGGAAAATGTTTGTCTCTCTTGGAAAAGCAAGTAAGTTTCCTTTAATCAGATAAGAAGAATCATCTAACCCATATTTCCTTTTCTCAGAAGCTAAAAGCTGAAATCAGTGTTCAAGGACAGAAATTACATTAAATGGTTGGTGCTGTCCAGTAGAAATATAACATGAGCCACGTATTTGATTTTTTTCCCATATGTGATTTAAAATTTTTAGTAGCTATCTTAAAAAGTAAAAGGAAATGAGTGAAATTAATTTTAATAATGTATTTTATATAACATAATACATCCAAAATATTATCATTTCAAAATGTAATTAAAATAAAATCAATATAAGTCAATATAAAAATATGAGCTATTTTACATTCTCTTCTTTTCTTTTAATGAAGTCTTTGAAATCTGGTATGTATTTTACAGTTCTAGCACATATCAATATTGATGAGCCACTTTTCAAGGCTCAATAGCCACATGTAGCTAGTGACTCCATAGTGGACAGTAGGTCTAGGTAACTGTTAGCCACTCAGTCTGTGTGTATGTTTGTGTGTGCGTGGTTTTTCTATTTTCCTAGGATTTTTACACGTCTGCTATGACAAACTACGTCAATACTTTATTGAAAGTTTGCAGGATATGACTTATAACTAAATAAATGCGTGAAGTAACAAAAAACTACATACATATCACTAAAGTAGAAATTTAGGATAAGTTTTAGGCCAAGCTGTTTACCTGAACTGTTTGTGTAACTGTGGGTAGATGTGAATGCCTTTAGCTTTCAGCTTCCTCCTTGAAGAAGTGACAAGAATTCACCTAGATGGCTTCTAAGGCTGCTCCAGCTCTAAGAAATGATGATTTAATTGCTTTTTAAAACCCAACTAGTAGGTTTTGATTGTGTTTTTAAGTTAAGCACATGTTAAATTACATGTCACAACATGGATCTGAAAAATGCATCTTACCTGTCTCTATAACCTGGCATCAAGGTAAGATTATTCTGTAAGGAAGTGAAAGGAAGCATGTAGTACAACCTGACTCTTAGCTCACTGACAGGTAGCTTCCATGCTCACACAGTTCCCTGCATTACCATGTTAGCTACCTGCAGGGGATAATTGCGTAGGTCCTGTTCACTGCTGTGTCCCAGGACACACAGTAGGCACTCAATACATATTGGTTGAATGAATGTGTGAGAGGTGCTTCTCCCCATCAAGATCTGGGTACTTGGGGCTATGGGGACTCCTAGACCCAAACACAAGGGTTATCTGTGCAAGGCTTTGTGGGTTTTGGATGGGGCACCAAAGGATAGTTGAGACTTCTCTCTTCTATAAGACAAGTGACCTCTTCAACTAGGTTCTAGGTACATGGAAAAATTTCATATCTACCAGGTCGGCGGCTATAATATGGGAAGTCAGCCAACTGGTATTGGTCTCACAGGCTAGAACTCAAACGTAGGATTTCCTGCATATCTATTCTCAGAATTTGGTCAAATAAAGAAATTCAGTCCACAAGCAAAACTGAGCTGAGATGACACAAGAGCTGTAGAGAATGGAGGGAGTCGGGTGGCTTTCCTTCTTGCAGTGATGTAGGTCCAAAATACGGCATAAAACATCAAAAATCCATGTAAATGACTCTCTTTCTTCATACTATAAGACAAACAATCAAACAATACTCATTCAACTTACTTTTTCTTACTATCCTTTTTGGCTGTCTTTTCCAAAGCTGCCCTCCTTCTCAAGTAGTCATTCTGAATTTCATTATATTTTGTAGTGTGTTCTTTGATAAGGTCAGTGGTTTTCTTGTGGTGTCTCTTGACCAGGTCTTTCATTTCTTTGTAGTGCTTCTTTTGAAGTTTCACAAACGATTTCTGTTGCTTTAGCTCTTCAATAGTCTGTGCTTCCACTTCTGCAACAAAAGAGTATGAGAGCTAACAGACATGGAAGAACTCAAGGTACAGATGTAAAGAGGAGTGGCAACCTGCTTATTGAGCAATATTTGTCTGATCCTCGCCAACTGGAGCTTAAGAGCAGAGCTTTGACATCAAACATATCCGGGTTCTAGTTTGGCTCTATCACTTGCTCACTTGGAGACTACGTTGCCAAATTTCTTAAAGACCCAATTTCTTCACTTGTACATTTTTTTTTAAGTTTGGTTTCCCTAGAAGCAGAGCCCAAGAGGGGGATTCAGGTGCATGTGATTTATTGAGTGGGCTCTCAGGAGGAGGGGAGTGAGGACAGTGGATAGGGAAGGGGAAGAAGCTAAGCGAGAATGTGGTCTTAGCTGGAGCCTGGCTTCTGCCTGATCCCACAGGAAGCTCTGCAGTGTGAACTGTACCACAGAGTCGGTCTCACCTGGAGGCAAGAAGGTCAGCTTTTTGCAAATTTGGGACAGTCAGTGGGGTAAGGCATAGCCTACTAGAGAGGGAGCTTACTTTTGGCTGAAGGCAATTTTCAAGAGAAGAGGAAGCTATGAACCATTACTAGCCAACACTCACTACAGCTGGGAGGTGGGTGCACCAGATGGGAAAGGGAATCTGGAGGAAGCACCAACAGCATCCACCTTAAGGATCACAATACTTCTACTATTTTTAGGGTTGTTATGATGATGAAATAAAGAATTCACGCAAAGTATTGAACACAGCGTCTGAGAGCATGCTTGTAGAGTCTTAACAAATGATTGTACACGTTCTACAGTCCCATCTCTAACGGGCACTGTTCACGGCATAGACATTGTAGGTTTGTCCATTTATCACAGTGTTCCAGAATAAAGCAGTAAAGTGAGGGAAGGTGAGTAACGTGATTTTCCCAAAGGCACCATAAGGGCGGTGGCAGCTTACGTTACGACATATTTTTAATCCAGCACTGAGAAAACATTTAATGTGACAGAGCTTGACCTTAAAACATTCTGTATTTTATTGACATATTTCATGAATTCTAGAATATGCATTTTAAAAATATGTTAACATTTCTGAAATTAAGATGCATCTCATAGTCAATAGAGTGTACTAGTGTTTTTCTTTCTTAGCCATCCATGAATAGTGGGGTGCCTTAAAATTGAGAGTGTCTTAACTTCAATGAATTATCATCTATTTGGACCTAGATTACGTCATAGTTCACATGTTTCAATGCTTTGAACTTTCTGCTTCTGGGAACAAAAATATGTAATCATAAATATTTAGAACTGTCAAGAGATTCAGAAATAATATACACCATGAATAACAGACTTGAATAGAAAAGGAGATATCTAGTGGATAAACATGGAAATCAGAATAATAATTTATGTTCCTGAAGCTAAAGTCTTTAAGCAATTGAAATATGCTCCCCTTTTTTATAATGTGTCTATTCTCATGACATTCGATTCCTTTTGAGAAAGAGGCCAGGGAGAGAATCAGGTTCATTTATTTATTAAATCATTTATTTAACAGTTTCCCTCAGGCCCAAATGCACTCATTTTGGTTGCATAATAAATTATTACATTAAGAATTTATAATCGTAAGGAATTGCTGCATTTTTGGTGACAGATTTAATCCCATTTCTTTAAAAATGGTGTGTAGCACATCAGCTATGGCAAGTTGAGCAATAGGGTCCAAGATGTTCCAACCTAAGATTTAAAAAAGCAATTCCACAGAAAATACTATTTTTTAAAAAGTCTATGGATGAAAGGCTATTCTTTGAATATGCTTTTAAGCATACAGGTAATGTCCATTTATCTAAAGAAACAAATATCACTCATAAACAAGCCACGAGAGATAATCACTGCTAATATGTTGATACAGACCCATTCCCTTTTGTCTATGTATTTATTTATTTTTAAATAACATTGGAATCATGCTCTATTTATACTTCTGTCGCTTGTTTTGTGTGTTAACATTATATTATTTCCCATGGAACTAAATCTTTAACAACATGTTTTGTTTTCTTTTAATACATTCCTCAAGTAATTTTTCCACGCATATTTTATGTATTAATTTGGTGAAATATAAACACATGCACAAAAGTATATAAATCATAAATGCACAGTCCTATAAATTTTCACAAAATGAACATGTTTCAATAATCATCACTCAGGACAAAATCAGAATATTATCAGCACCCCAAAGGTCCTCTTTTTGGTGCCTACCCCCACTAAGTATAATCCAAATCCGTGTATCTAGCAGCATCAATTAGTTTTGCCTGGTTTTGGACTTTATGTAGATGGAATCATAAAGAAAGTGCTCTTTTGCATCTGGACTCTGTATTTCAACATTATGCTTGTAAATTTTTTCACGTGTGGGATTGTAGTTTATTTATTCCTACAGCTGTATCCTATCTTATTCTGTGAATATACCACAATTTATTTATCTACCCTACTGTTTATGGACATTTGGGTTGTTTGCAGTTTTGGTCTTTTACCAATAGCGCTGCTTTTGGTGAACGTGTGTGTACATTTCTGTTGTGTATTGGGCCAACTATTACAAAAATTTTTAAGACTCTACTATATACTGCTAATTGTATTAAAGAAAGCATATACCAGTTTTAGTCCCACCAGTTTATGTAACTAATCAAATTTTATATTTCCAAACTTTATCACATTTCTCTAACACTCTGTATTCTATGGTCAAAAATGGATCATATCCTGCATTTCTCATTAGTGTATTGCTGGCACCTTGGGAAGACATGCATTCCTGTTCACTGGGTCACATTTCCAGTATGAAACTATTCTTTGATTCTTAAATAGATATCTTGTGAAATTACATTATTTTTATACCAACAGAGTCCTATCTGCCAAGTATGGTTACTTCTCTGTGATTACATCATATAACGTGGCCTAAACTAGGATTTTATATCTGTAGATTTTTTAAATGATGTTGATTTTCAGAGATGAATGGAAATCTCCTCTCCTCTAAATACTTACACTCTGTAATATTCAGCTGCCTAATTCCACAGGGGAAAAGGGTGGTATTTACCTGTTAAAACACTCTGAATAAGATCTTCTGTTTTGGCAGGTGCCTTTACAGAACCTGAAATAAAAAGATAAAATAAATAGTCTCTTTTAACTTTTAAAATTTTATTCTTATTGTAAAACAACAAGGTTTGGCCCTTAGTCTAAATTTCTTTATGGAGAAATTACAAATTGTGGGAGAAAATAATTCTGAAAAATATTCTAAGAAATGTCTTCATTCTGTAACTTTGAGCAAACCTAATTAAATGTGAATCTATATGCTCCATTTATAGAGAGAAAGGATATCCCTCCACTTTGGATCAAAACTCCTGTCAACAAATTCAGTTTAGGCAATGCTATTGCCCACTTTTGGTAAAATCAGAAATAGTAGGTGGTCTTTTAGAAATCAACTGCTGACCAGTAGGCAGTAATAATTGTTGTGGGCAAGATCCACTGGTGGATGCCAAAATCAGTGGGCAAAAGTTTAGGGAGAAACAGAGTATTTGCATAAACTCAAAGTATCTCCCTCAAGATATCTATTAACTACAAAGGGAAAAATCGTAACTTTCCGTGGAGAAACCTGGCAGACACCGCCTGAACCAAGGGCTCCAACATCACCAGTGATGAGACATATTAACATCAGGTACCCCTGATATGATGAGCACAGCATCACCTCTGCGATGTTCTTGCCAAAAATGCATAACTTCAATCCAATCATGAGAAAACATCAGGCCAACCCAAATTAAGGGACAGTCTACAAAATAACTGACCAGTACTCTTCAAAAGTGTCAAGGTCACGACAGATGGAGCAGACTGAGGGACTGTCATAGATTAAAAGAGAATAAGGAGACATGACAACTAAATACAGTGTGGGATCCTGAGATGGAACCTGGAAAGCAGGTGAAGTTCACACAAGGTCTGTAGTTCAGTTCCGAGTATTGTGCCGATGTTAATTTCCTGCTCTGATAATTGCACCATGATTCTGACAGTTGTCAATATTAGGGAAGAGGAGACCATTTTTGCAATGTACTCTGTGCCATTTTAAAAATGAGTCCGTAAGTCAAATTATTTCGAAACATCAAGTTAAAAAAATCAAATGCTAACCTGCTAAATTCTCTTTTACATTCAAAAGCACCAGACTATGTTTAGTCACATATTTAAATGACTTCTTTACATTCCAGAAGCACTCAAAATGTTTATATTTGGTATATAAAAATCTTCATTTGAAAATATCACTTCTTGTTTATGATCAAGTCATCTTCTTACTATTATTGATCTCAACAACCTTCTTAAAAGCATAGGCCCCAGTCACATCAGATACAAATTTAATACGAATTGTTCTTTTCAAAATCTCACTCTGCCCCAAGAGAAATCTTTTTCCTTTTTATTTACTTTATTAACCAATTTAACAAAAAGTTATCAAGTCTATGCTATTCCCCAGCTCTGTGCAAAGGAAGCATCAAACTGAAGCCTCTCCCAGGAAGCGTACTATCTATTGGGGAAAGAAGACATGCATACAAGAGATAATTACCAAAAGCAGTCTTCGATTAAAGATCAAAGTTAGCTGCACAGAAATGAAAGGATTTTTCTGAAAAGTGAGACATTGGTGTAGCTTTGATAGGAGTAAAGAAGCTAAAAACAAGAATTTTAGGATCCTAGAGAACTATGTTGGTCCTGCCTTCACTGTTCACTAGCTATGTGGCCCTCAAGAAGTACATTATCATCTCAGAACTGCAGTTTATTCTTCTGCACGATGGGGACAATAATAGAATCAACTCTCATAGCCTTGGTATGAGGGTGAAATGAGATAATCCACATGAAGGGCTTAGCAGAGTGCTCAGCACATGGCAGACTTGCAAGGGTACTGAAAAGTAAGCTGGAGAGAGATGGAAAGGAATTTTTTGGCAGAGACTTAATTTAGTGAGATAGAATTAAGAATGTGCTTCTAAAGCATAGCTGTTTATAAGATACTTGAAGAACTCTTCACAAACCCTGCCAGTAGATGGATCATAATCCACATTAAAGACATGGGAAATCTGGGTGATGCTTTGTTGTGGCTTCAGAAGTTATTAACAGAGCCAGATGAGCACTTATGAGTCTCCCTTGGCATTCATTCATTCATTCATTCATTCACCACACATTTTGGGAGCTCCTCCTAAGTCCATGCATCTTTGCTCACTTGATGCCTCAGCTAACTGAATCATGCTACCTCCTTCAGGGGCCCGGATGAACTGCAGGCTCGTAGTCATGTGCAGTTCTCTCTTCAGAGGGTTTACCTGGAGCCGGTTGGCTGTGGTGAGCCTGGGAGGGTGGTTTAGGGGTCAGGGATGTAGTGTGATTCACTCCGTTTTCTGCTGGAGTCGTCCTGGCTTCACTCGGAGCCTCTGACGGTGTTTCCCCAGGATCAGCCTAAAATCATAAACACCCTTTCATTTTCCACATTTCTTGCCATTCTTTTATTACCTTGCTAAGCCAATAGGGCTACATGTGACAGCATTTTCCCAACTCATCTGGAGTCTGAAACACCAAATATGTAATTCTTTAGAAAGCAGGATAAAAATAGCATGGTGTTGAACCACAATGTGGTAGGTTAATTGTATTAAAGGCCTCAATTTTTACCCCTTCCTATGTCCATGTCCCTTGGCAGTGCCTCCCACACTTTGGAGCTGAACATGTGATTTGCTTTGGTCAAGTGAGAGAGTAGCAAACTCGATGCAAGCAGAGGATTGAAAATGCACTTGTGAATTTGTCCTCTTTCTCAGACCCCTGTTACAGCCATCGAGGCTGAGAGACCATGTGGAGGAGAGTTGAGTCATCATCTAGGCAAGCATGTCCTAGACCAGCCAGCCTTCACGCACATGAGTGTGCCCAGCTAGGATGAGCTGAGCATGGTCCACACCAGCAGAACTGGCCCCTTGACCAAATGACTCATGAAAAATAAGCAGTTGATGTTGGAAGCCACGAAATTTGGGGGCTGTTTGTTATGCAGCAGTAGCTAATTGATATGGTGGCTACAAGCACAGATTTTGGAGCCAGACTTGCCTGGGTTTAAATTCTGGCCCTGCCACTTATTAGCAGCGTGATGTTGGGCAAATCACTTAACTCTCTGTGTCTCAGTTTCCTCATCTTTATAGATGGGAATATGTATGTACTGGGGATCATAATATTATCTATATTGTAAGGTTGTTCAGAGGATCAAATTGGTAAATATTTTTAAAGTGCTTAGAATAGTGCCTGGCACAGAATAAATACGTGTGTGTCAAATAAATAAATAAAACATTTAAGCTTGTACAACACTACCAATGAATAATAATAATAAATGCATTCAAACTTAGGAAATCTCTACTCCATCCCCTCAAGCAGCTAGACCACTGTGCCCTGTACAGAGTAAATATTTAATAAATGCCTGTTAAATAAATGTTGATCTTTATAAAATAATTGCCTCTAATTATGTACGATTTCAATGATGCTTTTCAATGTTCTAAATGCTCTGCAACCCTTTTCTTAGAATAGCCTTTTGGGTCCATGGCAGATTTTACTGACAATGAGGCTATCCCAGTGTTCCACTTTGTAGTACATTAAAAAATATATATAAGGAAATAGTCAGTAGTCATTTGAAGCCCAATGCTGTGACATTTTGTCATGTAGTTACAGACAACAGAGTGTCCTATGATAACATTTTTATAAAAAGTAAGATGAGTGAAAATAATGACACTGATTGGCACAAGTAGCTTTCCATTTGTTCCCCAAAGCATCTTTAAAACATGAGTTCCAAAATTGCCTTAAGGGATGGCAGAATTTACAAATATAATAAAATACAAAATCAACAGAATTTAGGTGAATTCCACAAATAATCCCTGGTTGTCTCCCACGGCCTGCTCGGTGCTGGTGGTATCAAGGTGGAAGAGATGAACCCTGGGACCTGTGGCCGGAAATCAAGCTGGGTAGGCAGGAACCTAAACCAGTAACCTAGGTGCCTAGATAACTCACTATGAGAACTGTCTTTTGAAAAATGGCTACTTCGGATGGATAAGTACTGCTACGGTCGCGTTATTTAGTTACATCCATCGGGAAAATTCTCCCGAAAATCATGATATCAAGGGGAGGGATTGAGTGTGTTTTGTTCATCAAAAAATTGCAAACTGGAGGCTTAGGGCCCAAATTGAGTTTGTGCAAATGCTTTCTTTGGCTCACCCAATGTGGCCAAATTTTTAAATTAAGGAGATTTTACATTAATAAAATGGATTTGTTGCTTCTCTTGAAAAATTAGGTTGGGCACCACTGGGCCTGTATTCTCACTTTGGACTAGAATGGAATGGTTTCTGCCCCTTTTAGGACTGGTCCCCATCTACTCATTTAGGCTTTACCCGCCTCACTCCTGTAGGCATTAGGGTTTGTGGAGGCACTCGAGAAGACTGAAATAGCATAGATGTTGGGCCACAAAATTCATAAAGGAAATGCATTTACATTGCACAGCAAGGACGGAAGTAAAGGGAATGTTGGAAAGAGCACTGGGTCATTGCAAAGTCATCCATTGGGTCTGATCCTCTGGCTTAAATACAGTGGGGTAAAGCTTCCCAGTCTCCCGGGGGAAGGAGGTGCCTGTGGTCACCCAACTCAGCTGCTTTGGAAACAGGGAAGGAAGGAGCCCCTGTTCCATGGGCATCTGCTCTTCCCCATTTATAACCAGGCAGGTTTCTGGAACCATGTGGGGGATGAATAAGATTCTTCCCAATGTGACAGCTGGCTGAAGTTAGCCCTCTGGAGAAAGATAGAGAGAAAGAAAATTTTAATGGAGGAAAGAATGGAAGTGATGGAAAGCCAGCTTCTATGAAGGCAATAATGTGTGGCTTCTTTTTGGCAACTAGAATTAGCGTCTTGGGGGTATCAGGCTGGGAGTGTATTCAAAGTGAATCCGGCAAACTTAATTTTGCTGTGTATCAGATTTGCAGACGTTCCATGTAGCTGTATGCCCTTGGGAAACCAAGTTCAATCGTCAACTTGAGTCAAGATGAAGCAAAAATAAATCTCTGCTTATCAAGGATATGTAAGACAAAGTCCATACATTCCAGAAACTGACAAACGTATAAATTCAAAGATTTTTTTTAAAAGGAGATAAATGTTGAGTCAACATAAAGGCCGACACTTTCTAGTTACAACTGAGGATAAAGAGATCACCAAAGCTTGGCGCTGAATTTTAAGGTTAGCTTTGGAGAAATGCTTAGTCCAGGGGTCACACCCGGAGATGTCTCTAGGCAGGGTGGGCTGCATCGCAGAACCACAGGGGAGCGCCATTCGCACCGGACGTTAACAGGCAGATAACAGAAATGATGGAAAAACGAGCTAAGTGGATTAGATTTAACGCAACAGTAAAGAACTAGAAATGTCCGTTTTCTCAACTTAATGGAGACTCTTCGGATCCACTTAAACAATTTTCAAGGAAAGA
This sequence comes from Diceros bicornis minor, assembly GCF_020826845.1. Taxonomy (NCBI): domain Eukaryota; kingdom Metazoa; phylum Chordata; class Mammalia; order Perissodactyla; family Rhinocerotidae; genus Diceros; species Diceros bicornis. The sequence goes on along the minus strand of NC_080758.1, from coordinate 36,420,868 downwards.
AAGTTCAGAAGCTAGTACTTTAGTTTCACTACATTTTGCTTAGCGGGGTAAAGAAAAATGTGCGGAATGAACCACAACAGAAGGCGGTCTGTGCCCTCTAGTGGCCAGATGAAAGCATTACAATATTTTTTCCTTCAAAACATGGAAGTGGCTTTCAAAGCCAAGATTTTATAAAAAATAATATTTATACCCTTCCTATTGCCAAAATGAATAGAAGTTCCTTGAAAATATAATATATAATACAAATGTACCAGTAAGAGGATAACGGGAAAGGACATTTTCACAAGTTTTATAGAAGGAAGAGATGCCATTTGGTACCCTAATTGAAAAGATTTCCATACTGGGCATTGAAAATTTGGATCTGATGACTAAGCAATAGAGAACTAGGATTTGGGGAGTTTCTTTGAATGGTTAATATGGTAAGTAAAGGGTCTTCCAAACACCAAACGTGTGACTGAGTTATCAGAGGTGTTGGGTCATGCTGTCCCTGACTAAGACATCTAGAAAGGGCAGTCTCCTCCACATAGTTGTAGGATGACAGCAACTTGATTTGGATATCAGCTGGCCTGTGTCATTATTTTTGCAGAATATTTAAGGGCAAGACTCACAATTTTATCATGCAGAAATCCAGTCCACTCAGGACAAATGTGGGCAGTGGGTGTGGCTTTGTCAGAGCTAGCCTTTCCCTCAAGAAAGAGCTTCCTCACACTCGTGTACAACTGATACCTTAAATTTCTCTGATACCTTAAATTTCTCTTAGATGAATGAAATAAGATAATGTATCTGCCCCACATTTTTAAGAACTTCAGAATCATTTCTAAAAACTATATCCTGACGTATGTGTTCTCAAGCATTTACGGATGACGTATACTAGTATTTGCAACCTACTTTGAAATACATCAAAAAATAAGGTGGAATAATGAATGGATGGAGGGATGGATAGATGGATATATATGTGAGAAAGTAAATGCATCAAAGTTTCATTTGTGAGATCCAGGTGATTGATATCTGGGTGTTCACTGTACAATTCTTTCAATGTTTGTGTGTGTGAAACTTTTCATAATAAAATATGGGAAAACTCCTATATTTTGAAGAGTCTACCACGATGAGTCAGAAGCAAAAGACAGCCTTAAGGAGCTGAATAAATTCATCTGTTGACTTCCGTTTTTAAAGCTTCTTGATTAACACTTACCAAGTAAAGTGATTTGAGCTTTTATTACAATTAATACCCAGCGTGCTCTTCCAACATTAACTGGAACATGGATCCAATTGATCCTTGACACAGCACGGCTGTATCATACCGGAAAGAAATCATCAGTATTTACATATCTCATTGTCGAAACATTAATGACAGCCGCAAGTTTATGTGTGAATTTTTTATTAATGTCAGTCTCTTCCTCCCAACTGTAAAGCCTACGAGAGCATCTGATTTTTCTCATCATTATATATATAATATTCAGCATGGTGACTGACACAGTTGTGTTAAAAACCATTTATTGAATGAATGAATGAATAAATTCACATTTTGTTTCCATTTTGCTCAGGTATAATCAATAGATATACTATTAATGACAAAGTCCTGAAACTAAAGAACCACCTAATGTTTTGCTAAAATAAGAAAAATATTTTTTTGTGGGAGGAAGTTCAGCCCTGAGCTAACATCCGATGCCAATCCTCCTCTTTTTTGCTGAGGAAGATTGGCCCTGAGCTAACATCTGTGCCCATTTTCCTCCACTTTATATGGGACGCGACCACAGCATGGCTTGACAAGCGGTGCGTCAGTGCACGCTGAGGATCTGAACCTGTGAACCCCGGGCTGCCACAGTGGAGCGCACGCACTTAATCGCTACACCACTGGGCCCACCCCAAGAAAAATATTTTTTGAATGAATGAATCAATGAATGAAAAGAATGAAGATGCTGCTCTTTCTGTGGTCTGTAGTTAGAGAATCTGCATTTGATTCATAATTGCAGCCATTTATTTAGAAAGAGATTAAAGTATAAAAGGACATAGCTCTGCTGACTATTTTATATATGTGTTACATATGTTACCATTCCTACCAACTTTAATTTATTAGGAATATTTTGATACAGTCTGCAAAGAAATCAGCAGAAATAAACTCTTTGCAGGTAGGTAGAAATCATGGATTCATCGTTTAAAGAGAACATATACTGACCACTCTTTACATTCATCTTGTGGGAATGTATCTTTCAAATTAATTAAGCCAAATCTTTTGGCAAAGACTATGGCCAATCACTCACAGAACAGATTCTGGACAATTCCCAGAGAAGAGAGTTTCTCTTGGAGCCCTTCCCAGGTTTCTGTGATTAAGCTGACATTTTAGAGTGGATGGAATTAATGGCTTTCATCTGGGTAGAGTCATATCCTTGTGAGAGACAGATGTAGGGCTCCAAAGTAATGGTTCTCAATGTGTGGTCCCTGGACCAGCAGCGTCAGCATCACTACAAACTTGTTAGAAATGCAATTCTTGTGTCTGCCCCAGACCTTCTGAATCAGAAACTCTGGGGATGGGAGGGTGCAGCAATCTGTGCTTTAAGAAGCCATCTAGGTGATTCTGATACAGTAGAACCCCATTATCTCCTGGGCAATACATTTCAACATTCACAGTGGAAGCCTGTAACGACAGATAGTACCAAAACCTATATATACTATGTTTTTTCCTATACATACATACCTATGATAAAGTTTAATTTATAAATTAGGCACAGTAATTTATAACTGTTATTAACAACAATAACTAATAATAGAACAATTATAACAATATACAGTCATACATAGCATGATGATGTTTTAGTCAATGACGGACCACATATATGACAGTGGTCCCATAAGACTAGTACCATACAGCCTAGGTGTGTAGTAGGCTGTTTTGTCTGGGTTTGTGGAAGTACACTCTATGACGTTCGCACAATGATGAATTGCCTAACGACGCATTTCTCAGAACATATTCCCATCATTAAGCGATGTTGATGTTTGCATGTCAGGAGCAGATGATGTCCTCAATTGACCGCGGGTAACCGAAACCGCGGAAAGCAAAACCATGGATAAGGCGGGACTACTCTACATGCTAAAGTTTGGGAGCCTTGCTGCTCAAAATATAGTCAGTAGGCCGGCAGCATCAGCATCACCTGGAAGCTTGTCAGAAATGCAGAATTTCGTGCCCTGCTCCAGACCTGTTACATCTGAGTCTGCACTGTAACAAGATCCCTGGGTGATCTGTATGCACATTACCATTTGAGAAGCCCTGCTCTAAACCTGTCATTGAGAGTCACACTTTCATAATCCCTATGGTATTAGATATGGTGTGGATTATAATATTCAAGTTTCTGGATTCACTGCCGTTTTAGGCAAATGAACCCAAAGCCCCTCATTATAATCCATTGAAATTTTAAAAATTGTAATGGAGGAGGTTTGCAAAAGCAGTTGAATTGAACTCGTCATCGAGTAGTGTCAACTCAAGTGAATATATGGTCTTCTCTTGGGATCTCATTTAAGAAGATCCTAGTTCTTCCGTTTATCGACCATTGATATTAGGCAAGTCATTCTATCATTATAAGCACCTGTTCCTCTTTTGAAAATGAGGATGACTATGTTGGTCCTACTTAGCACCCAGTTTTATCCAGGGCATCCAATGAGAGTGCCTTGTGAACTCCAAAGCCATACAGAAATGAAAGTGACAGTGTCATTATCTAAAGGCTATCTCCTAAAAGGCAAACTTTCTCTTCCTACTTTATTGGATGTTCAGGGATTTTGAGAAACTATTGTTTCTATAAGTTGGTATTTTGCTAATTTATTATTTGAGGGGGAAGATTTTCATTCAAAGAGAATCCAAATTGACCAGTAAACCTCATCTTTGATTTTATCACCAAGTTCTTGAGCTGTGGATAACGTTTCAGGCTTCTGTCTTGGAAAAATTAAATGACACTCAAGGCCTTATTGAATTAAACACTGTAACCTCATGAGAGTACCACTTTGGATTTTTTTGCCATTGGGTTATTTTACTGGTGAAATTCACACCAGACCATAGGAACTTTTTCTTTTCAGATAAGTAAATCCCATTGAAGATGCCTATGGTGCCACATACTGAATTAGTAAATATTTGCAAACTATTTTAGATAAATTTCAGCTCATTTATAAGAACATGAGTCTGACAACTTGAAAAGTAGGCCTCCTGGAATAAATAAAATTTTAGTATTACCGAACAACTCTCCCTCTTCAACAGCAAAATGATGTGAAGGCCACTCACTCACCTGCGGTTACATACTCATACATAGATGATAGAGGGAACTCTTGAGAAAGAAATTTTGGCCTTGAATGAATGCAGCCTTTGTATCTTGGAAATTTTGGGTTGGGGGGATATGTATTTTGGCCAGTCAGTGTACAAACTAATCAAATAAAACCTACATATATAAACCTAACTTATTGGAGAACAAGTTCTGATAACATCCAAGTGATTTAAAGGGAGAAATCTTGACATTTGATTCAACAAAAAATTCAATTCAAAGGATGTTACTATTTAAGGTAAAAGTCTTATATTCTGTGCTCAGTCATCCAGGTAACCTGCCATAGAGGACAGAAAGATGAATGAAGGGCTAGTCCTAGTTAAATGTTACTAGAAAATTACAGTTTTGTTATTGAGGTAGTGCAATGTGGTGTAGCGTAGACCCTTGGTACTCAATGTGTGCTCCATGGAACAGCATTATCCCATCACCTGGGGCTCATTAGAGATGCTGAGCCTCAGGCCCCATCCCAGACCCACTGAATCAGGATCCGTATTTTATGATGCCCTGGTCTGCACATTAAACTTCTGTAAGTGCTGGTGTAGAACACGAGTACTGGAGCCGGATTGCATGGATTTCAATCCCAACTCTGCTCCTCATTAGTTGCATGGCAGAGGACGAGGGATTTAACCTCTCAGAGCCTCAGTTTCCTCATCTGTTAAATGGGAATAGTAATAGTAATTAAGACATACGGATGTTTTAAGACTTAAGTGTGTTAATACACTAAAGGGCTTAGAAAAGTGCCAGCTACATGGTAAGCCCTCAGTAGAATGTTTCTGCCCTCTTTGACATGCTAAAACAAGTCATGTTCAAATACTGCATTTGGATGCTGGTGATATCACATAATATTTTGTAATCAATACATTAGATATTTATTTTTTTCTCTTTACAGGTGTATTTTAAAAATAGAAAATAAAAAGTGTCCCTGATGTCTCATTGGGTATCTCTATAACCACATTAAAGTATTGGGGCTGTGAAATATTTTTAAAAATTAAGAATTTTTGCAAAGAAAAATATATCTATATAGAAAACATGCTAGAAGGACATAGGCCAAAATTGTTAACAGTATCTTCAAGATTGCTGAGGAGCTTTTTTGTTTCTTTTGTTTATTGTGTTTTAAAATTTTTTATATGAACTTTTATTTTAGACAAATACCTATAAATATTATAAAGCCTTTGTTACAATTCAGATTAGGCAACTTTACTAACCCACCACCCTAAACGATGACTTTAAAAAGACAAAATAAATCCAGCAACTCAAATCTCTGTTGTTCCTTAATTCCCAAATCTATCTATCTATCTATCTATCTATCTATCTATCTATCTATCTATCTATGAAGCTTATATAGTACCTTAGTACTATATATACAATGTGTGTATATGTACATATAGATATAGATATATGTTAGAAATATATATCTTTTCACATGATCTGAAACAAACATCTATTGTTCAAAGCATGGGGGAATTTTCAACTTTCCTACTTATTTGGTTTGAAAATTATTCTAAGAGGATAACTTATTAGACTATTACAAATCTGGGAATATTTTGCAGTCCAATGAAGTCTTTAATTTTCAAATAGGAATGACCTTTATAACTACCACATTAAAAGGATTATACTAAAAAAGTCTTTGCTGCTAAAATAGTGTCTCCAGTGCCTGCCATGTCCTAGATCGAATTTTCTTTTGAGAAAACCACAGCTACTTATTTTCAGTGGCCTCATTCAAACAAACTTACGTTATTGTAAGACAAGACAAAGGGCGCACTGGTGTTCAAAGGTGTGAAATGACTTTTCTTTCCTAGCATTACATGGGAAGGGCAAATTATTTTTTTCTCAAGTTTCAAAAATGAGGTCAGTTAAGGGTTTAGACATTTCAAAGGAAAAAAGTTGTATTTTCTCTGTTAGAACATATGGAATCTGTGTGATTCGATGCCTCTTAAATTATTTCTAAAACTGAAAACGTCCAAATATTCTCTAAGTTTATCCAACATTGTACATTTACTAAAAACCCTTTCTGATCACCATTTTTAGAGGAGAAACAAAAATAAAGTTGACCAAAAAGTCTACTTCAGTATTTTTATATCCATTGGTATTGCATTCCGCAAATAGCTTTTTGATATGTGATGTCTGGAGCAAAGAAAAGGCTATGAAATGACACAAACATTTGAAAGGACCCTGGCAATCTCAATGGCCCCAGGTCCCCCACTCCTTAGAATGACCTTTTTTTTGCAATCGTTAGAGAAATGGTCTCTCTAAGGCACCATCAGCAAAATGTTCCATGATGAGACTTTTAGCTCAGTTGCTGTACCACATAAGCTGAAACTGGTCATGTCTTAAAATGTTCTCTTCAAATGAGTGCTTACTCCTTGGAGAACCTGGCTAACAAATAGGTAGAAGTTGATGACATAAAAAATATTGTTTCTAAATATTGATAATACATGTAATTTTACTTGAAATCCTTTCTTTGACCTTCTGTTTCTTAGAAAATAAAATACATCCAGTTGAGTAAAGAGATTCCTATTTTCTAGTTAGAGAAGAATGCTATTAGCAATAATTTATTTATATCTACACAAATTACACTTCTAATATTTCTAGACCCTTCCTTAATTATTCTTTGCATTGTGACATCTAATTTAGAATAATATACCAATTATTTTGGGAATATATATTATAATATGTAAATATACAATGTAATAATAATAGTAAACAGTTTATAGCCCATACCACACACCAGGTATTGTGTTTAGTACTTTATGTATTGCAAGAAATCACAAAAGCACTTTTGAAAATCTTACACTTCAAATTAAAGACAAAGGAAAATACTAAATGACTTGATGATCATCTTCTTTTCCAAGTGCCTTAATCACCTTTAAACAACATGAAATCATCTAGAAACTTTCACCTCAAACAGCAAGCTCTGTACTGTTTAGTGGAGTCACAACATAAGACAGACGCTGGTGGTAGCCACAGAATGCCAGAGGAGAATGAAATATGAAAAATTCAATCATCCAGATGTTTTGTGAATGACGTTGAGCTCCATCAAAGTGTTTTTCCAATGTGCTGTTTTCTTCTCCTGAGGAGTGATGTTACATAGGCAAAGCCAGCAACTAGGTGTAGAAATCATGCTTAATTCCATGCATAAGATTAGAACACCCTCTCACCTCTTTCTTCACTTCTTCTTCATCTTCCAGTGTCAAAGCAGCCAGTTGCTTAGCTCTCTGCTCCATCAGATTCACATATCGGATTGGATTTGACAAAGCTTCGATCACGTCTAAATAGGGAAGAGACATTTTAGATCAAAGGTCCTGGGGGTATTGATTATCCACTATCCACCCTCCACCACCCACCCATCCATCCATCCATCCACTCAACCATCCATCCACCCATCTATCCATCCATCATCCATCTACTCACTTATCCATCCACCAATTCATCATCCATCTTCCATTCTTCCACCTACCCAAATAGCTATCCACTCATCCATCCAACATTTTGGAAATGGACAAGAGTCAGGACTCTTTGCTGAAATCTCAAGAAGAGAGAACTCAAATGAGGTCAGTTCTGAGAGACAAACTGGACAGGCTCCAGCTCAGGATGCCTCAACACTCCAGGGTCTTTAGTTTCTTTTTGAGGATCCCCTCCATTCTAGCAATGGCCCACACACTTGTCCTATTTGGCCCAAATGATGTTTCATAAGTGGAGACATTTCACATAAAAAGGCGAATCTCCAGACTGTTGGAACAACCCAAAGATTTGGCAATATGGGTTCCATTTGCACTTGGCACTAGCTAGCTGGAGTGATTTATAGCTACCATCTTTGGAGGGGGCATGTGCTTCAAGCTTGCCATAGTCTCCACCACTCCTCAGTATCTTACACCCAGGCCACTTAGCACTCTAAGCCTTTAAATTTATGATTCCTGGTTGACATCGTCATAAGTTAATTCCTCTAAACTTAGGGTTCCAATGATGAAAAGGATCAGGGTTCTAAAACTGGCTGAAGGCAAATTCATTGTAGAGTCCTAGATAGACTGTTGTGGTTCCAGGTAGCATGGGTTAGGAAGTGCTGGGCCCTTGAGAGTGAAAAAATATGCTTAAAACATTATTGGTACTTAAATTAAATTAAATTAAAATTTATCCACAAAGGCTTGAGCAATTTACCTCTAAACATACTACAAAAATAGAGGTGATTCTGAGACCAGAATCTCCTGCCTTTGTTTAGTCCAGTTTTCCTTTCACTGAGCCACAAAAATATGGATGACCCCAGATGGTAATATCCCTTTGAGTTATGTTGTTTACCTGCATACGTATCTGGGACATAGTCTTTCACCTCGATGTAGACAAAGACAGCTGGCAGCATCAGAGGCTGGTTCCTCTCATTCCTCAGAGAGATGTAGTGATAGCCTGGAGGGTGACAATAATACTGTGTATCACATTTTCTTCACAATGTTACTTATAACACAGGAACATCTATGTGATGCAAGTGTTTATTTTAGGTGACTTTGGATGACAAACAGGTCACTTCTTTCTCATTTTAATCACATGGTTTTGAGTGATAAGGTATTATTTTTCTTATCAGACAGGAAAACGTTGATTCTAATTTTTTTGATTTCCAACCATGTTTCTTTCCACAAAAGAGAATTCAAAACCATATGTCACAACAACTCAATTGAAGTATTTTTGACATACAAAAAAACAAACAATCTGATTAAAAAATGGGCAGAGGACCTGAATAGACATTTTTCCAAAGAAGACACACAGATGGCCAACAGACACATCAAAAGATGCTCAACATCACTAATCATCAAGGAAATGCAAATCAAAACCACAAAGAGATATCACCTCATACCTGTTAGAATGGGTATTATCAAAAACACAACAAATAACAAGCGTTGGCGAGGATGTGGAGAAAAGGGAACCCTTGTGCACTATTGGTTGGAATGTAAATTGGTGTAGCCACTATGGAAAACAGTATGGAGGTTCCTCAAAAAATTAAAAATAGAACTACCACATAATCCAGCAATTCCACTTCTGGATATTTATCCAAAGAAAATGAAAACACTAATTCTAAAAGATATTTGCACCTTCATGTTCATTGCAGCATTATTTATAATAGTCAAGATAATGGAAGCAAACTAAGTGTCCATCAATAGATGAATGGATAAAGAAGATGTGGTGTATATATATATATACATACATGTATATATATATATATATACATACACACACACAATGGAATATTACTAAGCCATAAAAAGGAATAAAATCTTGTAATTTGCAACAACATGTATGGACCTAGAGTGTATTGTGTTGAGTGAAATAAGTCAGACATAGGAAGACAAATATCGTACATTTCACTTATATGTGGAATCTAAAATACAAAACAAAGAAACAAAACAAAACAGATACAAACATACTTCTCCTCACAGATACAAAGAACAAACTGCTGGTCATCAGAGGGGAGGGGCGTGGGGGGATGGAGCAAATAAGTGAAGGGGATTAAGAGGTACAAACTTCCAGTGATAAAATAAATACGTCACAGGGACATAATGTACAGCATAGGCAATACAGTCAATAATATTATAATAACTTTGTATAGTGACAGATGGTTACTGGACTTGTGATCATTTCGTAATGTACGTAGATATCAAATCACTATGTTGTACACCTGAAATTAATATAAAATTGTATGTCAACTATACTTCAATAAAAAACAAAACAACAACAAAAAACCCCACAAAAACCATATGGCACAGATTGAATTATTGATTCAAATTTGTCCCCTAAACATGATTTCTTGACTTGGGGCTTAGCCATATACTTCTGCTTTGGCTAACAGGACGTAGTAATGTGGTGCAAGCAGAAGCTTAAAATGCACCCGCAGAGTCAGGCTTGCTCTTATGCATTCCAGTGGGCTGTCATGGGAAGTCCATACTGTGGGTGCCATTGCCCCTTCAGCCAGGGGCCCCTGAATGAGCATGAGAGGAACAGACCTAACCCCAGCCCACAGCCTGAAACACAGCTACATGGCTGAGCCCAGCCAAACTCTGCCAACCCACAGACCTGTGAGCATAAAGATAAAATACTTATAAGTCATTGAGTTTTCAGATAGTTTGTTACACTTAATTATCTTGGAAAGAGTTGATTAATATACCATAACATGTCACAAAAACATGAAACTGCCAGATTTAAAGGAATAATCTTATAGTCCTTGTTACATAAAAACATTACAAAGCAGCACATAGCTTCCTAAATCACTCTTTAATAATCACGTAAGGCAGTGATGGCTTTCTTTACAACTTGGATAAAAGGTTTCTCACCACACTATCCATACCTGGCCGAATTGCTTGTACTGGCAAGATCCGGTGACCGATAAATTTGCCTCCTTCTTCATAAACTGCTATCCTCAAACAGGCCAGAGAAGGAAGAACCACCTTATAGAGACGTTAAGGATACATGTAGTTACAAGAACGAGCAGCTCCAAGAAAGAATTAGAAAGCTATTAGTCAAACAGGTCTTGCTTTCCTAAATCCAAGTAGAAGTTTCTACTTAGCTAATTGATAAAAAGTTAAGTTGTTGCTCTATAATTTAGATTTCCAAAAGGAGAAGGATTACCAGAGAGACAGCTTCATCTATGTTTTCTCACCTTGTCCTAATGAGGAATTTGCTCAATACATAGACTATTTTCTTTTGATATGAACATTCTCAAAAGTTCTATGGTCAAACACAGTTAGTGGTCTCATCACTATTTGAGCATTTACTATTATATTTGCAAAGAAAATTGATTTTACACTTTCAAAACAAAAGCAAAAAAGAAAATAGCTTTCAGGATAGCTTTCAAAATGTGATTGCTTTATAAATATGCAAATTCCCAAGTTAGGCAACAAATAATCGCTCATTTTTTTCCCTCAGTGTAAAACATGTGGAGTAAATAGTTACATCCCATGTCAAGAACATGAGACCAACTGTATCCTTAAAAATTGATTTTTGATAACAACAGCAAACTAACATTTATTGACTATTTTCAATGTGCCAGAAATTTTCTAGATGTTTTCAATCTATTAGGGAATATTTATAATAACCCTCTAAAGTAGACCCTATTATTAAATCCAATTAACATATGAAAAAAAACTGGAGCACAGAGACCTTCATCACAGATATTCTCTTTGCAGAAGACTGCCTTTGTAGATATTTTGACCAGATAACAGCAAAGGGTGGGTAAGAAAGTCTACTCTATTTCTACGGGACTTGCCGTCTTTTTTTGTGTGATAACCATGTGTGAAGATTTGCTTTTTGGTGAAGGCAGAGACAAGGCCCAGTTGAATGTGAATGTTTTAACTCTATCAGAATCCGGACAAGATAGAATGACCAGCTGCCAGTGGCTAGTGATTCTAGGGAGTTTAATTAATATTCTTTTTAAAGGAAGTATGGACTTCCTTTCTCTCAGCTATCATATTATTCCTTACTTCCCACTCTACCTCATTTGAGTTACAACGCAAACGTATCATTTATCACTTGTATTTTGAGAGGATATGAGTTAAATTTATAGGTTTCCCTGATCTTCCAAGTATACTTGAATTAATTGATTTAGAATGCAATTCTAAAAAGCCAAACAAGTGATTCACAGAGATCTTGAATAGTTTTCAAGACAGCTTTGAAAATCCTACTACTTTATAAGTGGGTAAATTCCCAAATTAAGCAGCAAATAATTCCTCATTCCATTTTTTTCTCAATATAAAACACCTGGAATATGCAGTTACGTCTCATGTTAAGGACACAAGACCAACCTTTTTGAAGACAATGGGTTCTTCTTCCCAAACAGGATTGACAGCGTTTCCTTGTGATGTCTTGGTCTTGAATGCCTTCCTCCTTGTGTCCACGGGCAAACCAAACATATCCACTTCCACGTAAGTCCCGACTTTCTTATCAGAAAGAAACTGACCGGAAATAATCTAGAACATAATAAAAAAGGAATTCTTGATAAATGAATAACAATGATGTAGGAGAATACTTTAGAGAGGCACAAATGCTGAATATTGAACCATAGTCAAAATGACATACAAGCAAGAGTAGAAATATGATTTCTCTTTTGGTTAAAGAATTGGTAGAGGAATATTGAAAATGCTGAGGTTAGGGTCGGCCCCGTGGCTTAGCGGTTAAGTGCACGTGCTCCGCTACTGGCGGCCCAGGTTCGGATCCCGGGCGTGCACCGACACACCGCTTCTCTGGCCATGCTGAAGCTGTGTCCCACATACAGCAACTAGAAGGATGTGCAACTATGACATACAACTATCTACTGGGGCTTTGGGGAAAAAAAGGGAGGAGGATTGGCAATAGATGTTAGCTCAGAGCCGGTCTTCCTCAGCAAAAAGAGGAGAATTAGCATGGATGTTAGCTCAGGGCTGATCTTCCTCACAAAAAAAAAAAAAAGAAAAAGAAAAAAGAAAATGCTGAGGTTAGAAGGAGGCAATTAATAAGACAAAGTTGTATAGAAGGAAATATATGGACAAATATCGAGAGTTTGATGAGATCATGCCTTTTGTACTTGTGATACATCTACTAAATATTAAAGATGGATCTTTAGAGTCAATTGAGTATAAAGGTTTTTCTAATACTTAAAAATGTTACAAGATAAAAAGTTTCATTTTAGCATGATTGTAAATGAAATAAAAAGGTCATTTGAGAGAACAAATTTAAAACATAACATAGTAGAAACTCTAGCATTTAAAAAATTTCCTCTTGTTTCTAACATTCAACTTGAAGTAGTGGTTATAACACCATGCTATTCCAATTCTCAGAGTTGTTGCACTTGAGATAAAAAGCCACAATAATAAAAAAAAAAACCAGACAAATATTGACTTGAAGCTATCAAGCCCAGTTTATCATCACCCATGACTTCACCAAGTTAGCCATCCATACAATTGTGTGTATCCGTTCTCTAGCCATAAAACTAATGGACCGCATGTTCACAAAATGTCTCCCACATCTGCCTCTTTTTCTAACCAGTTTTCAAAATCTGAGGGATTCTGTAAAGCTTAATGGAGGCAAACAAGACGTCCTGCTTTAACACCAAGTTATGTGAGTCACACTGGGATGCACCAAAGATTTTTTGTGCTTAAGATGTTTGATTAAAGCCGAAGTCCTTGAACAAATTGAGGACACTAACATTGAATGTTATCATCAGTGAAATAGGATGGTGGAACACCATTTGACCTCACAGGTCCATTGTGGCCCTAGAAAGTCTATGTCAGAGGATCAAAACAGAGGTACCACTGGATGGCTATGAGCTGCATCTTAGCTCTAGCTGTAATGTTCAAGGCAGAACTCCACTGCAGCGTGGTCTGTCCATTCAGAGGATACTGACAACTCCAGAACAGTGTCTCCATTCTGGACTCAGGCAGCTGTTTACACTTGTTAGAACTCAACTGTTTCCCCTCAACTTACTTTCCTGTCTCTATGTCATTTTATAATCCCTTACACTGTCACAGTGGAATTTTCAGGAAAAAATAAATAAGCAAGCAAACATGTCCAAAACAGGATGAATTGGAAAACAAGGACAAAATATTATTAGTTTGACCCGACTATAACAACCATTGACAAGGCTTCTAAAAATAACATTTTATCAGTGTGTGATGCTTAGTTTATCTTAATCAAACCTGACAGGAATTAAACATCCTTTGCCGAAAACAATTTCCTAAAATAAATACAATCTTGAAGCTCTAATTCTGCCAACTCCACTCTTCAGATATATGGTGTGAAATAATTTCAAAAGATGTAATTGTGAGACACTTCACTGAAATTTTATTTTTAACCTTTGGTATAAAGTGACATAAATTTTAAAGTAAAAATGGGCTTAACAAGCTTAGGGTAGATATAAATTAGTGAAACTGTGACAGAGCATTTTTTTTACATAGTTTTTCATGTGCCTTTGGTTTAGGGTCAATCAGAAAATTGCATTTATGTCCAATAAAAAATGTTTCTTAGTTCTACAGTTATCTAGTTAAACAGAAAAGAAATGAAACTTTAAAAAAGTAAATGAAACTTAGCTACAACCCCCAAAAGCTTATAAAATTCATGTAAAAAGCTCTTTATAAAAATGATTTCCCATTCATAGTATTAAAAATATTTTATGAGGGCTAAAAAAAATTATATCTGCTTTAACATCAATTCAAAGACTGCAGAAATCCTTTGGAATTAGGGTCAGATGTATGTTTATTAAAGCAATTCCTTTATTTAATATCATCACTCTGTGTTTTAAATCCCTGAATACTCTGACAGATTTTCAAAAGCCATGCTATGGTAACTTGAGTTTTAATTCAATATTTAACAATCTATTGAGGGAATACTTTTTTCCTCTAATTTTGCTCAGTGTGGATATTTTTCTAGAACTAATGGGGAAAAAAAAGACCATGATTTCTCCAATATGGGTCACTAATTTTTGTGGTAAATTTCACTGGGGGATATTTACATCAAAAGAAAGGATTGGCCATGGTGAATCTCACCAACTTGTTTTATGGATTTAGGGTCTGATTTTTATCCTATTAAAGAGTGGGACTTGAAGTTCCTTTAGCTCATGCATGTGGCTTCTGAAAACTTCTAATTCGGATTCAGTCCTTAAAGAAAAAAGTATATGAAGGAAGTGAAGACTTTGCTTGCAACTAAATTTTTAATGACTCAACTACTTCTTTTCACAAAATAGGCAATGTTCAAGACTTTTGTTTGGGACAATTTTGTAATAGAGATGTACATACCTTAACAGATAAAGTGTTAGCCACTATCCCATCGACGATGCCTTCAGTGAATGGATCAAAATGCTTATCAGGTCTCCTCATGAACTCTGGCTTTAACCTGTAGCCACTCTTCCCGTTGTATTCATACATCCCCATATTTATTTGCATAGCCAGGTCTGAATATCAAAAACACAAACCTTATTGTGACTGTATTAATATTTGGAGCAACAAGTAAGATTGTATAATAGTCTACTTTTGTTCCCATTTTAAAAAGAAATATTTATTCATCGTAGAAACTTAGGGAACAGAGATAAGAAAAAATATTGAGGCGTAATCTCCAAATCCAGAGATAAACCACTGTTAACAGATTGGTATATATTCTGTTTTTCCACTTCAAATATAGGTCTATAGACATGCAGTATGTCCATTTCATTAAATATTTGTCTGCTTTAATTTTAACTGCTGTATAAAACTCTTTTGAATAGATATATTTGAATAAATGTTACACCAGGCCCCTCTTTGGGCTCATTTATGTCTCTTCTAATTTTTCACCATTACATATAACGTTTTGATGAACATTATTGTGGTGAAATCTTTGAAGCCATCATTAATGATATTCTTAGGAGTGAAATTTCTGGGTCAAGAGATGTGCACATTGGAAAAGTTTTTTAATAAGTCTCACTAAAATGCACATAGGAAAGTTTAAACGACTTTATACTCCTCTGATCCGTGTTTCTCAGGGTGGACTTCCCCACACCTGACCAGCAGTAGATGCTAATAATTCTTCTTTTTAAATTTATAGGAAAGAAAAGATTTCCTTTTCAAAATTTGCATTTCTTTGATTACTTACCACCAATATCTAATTATACATTGACTAATTTCTACTGGACTAAGATTATGGCTAAAGTTTTCCTAAGACTTAGTGTATGAAATGAATGTCCACACTAATTGCTATTGCTAAAGTTAAAAAACCCTAACATTTAAAAGTCATAAGGAATCTGGGAAGCTGTCATTTGTTCCAGATTATCTGAGCTATGACTCATCTCTGTTTAGGTGGATAATAAAGATGTAATGATAGAATTATTTCAAAGTTCCAGGTACAAATGGTTTTTAGAGCAGGGAAAATAAGTAAAATTTTACCTCTC
Organism: Diceros bicornis minor; assembly: GCF_020826845.1. Lineage (NCBI taxonomy): Eukaryota > Metazoa > Chordata > Mammalia > Perissodactyla > Rhinocerotidae > Diceros > Diceros bicornis. The sequence goes on along the minus strand of NC_080758.1, from coordinate 36,404,695 downwards.
ATTTTATTAAGCTATTATAACTTTGATACCAAAATTGGACAAAGTACCAAAAAACCAAAACGATACTTACTATATTTGAAAAAATTAACTCCAAAAACCTAAAAAATTACATTAACAAATCATTTGTCCTAAAAAATAATACACAACAAGCAAGTAGAATTTATACCAGGAATAAAAGGATAATTACATATTAGGAGATCTAGTAATATAGTCATATATATATGTAATATATACATGTAATATATGTGATATAATGTGATATAGTAATATATATCACATTTACTCACAAAAGAAGAAATGAACATATGATCATCCAACAGATGTCAAAGAGACATTTAATAACATTCAACATAAATTCCTAAGAAAATGTTAGTCAGTTAGGACAAGTGTATACTCCTTTAATGTGTGAAAGAATATCTGTCTCAAAGTCGCAGCCAACATCTACTCAACGTATCACAATGATGACATTGCCATTAGTGTCAGAATGAAGAGAAAGGTGACCACCGTTAATACTATTATTTAATATTATTCTAGACTGGTCAGTGCAAAGCACTACGACAGGGAAAAAATTAGATGTGATTAAATTATTGTGATCGTATATCTGAAAAACCCAATAGAATCCACTGGCAAAACAGGGTATTATAAGAGCTTAGGAAGATGATCATTTATAAAATATATTTACTTGTAAAATAAATATACAAATATCAATATCTGGAAACAACCTGTTAAAAATATAATGTTACAAAAAATAATTTCATCTAAAGAAACTAGACCTCTAATGAAGGCAAGTGATTTTGCTGAGGGACTTAATATAAGAAGTTTTTAAGGGAAGAGAAAAATGTACTTTCTGTGATAAGAAAACTAAAGATTAAAAGGTGTCAGTTTTCTTCAGATGAATTTACAAATCTAATGTGATTTTAATCAAAATCTTATTTTTTTCCATGGGGGAGAGGGAAACATAATAACAAATAAACTAAATTCATTTGGAAAAGGAATCCCACTGGTAATGGCAAGAAAAGAACTGAAAATTAATAGCAATGAAGGAGAATTTCCACTTCCAGATATTAAACCATATTATAAAACATTATAATAAAAACAGTGAGCTGTTGGCTCCAGGAAGGCAGATAAATTTATTAATGAAAAATAATATGTCAAAAAAATTGACTCAAATTAACAACAACAACAAAGGCTACATCTATTAAGCTTTAATTCTAGTTCAGTGTAAAAAAGGATTGATCTCTTATTGAAACTATCTACCAAAATTAAACTTGGATGGATGAAAGGGTTAAATTACAAATAAAAAGGGAACCTCGAGAGAAATAGAAAGTAAGTACGGATCTGATACTGAGGTGGGGAGCCTGTAATCACAAAAGTAAACCAAGAGTCCAAAAAGTAAAACATTAATCAACCTGACCTCATAAAATAAAATTTTCTGTTTCACAAAATAAGACAACATGCCCTTGATGTAAAATGTGATGTTATAAATGAATAGGAAAATTGACAACAGTCCTGATTAGGCCATTCATAAAAGCAGAAATTCAAAAAGCAAAACACACATTTAACAAGTTCAACCTCAATAACAAAGAAATGAAATTAGAACAACAGTGAGATAACATATTTTGTCTTAAATTTTATTATTATTATTTAATGATAATACTTAACCAAGAACTCACAAGAGAGGGGACGCCTCATATCATGCATTGCTGATGGAGGAGAAATCTATTGCAACATGTTTGATGGACAATTTGGCTTTATGAACAAAGGTTCTTAATACTTTCACATCTTTTAACAGAGTAATTCTGTTTTAGGAACTTTTCCAAAAAGAACATTAGGAGATAGACTTCACAATTTATATTCAAGACAGTTTTCAGAGCCTTATTTATAGTAGAAAAAATTCCCTAATGTCCAGTGACAGGAAATGGTTTTAGTGAATTATAAAATATGCTTAATATATAGCTATTAAAATTCATGTTTCTGTATAGCATTTAAGTGTGTGTGTATATATATATATACATATATATATACATATATAGTTTTAAATAAGGAACTAAGTGAAAAAAGCGTGTATATGTATAGCCAAAAAAACTTACAGATTACAAAGCCAAAAGTTAACAGTGTTGAATCTCTGAGCGGTAGCATTCCTGGCAGTTTTATTTTTTCTTTACGCTTTTTTGAATTTTCCAAATTTTCTACAATAAATACATATTACTTTAAAAAGTGTAAAAACTTTGTTTTAAAATAATGTAAACCCAGTAGAAATAAAGACTTGTTTATAAACTATTGACAACAATTTCTCAATTTTCAAAATTCACTTTTTTTTGGCAGTGACATTTCCTTCATTGAAATTTGTTTTTATTTGTTTTTTTCAATGAGGTCTGGCAATTTTTTTCGCCTTGGGAATGGTTTCTGGACACTTGGAAATGTGGCTTTTTAGCAGAATGGAAACAAGCATTAACTGTGCTACTTACCCACTGTTTGGAAATTAAGTGCAACCATTTGGCAACCTGCATTCCAGAAGAGCTGAGGCATATAGTTGGACGAATCCACGCGTGTTCCTTTTGGATATATCCTGCTAAGCTGCATTTTGTTATATCTGGACCATCACGTTAAGTAGTGAATACAATTATAAAAATAATTAGCCAATGATATCAACTAGAGGCCACCTTCCATCTTTCTCCATTGGGGAAATGAGCTAAATATTGATGATCTCATGGGGCTAGTGGGTGAAATATATAAAAAGCTTCTGAACAAACAGAATAAATGTGCTTTTATCATATAAATGTAGCATCTCCTTTGCAGAGCCTGCTGGATGAAAAGTAATGAGGTAGCAAAAACGATAGAGACAAAGTCAATGTGATTTTGTGGAGATTAGTAAGGACAGGCTTAATGATTAAGGACACCTGAGGACAAGCGTGTCAAATCACGTGAGAGGATGATATTGTGTTTGGCAGAAGCAGATAATATGAACTGTGAGGCTATTTTTGAAATGCTCTCTGCTCATTTTCTTAACCTTCTCTGGGAATGCTATTTGCCAAGACTGTGGTACTCTTTATGATTGATAATGAGGTAAATATAGCACAGAGGGTTTTGACCTTGTTTTGTATTATGGTGCCCGTCGTCATCAGTCTTCTATCCTGAGAACCTTTTAGTTATTGAACAATGTTATGTCTTCAAAACATGGTTGACTATTCCTATGACCAAGTTCGGTAGAGGCTGGCCAAGGTTCTCAGCTCAGGCAAGGGAGTCAGGCCAAATAGAGTTTGAACCTTAATTCTGGAACTTGCTAGCTGTATGGCCTAGGGCAAGTTATTTCCCTTTTCTGTGCCTCAATTTCCTCATGTATAAAAGAGGTTGAACAATTTCTACATTATCGCGCTATTTTGAGTATTAAACAACATAAGCCACATGTCAAAAAGTCTATCATATAGTCAGTACTTAGTGAAACCTAATAAATATAATGATTTTATAGGGTGGCTTTGTTTATGAAGTTTACATTTGTTCCCTCTCCTATTGTTGATGAGTTTTAAAGGTGAATTTTTTATTCCAGGACTTGCTTCATGAAATCGGGCTGTTTGGGACATTAGTATTAATTTTATGAAAAAAATCTAAAGAACTGTTTCATTTTATTTTGATTCATAGATAAAAATGAAAAGTTTTTGTTGTCAGGAGTATCAACAAAGCCACTATTAGTAATATATATTTATATTCTCATCATCATCATCCCAACTATTTTTTGATTGGACATCAATTCCATGTAAGGATGGGAGATGCCAAGAAGGTTTGTATATATATGTGTATACACTTTACATATATTATATCTTACATCCGTGTTAAGTAGACACACACACTTTACATATGTTGGCCCTAACCCAAACAGCAAGTCATAAAGCTGGCATCATTATTTCTGTGTTACAGGTGATGAAAGTCAGAAGGAGTAAGCAAATTGCCAAATGGTAAAGAGAGTTGATGGTGTGAAGGTAACCTTGAAATCTGGGTTTCTTTTACTCCAAGACCAGTTCTCTTCTCCATATGCCAGGCTACCCCACTCAGCACTGCATATAAAACCTGAAACTATTTACCACTCCCAAGTGACAGACTGAAGCCATTTCATGCATCTTTCTCCTTATTAAAAACAAAAATTAAACAAATAGCACACGACTTCAGTTGTGTTAATTCAGCAGTCATTCGTCAAATCAAGGATACTCCACAAACTCCACTGGAGACTTTGTAAGTTGCTCAAGTCCTTTGGTTTCCACGAAGGAAGACATTTCAAAACTTCTATTTCTTTCTGAGTTAATGACAGCAAAAAAAGGTGAGAAATAAAATTCAATATTATAAATTATAACATTCATGAAGTAGGCAAATGTTCAGTGAAGTTGAGGGCAACGAAGCCTCAAATAACTTTTATATTCAATTTTTTTTTCAGTGAACTATTTACTTGTAACAAAAGTTTAGTCTTAGTTGTCTCTTCTAATATTTACCACCTTGGTCAGATATGCTTCTTGTTGTGAAAGTTAGAAACATGGTGGCATTAGGATGGGGAAATGAACTTTAGACGTGAATAGTGTGGCAATGCAAGTTGTTTTGTTAAAAGAGCAGGGGCCCTGCAGGAATCTTTTGTTCTAAATCCATTCAGATCGGTTTCTTGGGGCCATTGCTGGGGATTAATAAAGAGACCATGTGTACCTTAGTGCTAGATGCAGACTATCTCTTTTATACCCACACTGTCACCACCTCAGTCTGTATATATCCTTCTGGTTCAAACAAGTAATGTGACATTAGAATTACGGTATTTCAAGGCAGAAGGATCCTTGGACATTTTCCAGTCGGATGGCCTCATTTTCAGATTAGATAACAGGAGGGAGAGGTGACTGTGCTTGAGGTCTCACTATTCTTGAACACAAGAGAAACATTTTGAAAATGAAATCCAAGCTTCCAATTAGAGTGAGAGAAACAAAACAGAGTTATCTTAGTTTAGAAAGACTCAGAGTCAGACAGCTTCTCTGTTCTCTTCCCAACTAAAAATCAAACTGTTACGTACATACTAAGATGAGTGTCATCCAGAGTGTGTAGATAGCTCTCGGTTTTTAAAACTGAGTTACCTTTGAGGCATTTTTCCCTCTTTGATGCCCACTTTCCATAATTAAAGGCTCATTCTTCTTCCTAATCATTCCCAGACGCCTTTCTCCATCTCCTCACCTTCCCCAATTTAATCAACTGTAAGGTAAATTCCTGCTTCGGTTATTTTAGTACATCGAAAATCTATTTTCATATGACTATTTTAAGCATGACTGTTAATTAAAGTTACATCAATTTAATACGTGCTTTGTAAAATATGTGCAGTATTCTCTTTAAAAAAGTGATAAAATGATATAAAACATGAGGAGAAAAGTCCTTGTTTGTAAATCTTTGGCTGATGCTGTTGTTGCCAGGTTCTGAAGGACTTAAAATGCACCAGCTCCTTCTCAGCTTGGTTACTTGTTTAGGAAGTTTTGACTCATGAATTAGGAAAACTCATTTTACAGCCAATGAAAGTTAGAGTAATATAAAAATAGCTACTTTAGGACATTTCAAATTGAACAACTGGTGGTAAGAAGCATCAGTAATTAAACGTCAAGGAAAATGTTGAAATCTTTATATATAAACTGTTTTGGAAGTTACACTCTTTGTTGTAGAAAACTGGATACCATAGGCCTCTAAGTTAAGACTCTTTGGGAAAAATTATACAATTATACATAAATGGGTTATGTAGAAGCTTAGATTTCGATATATCTATAAAGCTATCCTTTATAAGAGGCTGCTGTGTTTAAGCAAAAATTCAGTTTTTAAGAGCACACGCTTATAAACAGCTAAAGAGTCCCAAGGATTTTCTTAACCTGACAGCATCTTACATTTCATGCAAATATAAAGGACAATTTCATAAAAGGGCTCTTTCCTGTAGGTGGAGGAAAGATGATATTTTTCTTTGCATCCAGTATGGATGTGTAGTTGGATGAAGGAAAAACACAAAATGATGTGAGGTAAATGATAGATTCCCCTAAATATATTAAAACAGGCTGGGCGAATGGGTGAACTGGTTGATTTGGTTCTATTTCTGGTTATCAGGGCTGACCAGGTCTCTGGCGGCTTCCTTCTGGGTGATGGGTAGTTTATTTCAACACTGTCAGTCATGTAATGGATGGAGCCCACTGTGTTGTTGCAAACCAAAAATAAATGTAAAACTCTCAGTTAGTTGTACTCTGGTCTAATGTCTTTCAGATAACCATGTACGCCTGCAGCCCTATTAAGTACTTTGGGGAAACATCATTGAATACTTTCTTATATGATTATTATTATATATATATTACATATGTAGATATAAAATACATATCTTTATATATATTATATATGTGTCATACATATTTATATCTATACATATACATATATATGTGTATATATATATAAAGCTGATAGCCAACTCACGCATATATTCAAGACTTCACAGAATAGTTCTATTAAGGGTAACATTCTTTGGTCTAATTACTCTGTGTTTAAAATACACTCACTATATGCTACATTAGGGGTTTTTCTCCAGGGAAAACTTACTTTTCGAAATTTCAAATGACTCAAACTTGACTGGCTGAATATAGTTCACCAGGTTAGACATCTCTTCTGTGGCCATGGCCTCGCTCCCAGCAGTCCCCTGGAAGCAGGAACAAAAATAATGTTCCCAGAGTTAGCATTAGCACCATATGATCAAGGGTTATTTTCCCAGGACATCATCAAGGGAGCCCTGAGAGCAGAAAATCATCCCTCCTCTTCTGAAAATGATTATTGCCAATAGAAAATTCATACAGGGGAAAGAAAAAGCAACACCTCACTTTACACAAGTGAGGAGTGGGAGGAGGGAGGTTAGGGAGGCTCCTAGCTGCTCTGGGACCAGCAGCATCAGCCTCCTCTGGGTGATCCTTAGAAATCCAGCAAATCAGAATCTGCATTTTATTAAGGTGATTTAAATGCACATGAAAGTTTGAGAAGCACTGAGCTACATCACATCTGCCACAGCAGGGAGTCCAGAGATGGTTTTAAGGTCAATAAATCAAAAATTCGCTTACGATAAGAAAATTAGTATGTAGAGCATCACCTAATGAATTGAAAATGGTTAAGAAAAAAAAAGAAAAGCTTGCCTTGTGGAAGTGGGCTGGGGTGGGCAACAACTATTGCTTTTCTTTATAAACGTTCCTCCCTCCCTCCCTCCTTGAGATTAGGCAAGCATCACAATACAGTGTAGAGATCAGTAACCAGGTCAATAGAGACAGGTTGCCTAATTGTAAATCCCAAGCCCACCACTTGGAAACTGTGCAATGTTGGGCAAGTTACTTAACTGCTCTGTGCCTCAGTTTACTCGCCTGTAACATTAGGATAAAATCAGTCCCCATAATATACAGAGTTTTTGCGGTTATTAAATGAGTTAATTTATGTGAAAGAGCTCAGAACAGTACCTGGCACATAGTAAAACCTCATGTTACTTTATATTAGCTATTACATGTTGTTAGTGCCATCGAGTCGACTCTGACTCCTAGCCACACTGTGTACAGCAGAGTGGAACCCTGCCCAGTCTTTTTGCACCATCCTCTCAACTTCTAGTGCCATATCAGACAATGCTCCGCTGCTATTAATGGGGTTTTCATGGCCAGTTTTTTTTTGGAAGAAGGTGACCAGGTCCTTCTTCCTAGTCTGTCTAGTCTGGAAGCTCTGCTCAAACCTGTCCACCATGGGTGACCCTGCTGGTATTTGAAATACCGGGGGCACAGCTTTCAGCATCACAGCACCATCTAACCGCCACAGTGTGACAACCGACAGACGGGTGGTGTGGCTCCCTGACCAGGAAATGAACCCGGGGCTGTGGCAGTGAGAGTCTTATCCACTAGACCACCAGAGCTGGCTAGCTATTACATATCACTTTGATAAAGTTTTTAATAAAGAAGAAAACCAATACTGCAGTATTGGCATGGACATACCCCTGTAGAATGATCTAATATTTTCTCTCATTTTTATAAGACAGAATACATGGAGTCAAGGTTTCTTTTGAAAGCTCCTGTAGCAATATTTAGGTTAAATGTTAACTGGGAAATATTTATTTGCAACTGGACCATCCAATTAGTAAAACCGTTTTAAATTATCAAGAATCACTGATAAAAAATTACACACAATTGAAACAATTCACAGGAAGAACTACTTCACCAGGCATCTTAGTTTTCCTTCTGAACATTAAAATTTAGGGGGGGAACATAATTAATCAAAAATTCAAACTACAGTAAAGGAAATAATTATAAGAGGAAGAACATCATGTAAGAACAACTTATTATTTATTTATCCTTACTAAGTTGTCAAGATACAAGTACTGAGACAGACACTTTCCAATATATTTGAAAGTAGATTCAGTATAAACTTTTAGACCAACACTCCTGCTAAAACAAAGTTTTAAAATTCCAAATGACCTATCCCTGATTTGCTTCTAGATTCTGTGCAATTCGTATTTCTGAGCTGATGAAGTTATTTGGGATGCTTGAGCTTATATCAATAGGTATCTCTAGTCTATAATTCCAAAATTATAACAACGGAATTAACACCATATTTTGGAACATTTCTCCAAACTTCATGTCTTCTCTGACTTTAGACCATTTAACTATCAATTTAATTGCCTCAAAAACTGAAGTGGGCATTTGGATGTCACAGATTTTGAATTCACTCTCTAGATACCCTATTTGATGGAAGGCAATGTCAGCAACACTTTTCATTATAGAGAACTTTCTTCAGTGCCATGCTTACTCCTTTAGAGACCCAAGTTTGCATCTTCATTTTCAAAGTGGGTAGAGAACAAGTTTTAGAGTGAATTGTGACTCTTTTCACCACTAGATGGCAGAAGATGACCATGGACTATATCCAGAGGGAGCAGCTTGGACTGGCAAGTCAGTGGAATGCCTCTGTGAGCAGAAGCCAGAGACACCTACCTCATCCATTGAAGATTTTTTACAGTCATCATCATCATCATCGTCATCACTCTCTGTGTCAGCTTCCCCTGTCAAATTTTAATAACAGATCATGAAGTAAACAAACATTTATGGGTTTGAAGAACATGTAATGCGCACTACCAAAAAGTTCCTTGGAAATTGGCCTTTCAAAGTTTTAAAACTATTCTTTTGGATATTTCAATTTTATTAATTATAGAGAATTATACTGACATCTTGAATATGGAATTTTGTCTAAATTTGATTTGTGAATACCATTTGAAATTTCCAAATTCTGTAAAAGACGGTTGTCTTAACATATTTATCAATATGTTTTTAAAAACATATGGCACCATATAGAGTTATCTTTCTATGGTACATATATCCTATCTTGATGTATACATTCTCTTTCGGGGTCTCTATGACCCTAAAACAGATAAGTTGTCACTTCTCCATCTTTCCCCCTTTTTCTCAGCCCTGATCTTCCATGCGATGCTTGGCCAGCGCTCAGTGACCTGGCGGCTACTCTCCCAGGGCCATAGAGGACCTCACAGAAGTCAAGGTAGAGGAGCTGGGGCAGGAACGGTGGCTATGGTAGTACACTTGACTGCACACAATCTGCAAGGTACCAACCGTATCCTATAATTCGCCTGCAGGCTTGTTTGATGGATGCATTGTCGCCACACAACGCACATATCTTAGAAAATGGTGAAGCTCTGTTGAAGAAGGCAGGATAAAATGCATGACCCTTAAAATCGTTATGCATGGAAATCTGCCTAGGTCAGCTTCATATTTAGCCAATATACAGTCATTTCAAGGCCTTGTTTTTCTCTCCGAAGATTTGGTGGATGATTCCACTAGCCTAAATATTCACACTAGTATGAGGCATTACATTCCTCTGCAGCTCGTGGCTTCAGTCAGATGCGGCAATATCAGTTATGGAAAAAGATTTTCAAGTAAAAAGTAAAGAAGGCATAGTTCTACATTGACAACTGTCCTTCAGGGTTCACACAGTGCAATAGCATTGCAATCCCAGTAGATGGCGATATTGGCTCAGCAATGAGGCAATTTGCATTGGCAAGTACCTCCCTCTCCCCGCCTTGTGCAAGTTAGCTGCCTTGTGCTCAATCTATATAAATGACACGGTGCCCACAGCACTGTCTTCCAGGAAGCTTATAAATGTTTTCATTTGGTTGACGAAGTTCAATCAATAACTGAATGATAGCAGTGAGCAAAGTATTCATAAAATATCTTTAGAGGGAAAAGATCTCTGGGACCAACAAGGCTTATTATGTATGCCTTGTTTATTAAAGAAAGCCACGTACAACCAATTTAGGATGCTGGTATTGTGTTAGTTCATAAGGTGAATCAATTATATTGTGGATAGAAAATGTATCTTATTATATAGAGACACATTCTTTTAGGAGGTTGGCACTTAAAATTTTTTTACAATCAAATTTGTTGCCCCCAGTTCTTGTAACTATTTTTGCTTTTTAATTAGAGAGGGGATTCCTTTTATCAAGTAATTTAAAAAGCTGTTTGGCAGAACCTTCTACACAATGCTTCATGGGACACAACAATATACCAGTCATTTCAAATACTCAATCAGGTCATTCTTTGGTTTATGTGGGAAAGAAAGAATTTGTCTTCCTTTCTTCTGTGAGCAGGGACCTGATTTCTTCCTTATAAGTCTTTGGAGGGACCTTGGAGGAAGGTTGTGGAACCACTAAAAAAAAGAATCTTACTTCCCCTTGTTCTTTAAGACAAGTGCACTGGCAAAAGGCTGAATCCTGGAAGAGGCACTTGGCCCACAGAGGCCACGATAAGTCAATTAGCTTTGAAATAAGAACCATTTCATATTTTTCCAGCTACTTGAGTTCCTAATACCGAGAACATCCACAAACCAAACGGTAAATTAGCAGTGTTCTTTATACAGGGGCCTACCTACATATTAAAACGTTCAAAAATTTCCATTGAAATAAATAAGGATTGCACAACAGATGATGGGGCTAGCTTAGGAAATCTACTGAATTGCTAACAGATTGCTGCTCTTGCTCTGTATTAAGCAATAATGTTCACTGCCTTTAAAAATCATTTTTTGTGTTACGCATCAAGTTAATAAGAGGGAGAGAACTGGTACTGAGAAAGGCAGATGGTTAAAAAAACAAGCTCCCACATGCAAAGGAAGACACTATTTCCTTGCTAGCATTCCAGGGGTAGAATTGTGCTAGGAAATAGGTGTCCTGCTAATGATATTCATTCCAAAACTTCAAAAAGAATCAGAATTGTGTAATAATGTGTGAAATAGACATTCAAAAACTACCAAAAAACCCCAAACTCTTTCAAAGAATTATATAATGTCTGTTGATAAGGATTTTAATCTAAACAATAAAATGAATTGTCCATTAAGATGGAAAAATAGAAGAAAAGTTAAATCAGAGTCTTGGTCAACTTTTTTTTTTTCCTGATTGCCCCAGAGTCTATATTTTAATCATTTTTAAATCTTGTAATTGACATGATAGGTATACAAAGAAGTACACATACCATATGTGTACAGTGCAATGAATTTTCACCAACTACACAGACCCTAGTAACCAGTACCAAGATCAAGAAACAAAATATAACCAACCAGTGTCCAGAAGCCCCCTTTGGGTTCCCTGCCAGTTACTGCTTCACCAAGGGTAACCATTTCCAGACTTCTAAAGGCATAGGTTAGTTCTGCCTGTTTTTTGTACTTTACATAAAGGGAATCACACAGGAGATATTTTTTTTGTATTTGACTTCTTTTGCTCAACATTATGTTTCTGAGACTCATCCATACTGTTGTGTGCAGTTGTAGATCATTATTGTTGCATATTATTCTGTGATGTGAATATACCACAATTTGTTTATCTGCTGATGGATATTTGGTTGGTTTCTAGTTTTTGGCTATTCTGAATAGTGCTGCTTAAAGCAATTCTTGTACATGTCTCTTGGTGAACATCTACATGCATTTCTGTTGAGTATATAGGAATGGAATTCCCTGGGGCATAGAGGGTACATATGTTCACCTTTTGTAGATACTACCAAACAGTTTTCCAAAGCAATTGTTCCCACGTTAGTTAAACTTTTCATTGAAGGACTTCCTAGATTCAAGCTTCAAGTCTCCTCCACTTGTTCACCCTCCAATCAGGAGATCTTCATAATGTACTTTTCAGATTGCCAAGATTCTGACTAAAGTTGGAAAGGAAATTTACTAAATAATTCAAAGGAAATGGGTGACGACTTTGAATTCTTTTTTCATCAACCACAAAAATCTATTTCAACCGAAACCTAAAAGAAAAATGAATGATATTAAACATCATCTAGTAGCTTTGATAGATAACTCAAGTAACTTCAGCGTTTCACACTTTAAAAGAGCTCCATAAAATACGGAAAAGTTGGATTGCCCAGACTTCTTCAGCATATTATCAATGAGAATGCATTCGGTGAACATATGGTGCACAGGTCTGTTTTTTGTACTTTGGTCGTTGCCCTTGGGAAGCTTAAAATCATGTGGTCACTCCAAAGATTATTTGGGTTACGTGGTAGCCAGAATGATGGCCTCTCCAAAATATCCATGTCCTGTGAGTATGTTACCTTGTACCATAAGAGGGACTTTGCAGATGAGATTAAATTAAGGACATTGAGATGCAAGATTACCCTGGATTATCTGGTTGGGGCCAATGTAACAATATGAATTCTCAAAAGCAGAGGACCTTTCTCAGCTGTGGTCAGAGGGAAACATGATGACAGAACAATTGAGATGGGACATTGCTGGCTTTGAAGCTGGAGGAAGGAGGCCACGAGCCAATAAGAGTGGGTAGTCTCTAGAAGCTTGTAAAAGCAAGAAATAGGATTCCCTAGAGCCTCCAGGAAGGAAAGCAGCATTGCTGACACCTGGAGTTTGGCCCAGTGAGACCCACACGGGCCTTTGGACCTGTAGAACTGGGGATGATACATTTGTGTAGTTTTAAGCCACCAAGTTTGTAGCAGAAACGGAAGACCAATACAGGTTAAAACTCTGCCCAAATAGGAATGTTAAAAGTCCTTCTAAACTAATTTCAGAGCAGCAGTTCTTAAACCCACACTTAAGAGAATGAGAGCCTGCCATCCCCTCACCAGCTCCTGGAGATGAGGGCTCGAACACACTGGAGGAGTCGCTATATGTGTTGGAGGCTTGTTCCGAGAGCTTCTTTTTGCCACTTCCTTCTGATGACTTGTGTGATTTCTTCTTATTTTTCACCAAAATTTTATACATTAAATCCATAGGGCTTGGAAGAGGAACTCCAGATTCCAGCTAATGAAAAAGAAAAGCACATTCATTAAAAATATTGCTCCTTCCTTTCAGAGTCCCTCCCCAAACCCCCGGGACAGCATTGGATACCAAGAGCTTCTAGATTATTTTTGACTACCTTCAACACATCTCATTAAACTGTTCCAAGTGTGTCTTGCATGAAGGCTGGTTCATAGCTCTTTCTTTTTTTACATGAAAGGTATATTTTAATTACTGTACTCTTATTTTTCCACAACTAAATTTGCATGAATAAGACCATAGAAATGTTCTGAGAGATTTGCAGTGCTAACCCAAAGTTTCATGAGTTTTCCAAGGGACCATATATATCCAACCATCTTGATTTAGGATGGATAAGAAGGCCCTGGCTTGGATTTTCAAAGGAGGGACGTCCATTGGAGTGTGGCACCTGCCAGGAAGAGCTGGTAAAGATGGGCAGGAGCTTCAAGGCAAGCTGGTAGGATCAACTTTTCAGATGCAGTTTAAAAACAGCAAAATCTCCCTCCTGGCATTAGGTAGCTAAGCTGCGGTCTCACTGGCATCAGCAGAAGTGGACTGGGTGGCTTCAGATTTCCTTGCAGCCCTGAGATTCAAGCTACCATTATTTGCAAGGCTTATTTCTAGTGTTTCACGCTTGCACATCTAATGGGAAAATCAATTTCCCGTGAGAGGGTTATTAGATATTGTATCAGAGAGCATGTGTGCAAGTCCCAAGATGGGTTATTTTTAGAAAGTCTTGTGAACTCCCATAAGCTGGTTCTCTATGCTTTGCTTCCAATGAGTCTGGGGACTGGTATGAAATCTTGGAAGGATGTGTGGAGACTGGGAGAAAGGGTCCAGGAGGGAAGAGGCTACTTTAGGATATTTCTGGTAAGCGGGGATGTTCTGCCGAGTTCTGCTGCACCAGAAGGGCACGTGCCAGGAAGTGAGAAGCAGCCAGCAGGGACAGGCTGGAATGTCATTGTGCCACCTGCAACGTCCCATTTTGCCGACCCATTTCTGTCAACGGGGTGTGATGAGGTTCCCTGGGAGGGGATCAGAGCCCCATCCCCTGGGACAGTCCCCGTGGGCTGACTGCGACTGTGGGAATCCTGCCGTCCTGACGGGGTCCTGTCTGGCAGGGACGGGGGGAGAAGACTGCGGGCAGAGGAAGAGAACAGATGCATGTCTCCCACCCTCAGCGGGGCACGCTGCCGGATCCTCCCGGTCCAAGGCTCATTATCAACTGCATTAATCTCACCGAGAAATATAAACATGGAAAGGATCTAAGGAAATCTCCCCTAACTCCAATCATAAATAATAAGTGCCTACTTCGGGGGTAAACATCCAAACTGCTTACTGGGTATTTTTCCAGTGGTTCCATGAGAAGGGCGTCCCCAAAGCTCAGTCTGCAATACTCCGCCATCTTGGCTTGCTGCTTCGGGCTGAGGGGAAATGAAAAAGAAAGGAAGGACGCCAGAAAGCTTAATCCAGGAGGCTGGACAGGATCACTTTGTGTTATTAATTATAGAAAGAGGTAATTCCCTCCTCCTACCCTTCAGGGTCAGTTTTTATCATTCTAAATCCCTTGTTTACTATCCTGACTTATGAATTTGAATACCACACACAGCTGGACGGTGGAGGCTATTCCTAAGGCTGACCTGCATAGACATGGATGGAGGGGACAGCAGGTCATTTGCCTGTCACTGGATTCTTGAATGTCCCAGAGTTAGAGACTCAGTTCTTTTTGTTTAATTTCTTGATTCTAAGTCAAATGCAAGACACTTGGGGGTGGAACTCGTTCATGACTCCATGTGAATTCTTGGATGAAATTTGTCTAACTGACAGAGAGCTGTGCTGCAAAGGAGTGTTTATAAGGAGGTGAGGGAGGAGAGGAGAGGGAGGAAGGGAGGGAGGTGAAAGGGAGGAAAGGAGGGAGGGAGGAGAGAGAGAGAGAATGAGAAAGGGCAGACAGGCAGCAGTGTGTCCACTTGGGAGAGGGTCCTGGAGGAAAGATAAAAGAAGCAGGCACCTTAACGAAAGGTGTCTGCAAGTCTTATGTGCATAAGAGAGAAGCAAAGGTGGTGTCAGCCTGACTACGTGCCAGTGGGAACCTGGTCTGATGGAAAAAGGCTGAAGCTGCAGGGTTCGCTGAGCCGAGCTCCAGGCTCTCAGCTGCTCTGGATCTATAAAATGAGGAGGATAACAACTGTTCTTGGAAAGGGACAGAGAAGGCTGAGAAGATGAAATGAAGTAATGGGTGCAAACACCTCTGATGTTAAAAGAGCAGGGCAGATGTAAGATGATCCTAGCGTTACAAGGCGGCATCCGCCAGCCAGACTAGAGGACTGGTGCCTGCTAACATATAAACATGGTGGATACGAGGGAGCATCCATACTCTTTCAATGCTCCTGCTTCCCTTGACCTTTTAAAAAGCAATGAAAATTTTTTCTCATTCTGTAGAATGTTAAAATATCATTTAAAAGGTCTCCAATTCCATCGGGTTTTGTGGACTGTGACTTTGATCTACAGGCTGTCGAACTTGATTTCCAAAAGTTGTCTCTACACGCTGCAATGTTAATACACTTTAGCAGAACTGGGACTGTAGTAAGAATAAGTGAGTGATAAAAGCCTTCTTTACTACAATCCAAATCGATTATGAAATGAGATCCTTATTTTCTTTCCCTCTTCCATGACTGTTAAGCCTGAATCAGGGACTGGTTTTTCCTGGGAAGAGAGGTGGTTTGGGGGTTCAAATCCTATTGCAATAGCCCACAGGGAAGAGCACTCTCTATAGCCCAGAAAAAAAGGCATATATTGTGGGGGCCAAGTAAGTTCTCTGGGATTTAAATATGAGGCCAAGGCCACTGCTTTCTTGGAACTGCCATGAGAGGCCAAGGAGTGACTCACAGAACTTGCAAAGCCCTACACAACAACCTCCCACTTTCTCATCATGTCTCTCTGACCTGTGTGAGATTTTACTGTGTGGCCTACGCACCCCTCAGAAGATATGGCGGCATTCCTTGGCACTATCAGGGAGAGAGGAAAACCTGCCAAGCAAGGAACTGATCCCGAAGAGCATTCAGGGTTTAAGGACAACTTGTTAGGAGTTGGGAAGCAAGCAGAGAAGTGGCTGACTTGGCAGAGCAGCCCTGGGCATCCTCAGTTCAGACACCCTTGCTCAAAGGATAACTGGTGCAGGGGCTCAACCAAGCCAGCAGCTCTGTGGCTGTAGTTGAGACACGTCCATTTGTGCTGGAGCGCACAGTCTAGGTTGCACAAAAGAAATTGTCCAAACCCTCCGTTTCACTTTCACAGAGTGATGCTATTATACGTCACAGAACTTTGCTACTCTATGGACCAGCAGCACCAACAGCACCCGGAGCTGGTTAGAAACGCAGATTCCCGGCCTCCAATGGAGATTCTGAGTCAGAACCTCCGGGGAAGCTGGGCCCAGGGTCTGTGTCCTCACAGGCCTCCCAGCTGATTCCGATGCACGCTCAAGTCTGAAAACTGCTGTGATCGGTTAAAACAAGTCAACAGGGGCTGAAGCAGATGACATTTTTCTTGAGTACTGGAACTTGGGAGCCCCACTGTCCTGTGGTCAGAGACCTAGAGTGAAAGGAAGGGTTTTATCCTAATGACCTGCTTTCAGGATTTTCAGGGAACCCTATTCTCACCAGCAGAGGGATTTCGGGGAGATGTTCCAGGTGTCCTAAAGCAGGTGACAGGCAGAGTCCTCTGCCCTCTGTCAGGCAGTCTCTAAATCAGGCCCTGAGAAGGATTTTGCTGGAGCAAATAATTCCATAATCCCTTACTCAACTCCACTAAAGAATCACCTGAGCTAATGCTGCAGGTGACAGGGCCTGGGCCCCAGTCTCCATTCATTGAGTTGGGAGTGGAGCCCTGCATTTGTAACAAGCTTGCAGGTAATTCTGATGCAGGTGGTTAGTGGACGACGGCCTTTAGAGTGGCGCTCTAACACTCCATTCCGATCACCTGGGTTCTTATGAAAATGACGATTCCCAGGCAGAGTCTAGGATGGGGCCCAAGACTCCATGTTTCTAACAAGCCCCCCAGTGATGCCAACGCTGCTGGCCAATGGATCAACCACACTTTGAAGAGCAAGGACCTATGTCTGCCCTAGACTTATTAGAACCTGTCTCAGAATCAACCGAGATGGAGAGAACAAGAGACGGATGTCCAAGCAAAAGTGAAATGTGCGATTTGGTAATCAGGCTATTTACGTTCTCCACAAACACACATGCCCACCTGACAGGGAACTGAAGTAGAGCAGAGATCAAACTGAACAGAAAAAGTCAGAGGGAAACAAAGCAACTTTAATTGTGGGTCGGAACTGCAGAAATAAAAGGCTTTAAAATTGCAATTAGAGAGAGAAAAAAATCCTGAAGCATTTAGAGCATCAACATCGGCTACCATGGGGATGAAGTGAGAGGAAAATATTCACAAATATATTTTGAGCTGCAGGCTATAACAGATACATCTGGACAGATTAAAATACCCCTATAGTGTAGGCACTTGGCAAAGTAGTTGGTTTTCTGACCAAGGAACATGTCCCATTTCTTGCCGCAAAGCCTCCAGGTTGCCCTAACCCAACTTCCTTCTCTATAGATAAGGGCTCTACGACCCATGGAAATCAAGGACTTTGTCCAAATTCTCATTTCGTCTGTGTCTGAACCAAGGCTAGGGGTTACTTCACTTGATTTCAGTGTAGAATTCTTTTTATGAAATCGCTAGTTCACAAATCAGGTGGAACATCAGAGTTAAGTAGGGCTTTTTATTTTTTAAAAATCTCGGTCTTATTTCTAGAAATTTGAATTCAGGTGTGGGGGTGGGCTCAGGAATCTGCATTTTATGGGATTCTGATGTAGCAGGTGGAGAAAGATAAGTTGCTAGCAGCTAATGGCAGATTTTTCTTTGTTGTCTGTGGATAGATGATATCAAATATTTGGAGAGAAAAACAGAAAATTCAGTGAATTTCTTTTGTCTAGTGTGAGTTTGTTTTGGAGGCACGGTTCAAATGAGCTGGGACCAGAGTTCTGAGTCTGGCATTTTGTATATGCAGCACATAGGAGAATAAAATGGTTCACTAGAGACGGCAAATAGATTTCACATATTTTTGGTGGGTGTGTTCCTGGGTCACCGTGTTGAGGATTCTGAGGTTATGTTTTGGTTTAGTAGAAAGAGTGCAGTAACTGACGAATGATGTCTGCCACCCGGTTCAGCAATGAGGTAAGGTAGCCCACATGTGAAGCATTGGGTTTACTAGCAAAGGGTGTGATAATCCTCCTAGGAAAGAATTGTGGCTGAGAGATTTTGATATGTGGAGCTCAAGGACAATGGAAATGTGAAGCAAACTACTTCCTCCCACAATATAATTCAGTATCTTAGGGTTTCGCTGCCATTAAATTATCTCAATGATTTGGGATAAAAATCATGGCATCCTGGGAAGGTTGCTTTCCTGTTTTCTTTTGTTACCTATGAATTATTAATGAACTTTTAATAGCTAAATCTCTCACTTTTAAACCAGAAGGCAGTATTATGGCACAATCTTCTTTGCTTTTGTGTACAAAGTAGGAATTAGTATTCTGCCCAGTTTTGGCTCTCTGAATGACTGGTATTGAAGACTGCAAAAAATATCCTGTGGTTAAGAGTACAAGCCACGGGCCGGCCCCGTGGCTTAGCGGTTAAGTGCGTGCGCTCCGCTACTGGCGGCCTGGGTTCGGATCCCGGGCGCGCACCAATGCACCGCTTCTCCGGCCATGCTGAGGCCACATCCCACATACAGCAACTAGAAGGATGTGCAGCTATGACATACAACTATCTACTGGGGCTTTGGGGAAAAAAAGGAGGAGGATTGGCAACAGATGTTAGCTCAGAGCCGGTCTTCCTCAGCAAAAAAAAAAGAGGAGGATTAGCATGGATATTAGCTCAGGGCTGATCTTCCTCACAAAAAAAAAAAAAGAGTACAAGCCACATAAATGTGAACATTCACAGGCCGTTGTCTTGTGGATGCTTGGGTGGTCTTAATTGGAAGTTTTGAAGTCTCATGTTGCTTCTGCTTAGGTGTAGGGGATGGTGTTGGTTAAATGCAGGAGTTTTAAGCCAGACTAGCTGGATTTGAATTGCAGCTCTGTCGTTTTAGCTGCATGGCCTTGGACATGTTACTCACCCTCTTTGGGACTCAGTTTCATCATCTGTAAAATAGGGATAATCACAATAAGATTTATTCTTAGGAGCACCTGAGTTTGTGGTGAGGGTTACATGACTGGAATGCTGCTTGACACATAATATACATTCAGTAAATATTTGCTGTTATTACGTCTGTGGTGGTGGTGGCTGCAGACACCTCTCTGGCTACCTCATGGGAGACTTCAGTGGATCAGGTGTGACAACAGAGAATGGAACCGTAGCTTTTCATTCCATCTAATTTATATAGAAACATTTCTTGAAGAAAACAAATGTGCTAGATTTGGAGTTATTTCTCCAAAAAAGAAATAACATATCAACAAGTCTGAGAACTAGAGTGCCTGAAGAAAAGTGCTAAGACACTGTTGAAGCCCAATTACAAATGGATGGGCAGAGATGGTCATGTGCAAATCAGAGCTGTCGCAGCAAATGGGGTATTAAATACAGTGACTAAAGAGGTGCTCCCTCAGTTAGAAGAGAAATAGCAATGAAACAAAATTAATTCTTTTCTCTTCAATTGACCCTCAGAAGTGTTAGAAAAACTGTGCCAAGTGATTACATCATTCATTGGATGATTGGGTCCTAATGAAGCAGAATCACGAGCTGGTAAATGTAATATGGCTTTCCTGAGGGCAAACTAGAAACACAGATAATTATAAAATTGGTTACTTCAACATAAGTTCTCTCCATGTCTATATTAACAAGTGATCACATTTAACTACTTCGAAATTCCTCAAGCTGAAATTTGGTCATGACCAACCTGCTTCTTTGAGATTTAGTGAATTCTTTAAGAATTAGTGAGTTGAAGCATGTGTTGCAAATTAGTTGGACAAAGGGAATCAGTGACCTGGGAAAGACTTTCGATAGGAAGAAGGGAAAAAAAGGAACTTGTGAGCCAAATTAGGACAGGTGCTCTTGGCTTTCAGTTGAGAAATCTGGCTTCGGTCATTGAAATGGAGGAGAGAGCTTCACACATGCTTTTTTGAGCAATGATGGTCACTACTACATAGTCTTCAGACATTAATTCCACGGACTAGAATTTTAGTTTCTTGAATTTTGATTCAACATACAGAAGAATCTTTCATTTTGAAGCTCTTTAAATTGAGTAACTATATGATAAACTAATAGCCACATTTTAGATATAAATGTGTTTTACTATGACACTTTGTGATACAATGAATATAAAAGAGTTAAATCAAAATTACCTTTTCTTTGTGTAGCTCAGCAATAAGTGTAGGCTATTTTGAGATAGGAAAATATTTACAAATATTAACAGGGGAAGCCAATGGAAAGAGGAAGAAGGGAGCATTTAGTGTCTGAGTTCTCAGTGCAAAGTGGCAGAATAGAATTTACAGCTCTCCTTCCACCAGCTCTTACTGGCCATTTCAGTTTGGCAAAACTGACTATAAATTTGCATGCAATAGAAGGAACTAAGGAAGGTGGATTATAAAAATGGCCCATTGAAATAGAGACATGTGTTATGTAAGGAAATGTATTCCACTGCATTATAAAAAGAGGAGTCCTTAATGTAAAATCCTACTACGGCATGAAAAGAGATTCCACAAGTCCAATGGATTATTCTAACATTAATGAGATTTAAATGAATTAATTCCATCATATACAGATGAAAACATGCCACATAATATATAACATAACCAAAGAACACCATTAATGAACAATTATTAAACATGCCCTATTTGGGAAAGACTTCTATTGAATGTATTGAATACTTACGAATCCACATGGTTCTCAAACGAAAGCAGAATTGGAAAAGGTGAAGTCTTAAATGCACACTCAGCAATTGCTTCTATCACTTCCTAAAAATGAGAACACGTGTATTCAATATACAGAATTTTAATGTGTATATATTTTTTCTTTGTGGTTACATGCATTGATATGATTGTCTTTTTCATTTACAGTATTCTATGCAATGGCCTGACATTGCTAGAAGGGGTTGTGCAGGCTCCTGGACTATAAATTTTCTGAGTCTTGTCTTAGCAAAGTGAAAAAACAGAAGACTGGATTTTGGTGGAGGGGGAGTGAAGGAGAATGGTTCTTCTATTTGCTATTTATATCTACTTTTTTTTATAATAAAAGAAATCTAATCATAGTATAAAAAATTTGGACAGCAACTGAAGGCAAAAATTCATCCATAAATTCATCCAAACCAAACCACTGTTGGCATTTGGTTATATTTACTTCTAGTTTGTTTTTCATGTATTTGTATAACTTGGTTTTAATTATAGTAAATACACTATTTGTATTTTTTTAACACTGTTATTGAGAGACAACGTTACTGAGTTATAATTCACCCATTTAAAGTGTACAGTTGAATGGTTTTTAGTGTATTCACAGAGTTGTGCAACCGTCATCCCAATCTAAGTTAGGACATTTTTATCACCCCAAAGAGAAACCATGTAACCATCAGCAATCACTCCCTATTTCCCCACCCCAACCCAACCCCACACACCCAGCCCTAGGCACCACTAATCTACTTTTCATCTACATAGAATTGTCTATTCCAAACATTTCGTATAAATGGAATTGTACAATATGTGGCCTCTTATGTCTGGCATCTTTCATTTAGCATGCTTTCAAGGTCATCCATGCTGTAACATGTATCAGTACTTCACCCTTCAATCTCTATTTTAAAAAAATGTGTATGTCATAAGCTTTAATATCTGTATAAAATTCTAGAGAATAGCAGTATTATAACTGATTTAACCATTACCCAATTGTTGGACAGACATATTCTAAGAGCTATCATTCAAATAATTCAAATAATTCACCTTCATTTTTTCCTAATATTTTGAATTATATTCTGGGAATGTATTCTCAGAGGGGAATTATTGAATTAATGAGTAAGAATACTTTCTAATGAATAGAAACACAGTCTCCTGTGTTTCTCCAAATTACTTTTCATCCTACATTGCCTAGAGTAATTTATGAAGGACCAGATTTCAATGCATATTCGCCAGTTTGGGGCATTATTTTTCAAGTGTTTTTCTTATTGAACTGGTATCAAAGCGCGATCTCCTTTATTTTTAACTATATCAATACTACTGTGGTTTCACACATCCATACATTTGTTTTTCAGTTGTATTTATTCTTTTCATATTCTCCTTTCAAGTAGGAGTTTCCACTCTCATTCCTTATGCCTGAGCCTTTTCCACTATCTTCTCTACCTTCTTAAACACTGCACAGCTTTCTTTATATCCATGCCAGAGAGCTATTTCCCTGGCCCCAGAGTATAAATAAGGCTTTCTAATTCTGTACTCCATTTGCATATATCTTCTAAGAAGGATCTGCTTGCATGGAGCAAAAGAATCCCTGTCACTGTTTCTTAGAAGGGAATTCACAGATTGCATTTCATACATTATTAGTTTAACTTTATGATAGTTGATGCCATCAAAAATAAGTGCACTATAAATAGCAAGCGGCAACAAGACTTTAAATTCTTTCTTTGATTTATTTGAGCACAGGTTTCAGATTCAAACAGGCTTGTGTTTGAATCCTACTTAGCCTTACAAGCTGTGTGACCTTGGGAAAAATCACTGAATGCCTCTGTGCTGACCTGTAAAGTGGGGGTGATAAGTCTCATTCCACAAGCCTGTTGTGAGGATGCCTCGAGAAAAGGTAAAGGACCCAGCTCAGGATATGGGCATATATTCTCAAATCAGCTGAGGCTTACCTCGCTGGTGCCTCCTTTTCCACTCACCTTAAACCTTTCCTCTTAGACTCTTACTAATACAAACAAGAGCTATCATTAAAGAGCATTTATTATGTCACAGACACATATCTTATCTCATGCTATAAACATTCCGTAAGGAAAATATGATCCACCGTTTTACAGATTATAAAATAGTGGCTCTGAGATATTAACCGATTTGCCCAAGGTCAAAGAGGAGAATCCAAGAAACCCCAGGCAAGTTTATCTGACTGTAAACTTTACGCTCTTTTTTTTTTTTTTTAATAATTTTATTTATTTATTTATTTTCCCCCAAAGCCCCAGTAGACAGTTGTATGTCATAGCTGCACGTCCTTCTAGTTGCTGTATGTGGGACGCAGCCTCAGCATGGCTGGAGAAGCAGTGCGTCGGTGCGCGCCCGGGATCCGAACCCCGGCTGCCAGCAGCGGAGCGCGCACACTTAACCGCTAAGCCATGGGGCGGGCCCTAGACTTTACGCTCTTAACCACTGCAGTAGCTCCCATGCAGCTAATGATCTTAACCACCTAGGATCAAAGCCCTCAAAAGAATTGAGAATTACTATCATAAAGGAAGTGGGTAGTAAGTGCAAAGAAAAAAGGGCTAGGGGGCCGGCCCCATGGATTAGTGGTTAAGTGTGCGCGCTCCACTACTGGCGGCCTGGGTTCCGATCCCGGTTCGGATCCCGGGCGTGCACCGACACACCGCTTCTCCCGCCATGCTGAGGCCGCGTCCCACATACAGCAACTAGAAGGATGTGCAACTATGACATACAACTATCTACTGGGGCTTTGGGGACAAAAGGGGAAAAAAAAAATGGAGGAGGATTAGCGATAGATGTTAGCTCAGGGCCGGTATTCCTCACAAAAACAAACAAACAAAAAAAGAGCTAAATTTTGTTTATTTCATAAATTTGGCCCTATCGTCTCAGCTAAAGGCATTCTTGACTCCTCTTTCTCTCATATCTTTCAATTCATCAGCAATCTTGTCTAAAATATACCCAGAATATAACTACACCTCAGCACCTCCACCTCTATCATCCTGATCCATAACCTCTGCAGCAATTATGGTAAATTTTATCATCACTCCCACACATTCACTACGCCTTCCTGTGAGACCCGCTGACAACTGGCATTGCCGTGTGTTTTGTTTAGGCCAGTGAAATCTATGTGAAAATGACGTGTGCTGCTGCTAAGCAGAGTCTTCCAGAGCCATCATGTGGTTCTGCCATGTCTCTTTCCTCTCTGCCATGAGCCCAGTGACATCACAGATTGGGGCTATTCTTTCTGTAGGGATTGTAGACATTTTCAATCAGAGCAACAGCCAACAACTAACCTGAGTGAGAAATAAACCTTCATGGTTCTAAACCACTGAGATTCTGGGGTTTCTTGTTGTTGCAGCAAAACCTAGCAGCGGCTGACTGATAGAACCTTTAACTGCTTTCCCAGCTTCTTGTTTGCCCCCTACAGTACATTCCACAGTCTGAGTGATTGCTCCTAAACATGAATCAGATGATTTCACTCCTTTGGAGTAAACCTGTCTTTGGCCTTCCATTTCACAGAGTGAAATCCAAATTCCTCGTCAGACCTGGCACCTGCTATCTCTCTAAACTCATCTCCTTTTCCTCTTCCCCACTGCTCACCCTAGTACAGTCCACTGACGTCTCACTTTTCCTCGAATACACCAAGCATGATTTCATCTCTTTGTTCATCTCTTTCATTTCTTTGTTCATCTTTGTTACTTCTGTCAGGAATACTCTTATCTGAAAGCAAGGCTTACTTCCTTAATTTTAGGGGGTGGTGATCTCTTCTCAAATGTCATGTAACCATCTTCTCCTGCCATCCTGCTGAAAATAGCATTTCACTAGCCCCTCTTTTCCTTCAGTGCTTACTTATGTTGCCTTAAAGGACATATCTCCATGTGCCATATTATGTGTTTCTTTTGGTTGATTTCTCCCCACTAGAATGTAAGTTTCTTGAGAGTAAGCACTCAGTTTTCTCCACTGCTCTGTCCCTAGAGCCTAGGAAGTGCTAAGGCACATTCTAGACGCCCACTAAATATTTTCAAATAAATAAATGAACTCTTAACATTCTTTTTTTTTTTTTTTTTTGTGAGGAGATCAGCCCTGTGCTAACATCCGCCAATCCTCCTCTTTTTTTGCTGAGGAAGATGGCCCTGGGCTAACACCTGTGCCTATCTTCCTCCACTTTATATGGGATGCCGCCACAGCATGGCTTGCCAAGCAGTGCGTCGGTGCGCGCCCGGGATCCGAACCAGCGAACCCCGGGCCGCCGCAGCGGAGCGCGCGCACTTAACCGCTTGCGCCACCGGGCCGGCCCCTGAACTCTTAACATTCTTAATAGAAAAGAAGCATCATTTATCTAGTTATGTTCCCATTTATTCTTCTGTTGACTATTTCAGAGGTCAGCACAATTTTTCCATAAAGGGCCACATAGTAAGTATTTGAAGCTTTGCTGGCCATATAATTTCTATGGCAAATATTCAACTCTGCCTTTGTAGCCCCAAAGCAGCCACAGATAATATGTAAACACGTGGATATGCCTATGTTTCAACAAAACTTAGTTTATAGAAACAGGTGGCAGGCTGAATGTGACCTGCAGGAGACTGTTTGCCAACCCTTGGAGTAGTCTGATCATTGACTTAAGCAAAGCTTAAAACTTGATTCTAACCAAAGGTAAATGTAATTTTGTATTAAAGAAGTTTGAATGTTGATTCCATACTCAGTAGCCCAGTTAATGTTAACACTTTCACGGCCAAAATTTTCAATCAAGGTTGAGTCTTACATTAAAAACAAAGTCTTTCACATATAAATGTAAATAAAAGTGTAATTAGTCTTTGATAACTTTTCTAAGGATGATTGTTGTCTTGGTTATTTGAGAACTTCTCCAGCTGCCTTTAATAATGAAGGTTGACTGTGGACCGGCCCCACCAGCATTTGGGCCAATGAGAGTCAGGCCTGAAGGTGAGTGAAAACCTCGCCCTCTCTCCCTTAGAAAGTGGGTGTTTTGTCTCAGGCCAAGTGCCTATCTCTCTTTATCTTTGGCCAGTGAAATGTGAGTGTTTTCTGGGCCTGCTCTCAGACTTGTAGGGAGTTCGTGCCCGCCTCCCTCTTCCTAGCTCCCTGGTCTGGTTCTCTCTCCCCACAGCGGGGATGCTGGTGTGGCCTGAACTGCACCTGGGCTCTGGGGATCCGAGACCTTCCTGTCTTGTGTCTCCGACGTCTCCTCTTCTCCTGCCACTGTCCTTGTGCACTTCTGGTCTTGTGCACTTGACTTAGGACACCCTTCTCAGCTCCCACGGGGTCTCTCATCAAGGCTGGGCTGTGTTTGAGCTTCTGGCTCTTCCTAGAGGTGAAGTGGATGCCAGGGCTTGTGTGTGGAGGGCACCCACAGCTCTAACACGGCAGCCTCACAAATGACTTAATTCAACCCCCAGCTCTCACCCTGGCTTAATAAAAACTCCTTGTGTATATAATACCACAACCATTATAAGTATGTAAAGAAAGCTAAAGTGTGGCTCTTAAAATTTCCATTATACCATCAAAAGCTAACATTTATAGAGTATTCATTGCCCGCCATGCATCGTTCTAAGCAATGTCTTCATATTAAGTACAGTCAATGAATGCCTACAACAACCCTAGGAGGTAAGCACATTATCATCTCCATTTTGCTCATAAGAAAGAGGCTCAGTCTGGTAAGGGAGCTTTTCCAAGGTCTTGCAGCCAGCCAAAGGGAGAGGTGGTGTTGGAACCCCTGCAGTCAGCTCCAGAGCTGCATTCTTAACTTCTATACTCTCCTTTCTCTCTTTTCCTCTCCTTCTCTCCCTCCTCCTTCTGTCCATCTCTCCCCATCTCTTCCGTAAAATTAGCCACCTGTTTAGGAAACCTTTTTGAACCTTTAAAACCAAAGAAAACATTTACTGAATTTCATCTAATAATTTTAGTTGGAAGCCCCTTAAAACTCCAGAAGTTCCATTGTTGGACTTCTGTTTGTTTATGCCTCTGGAATACTTGGCATGGTGCACACAATTACTAAGAATGAGAAAACTAGTTCCAGGTTAAGTTTCACTCTTTCATATAAGCCATCACCAGTGGACATTGGCTGTGAAAGTACCTTACTGCTCAACTGCTCCTTATTAAGCCAAAACCATTTTTCAGAGACTTCTAACACTGGATTCAATAATCTATAAACCATATGGCTCAATTACTAACCTCCAGCGGGAAAAACTGCCCTTGAAATCCTTTATCCTTGACAGACAACAGCAGGGTGTATTCGGATACCCATTGCATGTGAGCATTTATGTAGCAGTTAAATTGCATCCTAAATTATTATTATTTCTCTCAGAGAACAAAGCTTTATTTTCAGAAATGCTCCATTTAACCGCATACTCAAATTTAATATATTTCCATCATATATTTTATCACATTACCCAGTTTTCCATCTTGTACAATTGTTGATTACAAAGGAGCTGCCTGAGGGGAGAAAAAGGAGCAGCTTGGGGACGGGGTGGGCGGGTGGGTGTCCAGCGTGGGGAGGAAGGAGATTGAGCGGGAGCAGACAGAATGAAGACCAAGTGGCAAATTACTATGTCATAACCATCAGAATGGCTAAGGCAATGAGGCAAAGAAACAGAAGAGCAGATATATGGGATAAATAATAAATAAATCTAGAGTGCAAAATAAAAAGCCCTCCACAAAGAGCTGAATTACAGCATGTCCTCTTTCCCAGAACATAACCTTTTATTTTGGCCCATACAATAAATAAATGGTAAATGCCAATAGGAAATTTCGTTTTGGGGATATATCGCCCAGAAGCTTTCCAGATTACATCAACCGAGAGCAGATAAACTGTGTGACCTAAAAATGACAAACTTTTGCAATCAGTTTATTTTGCTGCTGCAATACACACTGTGGCTATAGATTATAGTCTAATTATAGCGATGGTCAGGCCAAATATACAGGATAGCCAAAACTGGCAAACATTGGGAGAATCTTTTCACTAACCACCAATATATTATAGATGGAATTTCACATGCGAAAATGGAGAAAGACAAAATTCATTGGTATGATGAACAGAGGCAAGAAAGACTAAAAATGAAGGCCGTGTTATAATTTGTCTATTTGCTTTGGGATGGGAACATCCATTAAAAAAACATTGAGAATCTACTGTAAGCCAGATTCTTTTCAAAGTGCTTGGGATAGTTCAGGGAACAAAACAAAGATGCAGACCTTACATGCTAGGAGAAGGAGACAGACAATAGACAAGGAACATAATCATTAAGTAAATTAAGCACAGTAGTAGAAGGTGGTTAAGTGCTTGGTAAACAGAAAAAATAAAGCGGTAGTGGGAGTGTATCATGAGTGTGGGAGTGGGCGTGGTGGCTGGTTACAGTGTTAAATAGAGCAGACCCCGTAGGCCTCATTGAGAAGGCGGCATTTGAGAAGGGCTTCAAGGAGGTAAGAGGTGACCATGCAGATACCTGGGGGAAGAGCATTCCAGGCAGAAGGAACAAGCTGTACAAGGCTGTGAGGTGGGACCTGCCTAGCACGGTCAAGGAACAGCAAGGAGACCAGTGGCATTGTAGTCCAGTGAGTGAGGGGGAAAGTGGTATTGGGGGGTGTAGATCACATAGGACCCTGTCCCCCATTTCGCTTACCTTTTCTTACAAAGTCACTGTACACAGTGGTTTCTGCAAAAGCAGAGCAGGGCTGGGACTAGGGTGAGACCAGTGAGGTGTCTAAGTGTCATTCTCAGGTGGCAGCTCTGCATTTACACAACACAGAGAGGAAGCACCTCCTTCGATTTTGCATGCGAGGTGCCTCACTTGCCTCACCCTAGTCGCAGTCGTGATGTCCTGATGCAGAGAATTCCTGCTCTGTATATTTGTCCACAAAATAGTTGGCTATTCTACTCCCCACACTCATCCCTGCCCACCACCACCATCACTACCCACCCACAGCCCTGCAAGAATTATCTATCCTGCACATGCACATTAGCAGGAAGCACAGCTGGACAGACCAACCACCAGGGAGATGAGTTTCCTGCTCTCTTTGGCCAACCCCCACCCCCAACTCTGGCAGGCCACTGGAGGAAGCAGTATTCTGGGCTAGATTTAGTCTTTTAGTCTCTAAATCCGTCAGCAAGTGTGTGGATGTGGTTGAGAAGTTGTGCCTCCGGAGCCCAGGAATAGATGTTTAATCAGCCTGTGACTCTGGGATCACAGACGTGATTGAAGAATCCCTTGTATGGTCAAGTGCACAGGGAGAGTCACTCTAAGCTGACTTTATGGCCAAGGCCAAGAAACCAATGCTTCACATAAAATAAATATGCCTTAGAATGTGCTTGGTGTCTATTCCCTGCCCCGGCAAAGGAGCTCAAAGAATCTAGAAGATTATAAATTTTTAAGAAAACTTAATTGTTTCTTACATAGACTCTGAGGGGACAGTGGGCAGGGGAGTGGGTGGGCTCTCCCGGCAGTGGGTCAGTGCACAAGACCATCAGTCCCTTAGCTCAGTAACGGTTCCATCAGGATGTGCTGTCTTCCTCTCCAGGATCATCTCCATCCATGAACAAACAGGGGAGCCCAAGTTGCACTCACCCCTCACCCCACACCAGGGTCCTCTGTCCTCTGCTTTTCCTTAAAGAGCCCAACCAGGCTAGGGTTTGTATTTTAGATAGCTGACAAAGGAGAATGGCAGGCGCTGGGGGTGGGGGAGAACAATGGAAATGAAACAAAAATCCATTGATTTTTCCATTACAGAAAACCAGAAGACCTTAAGAGTGTTCAATTTCAGGAGCAGATACAACTTTTAAAGATTTTGATTAAGGTCAATCCCATATTAAACTAGTGAAGTGTGCTATTTTTCTCTAATTATTGTATTGTAGCCTAAGTTTAAGAAATCATGAAAAGTCAAATTCCCTAGGCACAACATAGTAAACTTATTTTAAGGTGCTAATGATATTACTTCTGAACAAATCTTTATTACTGTCAAAAAGTGTACCTTTGATCAGGAAATCCATTTGTGTCAACTGAAACCTGGCTGTCCCTTGAAAATCTTGCTTCTCTTTTGTTGCTTTCTCAAGTGATAGCTGTTTATTTTCTCACCTCTGAAGTGCCCCTGGGCTAAAAGCAGAAGAGTGGGATTTTTCTGCCCTCAATGCTACTTCTGAAACATTACTTCTCAATCTTATTTTTAAAAAATCCCAGTTCTCATGAGCTTTTACCACTTCCTCACTTCTGCCATCTATTGAGCTCCCCTTCATTCAGCAAACACTTTGGCAAGTGGCTCACTGTCTTCTTCATCCAAAGCTTTGTCACCAATCTTGGTGATGTTAATGTCTAATTCATCCAATATTCTTGCCTCTCAGCACTCTGACCTCCCCATTTTCAATGGCCTTGTCCCCACTCCACTTTAGCTACCCACACACTTGGGCTCTGTTTTCTTGTTTTTTTAGGGCAAGAGTTAGTGACCTAGAGTCAGTTCTGCTCTGAGACTCAGGTAACCCAGGTAATGGGGCTCATGCCTTGGGACCCGTGCCCTAGAGGTTGTCCTCTGGCTCTTCTTCTCTGATTCCCTTCCAAAGAGGAGAAAAGCCTGAGTCAGTCAGCAGAACATGTCCTCTAAAGCCCACATATCCCCTTTCCAGATCACTTTCTAGGTGCCTAGAACCCCAGATTTCCCCCACCCAAATGGCCCCAAACTCCTAGGGATGGCTCTTTGCAGGGGATGTGAACAGAACTTGGATATTTGAGCTTGGGTGTCAACATGCATGAATGTTAGGCCCTTTATGATGTAGGATGGAGCCATGGGTGGGAAGAGAAAAGAGATGACCAAAGACACCCCCATTCCCAGCTAATAAGACTGGCTGGTGTTTCTTTATCAATTACAGCTTTAGTCTTGCCTCCTAGATAGGATTTATTAAGATACCCAATCATAGGATTATTTCTGCTTACTGACAGCACCCAATCCATAGCAAAACCCTGCTTCCTTGAACCCTCACCCAAATCACCTAATATAAGCCCAAATCCTGTAAGTCCTCTCTAATCCACTTTTATTGAGACACCACAGTTCCCCATGATATGTGTGCTCCCTTGTTGCATAAGCCAATAAACCTGAGTTTGACTACAGGTGTATTCCTAGCGGTCTTTGGCTGACAGGTATCAATGTGCCAAAAGCTGGCATATAATAGTCAATATTCCATTCTAGCATCATAGAACAGAATATTATATAATAATTAAATAGTAGTAATTAATATAATCATCATCATCATCATCAAGAAAGCAAACAAGCTAGAGATACAGACAATAATATTGATGAATCTCCCTAACAATGGGGAGTGAAAAAAGCAAGACACTAATGCATACCACAGTATGAATGCATTTATATTAAGTTAAAAAACTGGTGAAACTACTTAGGGCTATACATAAACTAGTACACTCTAAAGAAGAGCAAAGTTGTGACCACTGTAATAGTCAGGAAGGTGGTCATCTCTGGGGGTAATGAGGTCATTCTGATGGGAATGGGTACATGGGGTGTTTCTGGGATGTCAGTATGTTTCTATTTCTTGATTTAGGTGGTAGTTACATGGGTGTACATTTTTTATTCATTAGTTAAACTGTACAAATAAGTTGTATGATCTTTGTTATGTATGTTATACTTCCCAATGATAAAATGCAAGAAAAAAAGGATGAGTGTTAAATAGACAAATTCATTGACATTTCCTTTCAGAAGACAGTTTACTTAGATTTTGGTTAGCATGAACCAATTCACCTGATGCCAGTTATCCATGCATAAACTGCTAAATTTTAGCCTATGAAATTGCAAAGATGATTAATGGCCAATGGACTTAATTGTAATCCCTGGGTCTTTCTATCTTAGGAAGCTTTACCCAAATGGGGTCAGGTCTCCTCAGCTGCCTCTCTTAGCAATATTCATTCACTCTACCTTGAAGGATATTTCAGTCGTCATGGTGAATCCATGGGTGATGACTGGTTCCTCTTCTGCAGTCCGTCCCTTCCAGCAGTCCAACTCTACACAGCGACAACCAGACAGGAGCACTTGGCGGTACATCTCAACAGAGGAGTTTCCAGCCAGCTGGCCAGCTGTAAAACATCAACAAAATGAATCCCAGAATCTCAGGAAGCAAGGAAGACGTTGGTGGCTTCCTAGAAAAGCTCTTCCCCAATGGGAAAACAAAGAGTTTAAGAGTTTGAGTAGTTGTTTTCAGCCTTTCTTCTGCTTCAACATACCAGAAGGTAGTGGCACAATCCCAAATGAAATTGTGGCTCTCTAACAGTGGTTTGGGGGAAGAGAGAATAGAAGGAGGAAGGCATTGTAACAATAACAATAACTCATGTATCTTAAATGCTTACCATGTGCCAATTATAGTTCGTCAAACTTTACATGTGTTACTACATTTAATCTTCATAAAAATCTCTCTGGTACAATTAGCTTTCTTTAAAAAACAAAAAACTTACGTTCATAAAATGAAAATGGTATAGAGCAATTCAGTTACCCAAGTTTCCAAAGCTAGTAAGTGGAAGATACAGGATTATAACTTCACTCAGTTTTTAAATTCACTACCTCCCTCTGAGAGAGTATTGTTGACAGGCAATTCTATTATACAAGTCAACCCCTTTGTCATGTTTGTCCAAGGCACAAATGCTTAGAAAAGCTAAGCATTCTCTTTTCAAAAGTGCTTTTTTGTAGGAATAAATTTAAATTTAATAAAAGAAGTGCAAAACTTATACACTAATGATTAGAAAACATTGTTAAAAAAAATTAAAGAAGACCTAAATAAATGGAAAGATATCCCATATTCATGGAGCAGACTTAATATCGTTAAGATGACACTACTCCCCAAATTGTTCTACAAGCTCAATTTCTATCAAAATCCTAGCGGGCTGTTTTGCACAAATTGAAAAGCTGATTGTAAAATTCACATGGAAATGTAAAGGACCCAGAATGGCCAATCTTGAAAACTTAGAACAAAGTTGGAGGACTGACGCTTCCCAATTTCAAAACTTAACTACACAGCTAGAGTAGTAATCAAGACAGTGTGGTACTGGCACAAGGTTAGATACATAGATCAATGGAACGGAATTGAGAGTCCAGAAATAGACCCTCACATTCACAGTTAATCGACTTACAACAAGGGTGCCAGGATTGCAGAAAGAATTGTCTGTCTTTTCAACAAAAAGTAGTGGGACTGACGTGGTCGAAACCTTGTTTATGACTCGTTTTACAGTTTCTAATTCTTTCCATGAGACTTCATTCAGTCTTGCATTACTCAATCGCCTCTGGCTAGAAGCAAAAGAATTTACCTCAGGAGGTAATCAATGACTTTACTCTCCTGCCTACGTGTTCCTTGAGGCATATTGTACGTTGAAGTGCAAGGACACATCTCATTCATCTGTCTCCATGACCTAATCTTTGAGGCTAACCAGACCACCTAATACTTTCTCTTTTGACATTTCTATAGAATACTAAAAATAGCTAAACTGGTATATAATGGGCCCGGACAGGCACTGCCGTGCAGCATCTCTCTGCTGCCCATGGGTCCTGTCCCCAGGCAGCTCTTTACTGCCCATGGGTCCTGTCCCCATGCTGAACACAAAATAAAGGTGCATGAACCAACGAGCGGCTCATGTCTGAAAATTCTTTTTCGACTCGAGACTCAGCAGCCCCACATCAGGACAACTGGATAGTCACATCAAAATAATGAAGTTAGATCCCTACCTCATATCATATACAAAAAATTAACTCAAAATAGATCAAGCTTCTAAACGTAAGAGCTAAAACTATAAAACTCAGAAGAAAACATAAGAGTAAATCTTTGTGACCTGGATTAGGCAATGGTTTTGTAGATATGACACCAAAAGCACAAACAACAAAAGAAAAAAGAGATAAACTTCATCAAAAATTAAAAATCTTTGTGAACAGAACTGAAATATTCTAGTGAAGTGATAAGAATTGTAATAATCAAGGCACCTGAGACGTCTGAGGGCAGGAATTCAAGCCAACCCATTCCTATCTCACTTATGAAGTCAATGGACGGCATGAATTTCTTGATAAATTATTTTTAAAAGATTAATAACAAATAACTTTCAAGACAAGCCCACCATCAACACACACATGGAAGTCTGTTTTCCACATTAAACATTTTCTCTGCTTTATACTCTATTAGCCTCCATCATTTTTTTTTAAATAGTCAATTAAAAGATGATATATTGATGAAAACTGTCAAAACGACTTTGAAATGGACAAGATCTGCCCAGTGGAGACACACAGGACAAAGAAAATGGGATTAAGCCTATTGGCTTAATTTTATTTTTATATGCATGTCACAACACCCAAACATCAGCATAAAAAAAGGATGACATTCTTTAGTGCCACATAGCCCTAGTAAATGCACTGAAAGGCTGATTAAGTAGGTTTGCATAATCACTTTTCTCTACCGAAAAAATAGGGCATTTTAAACATACAAACGTGTTTGCAAAATCAGAAATGCTGACAAAAAATGTAGAAAGTTCCTGATGCTAGATAACCAATTTGCCATTTATGATTGACTCCAAGTTTATTGTAATAAAGGTCTTTTTTGCATAAAGGGCAAGGGGACAGTTGGAGTGAAGGGGAAAAGACAGTCATTTATATGTTATTCTTAAGCTTAAGGGAGGACTACTTTAGCTAGAGGAAGTGAAAAGTTCAAATAATTATCAGGTTAACTCACTAAAAATGCTAGCGCCTACAGAAAATTGCACTGCTGTTAATGGGTAGAGCAGATTTTCTTGTGTACTATCTAGGAAATTGTTTAAGTGTATTACTAACCATATCCAACATCACTACATAATGTGCAATTTTTTAGGTTATTTAATTAATACTTTGTTGAGTGCTACTAACTTCAGTAGGGAAGTTACCATGGATTTATAAACTAAATAAGGGTTATTGGTAGATTGAAGTAAATACTTAACCCACACTAGAGCATTCTGCAATAAAAGATTCAAAGACTTTCTAGAAACATTTCTTTAGATTTGTTTGCAAAATTGTTTTTATCACTCAAAGAACAAAACGAAGGAATTTGATGTACTTTTTGAATGTTGATCAGTTAATGTTTTGAAAAATGTGGTAAGGCATGGGGTTGAGTTTGTGAGATGCAAAGGAATCTGAAAAAAAAAAATCTGAAGAATGAGAAGGTAGGTGTGTGTGTGTCCGTGTGTGTGTGTGTGTGCGTGTGTGTGTGTGTCTGTTGTGTTCATTGTCCGACACCTAAGCCCAACAGATCCCTTCAAGGTAAACTTGTTCATTCTTAAAATGAATAATCTATATGAGAAATGGAAGTCTCCCAAAGAAAGCATATTTTGAGAACTCTCACATTTATCCATAATTGCCCTATTCCTTGGAATGCATGTTAGGTTCCCTCTGTGTTTTCTTTTATTTATGGAAATTTTTTCTAAATATGTGTATTAATATTCTCCATTATTCTTTCCATTTCTGCCTAAAGCCTCAAAGCTGGTTTATTTTTTTTCCCTAAAATCCTAAGTCCTCATTATTTTATCCCATTGACCTATCATATTTCCATTTGATGAGATCTAATAAATATAGCTTCTGGGGCCAGGGGATTGCCAGGGGTTGGAATTAATGATATGCCACGAGTCACTCAACCTTTGTTATTTCTGAAACTAGTATCTGACATCATCTTTGCCTAGCTGTGAACACCCTCTGGAGCACATTCCAAGCCCATGATTGAACTTGGGAGCCAAAGCTCCATCTTGGATTAATTCATAATACTGCCCCAAGTCATAGCTCCAAAACTTCTCACTTGACTGCATTCATTTTGGGCTGCTGGCTACATTCACTTGAGTTTTGTCTCAGATTACCCAAGGCATCCATGGTTGGAAGAGACTAGAAAATTGAAAATAACAATCCCTTTATTAACACAGGCTTCTGAGGAATTTCTCACCTTGCAGAGAGTAATGATTAATTGTCTATATTTATCATTATTTATTGTCTTCTCTTCAACTTCAGGCTAAGAAGTTTCCAGAATGTGATGCATTTAATTCAGTGGCCTTCTTCAATAAACACTGTCTCCTTAAATAAGTGGAGATGGGGACTATCTCTCCTTGCATTCAAAGCTGTAACAGCCATTCAGGTCACATAATTCCACTGTTACACTTGAGGGATACAAAATACAGAGGATGTGTTGTTTATCTTGACTGTCTCTAGGGGCATTGGTTTGATCTGATCTCTCTCTTCCATAGTATATGCCTGCTACCCCAGTGAGACCATGAAGCTCTCTTGAACATAGATCCAATTGCAATGAGATGGTTTAGGTGAGAGAGTGGGAAAACAACTTTAAGCATATGCCTTACTGATTATAGGAGCCTCAACATTAGGGTCTGTGCACATTCCCAAACACAGTCTCTGTGGGAGGCAAAATACTGGTTGCTGGGGATACAAAAATGAGGCAAGACATATTCCTTACTCTTACCATCCAGTTAGGGAGGCAAGTTCAAATAAAGCAGAAGGTACTTATGTGCCAGGGAGTTTAAATGCTCACCTCAATCTTATACTCCTGGTTGCTCTTTCTTTCTCTTCTTTCTCTGTCTTCTTGCCAACAGAATATTCTATTTAGGTTCTGATATGCCTCAGAGGCCCCTCCCCAGCCCTGGGGTAAATCTTAATTCTTCTCAGTCAGTCACAGTAGTTCTGTGGCCCATTTTAGTGATTAATGTGGGCATTGCTAAGTGGTGCAACTCTGGGCTATATCTAATAGGGCATAAAGGAAAGTCTACCGCGCGGGCTGGGGGGACCTCACTCTTACAAAGGACCACAAGACAAGGACTTTCCCTGTGCCACAGGCGGATATTATTTCATAGGGAGGCAATGCTCAGGGTGCACAGTCATATTGAAACCATGAGACGAGCAAAAAAGATGGAAAGCATCTGGGTCTCTGATGACATCAATGAATTCCTGATTTAATCAACCCACAACTACTCTGCTTCTGGACTTCTTGTCGTGTGAGGTAATAAATTCTTTAATATTTAAGCAATTAAGTAGTAGTATCCTATTACTTACAGTCCCAAATACCTTGATTGTTTCAATTTTACAAATGAGGAAACTAAGGCTTAGAAGAGTTAATTTACTTAAAGGCAAATTTAAACTTGGTCTATTTATTTGCTAAGCTCAACTTCTTTCCATTCTACCACCCAACTTTCATAGGTCTTTGTATGCTTTAAACCAAAAATAAGTTATCAAAGGTTGCATATGCTAAAGGCTAAATGAGTGGGAGAGATGTGAAAGAAGGGAGTGACACTCAGTCTGGGTTGGTAGTAGATGACTGACAAGCGTAAATTATGCCTTGAATCATTTTTAGAACTTTTCTGCAGCCAAGAACATATATGTGAGGAGAGGAGTTGAGTAATAATTTGATACATTCAATCAGATAATTTAATTCATCAGAGGATAACTAAAAGCCGAAATCTAATTTTTTTCTAAGCTGAATAAGGATGTTAATTATTCAGAGATATACCACTTTGTCTTGCCTGCATATAAGGAGCCGTTATCCCAAATGGTTTGGAGTATGGGAAGATTTATGAGCTGCTGAAAAAGTATAGGTTGAAATGAGTTCTGTCCTGAAAGAATTTTGTTTTGAGTGATAAGGGTAGATTCCTCGAGGAAAAACAATAATTTAAAACATAATCACTACTTGATGTACTGCCAAGATTATCCAAAACCTTAGAAAAAGACCATCATAATTAAAAATCAACTCATTCTATGCATATATTTCTCTCAATGGTCAGATTTATTTTTCCTTCTGGGGGTCTCAATGGTCAACAAACGGGCAATAATGAGTAGGGAAAAAGACGTAATGATAATAATGCATTGCTAAATTGCATTGGTTTTCACACTGTATATTTAATTTTTACAGTCCCTTTGAATGCTCAAAAGAAAACATTCCAAATATCGAAATTCTCCTTTGAATTTAGACTGGCATTTCTCAGGAATGCTAGTTCTTAAAATGCTCAAAGAAAATAAGTAGAGTGGCGACGGTGGCGGGGAGGAAAGCTGGTCATACCTTAATGATTGTGAATCTGTAAGCCTTTTTTCTTATATTCAAAACATACTGTGGTAGGTGCCAACTTTTGTTCATACCTAGCATTTTTTAAACTCATTCAAGTAGGAAAACTTTCCTTTTTCTACCAAACACCCCTTATATGAAATAATGTTTCTATAGAAAAAATTTTTACTTCTTCTGAAAATGCCTGTAAAATACAAAGTCTAACTCTTTTTCTAGGTATTGATTTTAACATTTAATTGGATTCTATCGGGTTATACATTGGTTATAATTTTACTTTACAGTATTCTTAATTGGCCTTGGGAAATTTGAATTTTTATGTCATTCATGTTTATATTTATGCAAAGGCCTCTGATAGATAGGAGTTCTACATTAGGTTTATCTATAATTAAAACAAGGATACTAATAATATTATATGAAGTAAAACCAAATTTTACCCATGAGCCAGAGAGGATTTCAGGCAAAACCTCAAGAGCCTGTATTAGAATTGATATGTAGATTTTCGGGTTAATTATATGGAATTCTCCTTAATTCCCCTGCAGGAAAATATAAAACTTTGCTACTAGGACAAGGTAATATTGTGAGAATGTGGATTTATATAGGGTACATAAAAACCTAGGTATAATAATACATGGCTTAGGAAAGTGAGCAAGATAAGTTAAAATAAACCTTGAAGATCAGAACATGATTTAACATACATAACATAGTTTTAAAAATTGATTATTTGAAAATATATGAATTCTAATACTACTAGAAATTAAATAATTGAAGAAAGAATTGGTTTACTTAGTCAGAAATCATGTATATCTGATGGTGGTGATATGAAACCATTGTACAGAAATTTGGAGACAACTATTTGAGTTCTTTCTTCATCAAAACATAGAGTAGACCCTTCTCTTTCCGAGTATGTGACAGCTCCACCTTTTGAGAACTGTTAGCCATTAATATGCTGACACTCAAAATCAAACTGACACAATGGAGCCAAATTCTCTACCCATCTGTGCGTACACAGTTATTCAGAGAGAGGGCAAATGAGTGACTCTGGAAGAAATTAATTGGACTAAAAATCCTTAGTGAAATGCAGTTAAAAAAAAAAAAGAACTGCAGAGAAAAACTGAACAGTATTCTGTAGTTTTATTGTTTGTATTAATATTGAACAGTTTTCTTAGGGCTATTATTGTGTTTTCAGTAAAGCAAATGAGTAATTATCTATAATTTGTTAGGTGTATCAAGATTGATAAAGAAAGCACAGCTGTAGAATCAAGAATTTAAATTGGAAGATAGAAGTGGAAATATTTCTGTGAATTTGTGCCTTAACAAGAGAAAAAAATCTTTTCTTGCTTTGTTCACTGAAATGGTCCAGAAACAATGCTCCATAGTGCAGGGTCCAAATTGCTGTTACCCATACAATATTTTTTCCCCAATAAAAGGAACCAGGGCTCATTGGGGGGAAAGCCTGATTCTATGTGTGGCACAGAAAAGAACAAGGTGAGTCTGGAAGATCTTTATGTGCCAGAAAGGAAGGACATTTTCAAAGATCAGTGGGTCATGTCAAGAAGATACAGAAGCCAGCCTAAAAACATTTCCACTGACCAAAGCTGAGATAATTTGAGTTTAAAAGGCAAATAGTGCCTGTGTTTGAGTGAACACACATAAAATCTGAAAACCTTAAGTCCATAATGATATGCAGAAAGAGAAAAACTAGTATATTCCGAAAGAAGGTAAAAAGAATAGAATGTATATCCGGTCAGTCTTGTAATTCAATCATTTTGGTATTATTGCCTCATTTATTATAGGACAAATAATATAGATACTAATGAATTTAAATATATCACTTGGAAGGTATATTTGGACTTAAAACTATTGGTAAAATTACTGCATATTGTGACTTCCAGGTAGATGAAATCACATACAACGTCCAAAATTTAACTGAATATACATTTAAGTATTTTTAAGAGTC
Source organism: Diceros bicornis minor (assembly GCF_020826845.1). Taxonomy (NCBI): domain Eukaryota; kingdom Metazoa; phylum Chordata; class Mammalia; order Perissodactyla; family Rhinocerotidae; genus Diceros; species Diceros bicornis. The sequence continues at coordinate 36,364,443 of NC_080758.1, read as the reverse complement.
TTGTAGTCCCAAGTGTATGATAAATGCAAGATTCCATCATGTGCTAAAGTCTTTAAAGTTATATTTCTTAGTTCTATTTCAAAGATCCTAGACTCTTATCTTGAGGTTCTGTAGAGCTCCTCAAACTCGGATGAGAAAAAAGATTACATCTTCAATTTAAACCTCTATGTGAAATTTAACATTCTCTTCAGCTATGAATGTAGGTCACAAATCACAGTAGTATTAGCAGGACCAAGGACTCTGTCACCAGTAGAAATCACAGATATTTTTATATCATATTCCAGTTGTTGCAAATATCACAACATATTATTTATACTAATTTTACATTGTGTTCATAAAAATACATATTATTTTACCACAAATTTGTTTTTTAATATTTGATAATATTTCAGTGGAACTGATTTCCTCTTTAATCCTATGTACTTTATTTTACGCATTTAACACTATTCTTAGATGGGTCCATCAGCTTCACCAGGCTGTCAAATAGGTCAATGGTAGCAAGTAAGATTAAGAACCCCTGAGAAGGAAAAAAATCCTTTGTAAAGGCTTATCCATTTGAGTAGCAGCTTCAAAACTTCTGTAGTAGGCCTAAGAATCTGAATCCAAGGAAGTGGGCTAAGTGGATATTGTTCTCTTGAAGTTATAAAACCTGTAGCAGTTTTAAAACAGGGCTAAAAATATTTTGACACTCCTCCCATCAAGAGCTGTGGTCTATGTCCCCTCCCTTTGAATCTGGGTAGGCTGTGACTGTTTTGACAAATAAAGAAACAAGTGACAGCATAGAACTTCAGAGGCTAAGTGCAAAAGGCAATTAAGCTTCCTCCTTTCTTTCAGACACTTGTTCTTGCAGCCCTGAGCTGCCATGTAAAAAGTCCACCTATCCTGGGGGCTGCCATGCTGTGAGGAAGCCCAAGCCACATAGTGAGGCTTCTTGTAGGCCATTAGGTCAGCAGTCGTAACTGAGCCCAGCTGTTGGGTCATCCTGCCCAAGTGCCAGACATGTTGATGGAGAAGCCTCCAGAGGCTTCCAGCACCCAAGATGTTTGCATCACCCCCAGCTAATGCCCTAGACACCAGAAAGCAGAGACAAGCCATCTCCTTTGTTCCCTGTCTGAATTCCTGACATACAGAATATGGATCAAAATAAAATGGTGGATATTTTATGCCGATGAGTTTTGAAGTGATTTGCTATGCAGCAAGAAATGATCAGAACAGGGTTTAGGATGAGCCAGACATGAATCTAGTTAGTTTTATGGCATGACTCTCTCTTAGTAGAAAATGTCAGTTGAAACAGAACAGGCCACCGGAAGCCTAAGAGCTATCTACTTTTCAGGAAAAACATGCAAGTTGTAGTTCAACTGACTGTAGAACTCAGACTATATGATTTTGACTAGGTGGTCTCAGATTATATCATCCTGAGACAGCCCATTCCAGCTCTTTGGAGGCAACATTACTCTCTCCAAGACTCACTTCTTTTCTTTTTTTTTTTTTTTGTGAGGAAGATCAGCCCTGAACTAACATCCATGCCAATCCTCCTCATTCTGCTGAGGAGGATTGGCCCTGAGCTAACATCTATTGCCAATACTCTTTTTTTTTTCCCTTTTTCTCCCCAAAGCCCCAGTAGCTAGTTGTATGCCATAGTTGCACATCTTTCTAGTTGCTGTATGTGGGATGCCGCCTCAGCACGGCTGGACAAGCGGTGCGTTGGTGCGCGCCCGGGATCTGAACCTGGGCCGCCAATAGCAGAGCGTGCGCACTTAACCGCTAAGCCACGTTGCTGGCCCCTCCAAGACTCATTTCTATTCTAAGCTATTTTTCATTGAGCGTAGGATGCCAGGCCAATGCTGGACTCCACACCAACACAACATGCATTTGAGTTAGGAGGAATGGATCTCTTTAAGGAATTCAGAAGTAAGAACTGCTTAGTTGCCAGATGGTTGAACCCTGTGAGATTCTCTTGGACACTGTCATGAAAATCTAGTGCCTGGATCTCCCTTGTCATTATACACATAGCATTGCTGGTCTACTCTGCAACACAAACCACATACCCCTAGACAATGAGCCACGAGTACATCAAACCTCCCCCAAGGCATGGTGAGCATCTACAATGCACAGATACCAAATGAGACCCCAGACTTTGGTTGTGTTGTGAGTCTTACAGACTGGCTAGCTTATATTCCTTTGGATGATGGACTGTGTGAAGCAGGAGAGTGACTTGGTTTTCAAAAAGCTTGGTTTTTTAACCAGTAGATTTTTTGCAAGGTCTTTTCAAGGCTGGTAATTAGACATCTGCCATACAGAAAGTATTCTGGAAGAAATGTATTTCGATTATAAAAACACTTTCAGCTTAAAAAATTTTTATTAAAAATTTTTATTCTAAACTATATTGAGATAATATATGTATATATGTGTATATATGCTTTAATATTTTTCTATTTAATGATCTACTAAAAACAATGGCAATGCTCGATTTAGTGTCAAATTAGGAAACACGTTTTTTCCTCATTAATTATAATGTTTACAATAAAGTATAGGTCAATTTGTTTATGTCTAAAGTCCTATTCCACCTTGAGCAAAATTAGCAATTTGCCTTGAGCAGAAGTTATTAAGGGCTTCAGAACCTTCCTGTAGATGAAAACAGTCCAGAGAACTAGACAGGATTGTAAATGGCTTGAAGTCCATAGAAGAATGAGTTCAGTGACACAAAAATTCCATTGGTCTGAAAATGGATACATTCTAGAAGACTTGAAAACTTAGAAAGTGATACACTGTGAAGAAATGACAATACTGCTTCACAAACATAAGGACATGATTTATGTGTGGAGCCCCTGGTCATGGAACCCTAGTTCTCAAAGGCATTTTGCAGGCAACAATGGAAAACACATCTTCACTTCTGAACAACAGAAAGTAGAAGTTGGTGAAATTTGGTGACACTGGCTAAAGTAATAGTCAAAGAACTATAAATTCATACCTGTGAGGTAGGTGTTGTGTGAGGAATTAATGAAATAGTGAGAAAGGGGCTGAGACATGTCTTCATTCAAATCCAGTTTCTCAGGTGAAACAACTCCGTTTTCTTCTCCACTCAGATAGCGCATAAATCCATCCACCGATATCTGTCCTAGAGGAAATGAAGAGTTAGGAAGAATGTGAATGTATTCTTTTTATGGGTTGCCGGTATCATGTTGCTTTAATTTTCTTTTTTTTCCAGAAAACTCTGGTAGCATTCAAGGCAGAAGACAGTAGCCACAATTGCATTTAATATGGAAAACCAGTGGTCTAGGATCATGCTATTTCACTACAATTATCTCCAAACACCACAGATAATATAGGAAAATGTAACTACACGAGCCTCACTGACTTTTAGAGGATTTAAATACTTAAACACCAATCTCCTGTTTTTATTTTATTTATTTATTTTTGTGAGGAAGATCAGCCCTGAGCTAACATCTGCCAATCCTCCTCTTTTTGACTGAGGAAGACTGGCCCTGGGCTAACATCCGTGCCCATCTTCCTCCACTCTACATGGGATGCCGCCACAGCATGGCTTGACAAGCAGTGCGTAGGTGAGCGCCCAGGATCCAAACTGGCGGACCCCAGGCTGTTGCAGCAGAGCGCGTGCATTTAACCGCTTGCGCCACCGGGCCGGCCCCTCCTGTTTTTAAATATAAGAATGGTTATCAACTTTATGGATGGACACCAAAATGTGTTTTAGTGCTCATCTCTGGATAATAGAATTAGCGGTGAATTTCCAAATTTTCTATTAGGAATTTATGTTACTTTTATAATCAAAAAAGTTACTTAAAATGAAGCAAAAGTGTTTTCAAAGAATGATCTTTTTCTCTGAAACAGAAAATAAAGATGACCACAAATGAATCTCTCCTAGGAATAAAAAATCAAATGCTCATAAAAAAGGTCTTTAAATTTCTTGTTTAGAATGAGTACTTCAAATGGAAGAAATATTATTTACCTTTTAGTTAGATTCTATTTAGAATTTTTTCTTTTGTTGTAACCTTTCTCAGGTGACTAATGCTACATAATGAGATAATTCTTTATCTTTATCATAGTCATCTTTATGGAATACATGGAGAGAGGCATCTTCACTATTCTGGTCCATCGCCACAGTTTGTTTCTTTAACCTTAACAATCAAAGCCTCACAATAAAAACCCAGCACATTTGTGGGTAGTAAAGACCTTGCCAGTAAATGTTTGAGGGTAGTATTTCTATTTTTCTTGTTGAAACAGTTTGCATTAATATAAAAGTGATATACGTTCATTGAAGAAAAATTAGGAAATGAGATAAGCAGAGAGGAAAAATAAAACTTTTTCTGGACATGCCTTTCTTTTTCAGAGGCAACTACTGTAAAAATTTTGGCAAGTATGCTTCCAGAAAAAAAAAGTGTGTTTAATTCTTTTATGAAATTCAATCATATATATACACACATGATTTAGTGACTTCCTTTATATTAACTGAACAATATACTATGAACATTATCATGTGAAAATAAATATTTAAGAGTGATGTCCGTGTCATGGTGGAGTGAGCTTTCCCATAAACTCTTCCCCTGATAAGATACAACAAAAGGAACAGTCACAGACCAACAACGGAATCCTAGACAGTGAAAAGCAAGATTGGAAAGATCCACGCTGCCACACATCTGACAGTGGAACGTGCTGGGCCCCCGGAGGAAGTGAGGAGAGGTAAGGAGAACTCCTCTCCCTCCCCATCAGATCAGCGATCCCGGTCTGCGTGGCTCCCAGAGAGGGGGGAGGGGCGGCCCGCTGCGGGGAAACCATAGCTCTCTGGGGTCTCTCAGCCAGTGGGAAACTCCCACACAAAGGGCTCAGAACTGCTACAGGGTACCATCAACATCTGAGCACCCCAGAGAGCGGATAACAAGGGGTGAATGAGAAGGCCCCCACACCAGGGACCCACCGGGCAAAAGAGAGAGCCTCCCCCTCCCCGCAAACCGGACCCTGCAGCTCAGCTGACCAGACCAGACCAAGCGACCGGCGGACCGCAGCGAGAAAACGCGGCAGAGCGCAAGGGGCTCAGATTACACAGCCCTTTACCCACACACCGTGGCAGCAGGTGAAAATTGCAACCAGAGTTTTCCAGGATGAGGAAAAACAAAGCCAATACAGGAACCACAATGCAAAGATACATGAAATCACCAGACCAGAAGGAAAATGACAAGCACCCAGAAACCAACCTTGAAGACACAGAAATCCATAACCTAAACGACAGAGATTTCAAAATAGCTATCATAAAAACACTCAATGAAATAAGAGACAACACAAACAATTCAATGAGATTAGGAGTTTCTTCACAAAAGAGATTGAAATCATAAAGAAAAACCAGTCAGTGCTGATGGAGATGAAGAACACAATGGAGGAGATAAAGGAGAATCTGGAATCTTTAAAGAACAGAGCTGACAATATGGAGGAAAGAATAGCATTTTAGAGGATAGGAGTACAGATATGCTCCAGATGGAAGAGGAGAGAGAAGACTAAAAAGAAATGAAGAAAGTCTCCGAGAAATATCTCACTCTATTAGGATATGTAACATAAGAATTATAGGTATTCCTGAGGGAGAAGAGAGGGAAAGAGGAATAGAGAGCCTATTCAAGGAAATAATAGCTGAGAATTTCCCAAATCTGGGGAAGGAGCAGGAAATACCAGCAAGTGAAGCCAATAGATCACCTAAATACATCAACAGGCAAAGGCCCACTCCATGACACCTAGTGGTAAGGCTAGCCAGAGTCAATGACAAAGAAACAATATTAAGGTCAGCTAGACAAAAACAAAAAATAACGTACAAAGGAACTCCCATCAGGCTCTCAGCGGATTTCTCAACAGAAACTTTACAGGCTAGAAGAAACTGGAATGATATATTCAAAATACTGAAAGACAAAAACTTTCAGCCAAGAATACTCTATCCAGCAAAAATACCCTTCAAATATGATGGAGAAATAGTAACTCTCCCAGATAAACAAAAGCTAAAGGAGTTCATGGCCACGAGACCCCCACTACAAGAAATACTCAAGAAGGCCCTCAGGCCTGAAAAAAAGAAGAGAAAGGGAATACAAAGCTTGGAGCAAGGAGAAAAAGAGGTAGACAAACTCAGAAAAATAGTAGATCTTTACCGGAATAGGTGAGCAACCACTTAAATACCAAAATCAAAGATCAAAGGAAGGACTTCACCAAAAATAAATATAACTGCATCACTGTAAACACACAGCCACAACACAAGATAGAATAAGGTATAACAAGAACAACTTAGAAGGGGAGGAGGAAAGTGATTGAATTGACTTAGTATAAGGAAATAGGAGGCCATCAGATAATGGACTATCTCACACACAAGATTTTTTACACAAATCTCAAGGTAACCACCAAACAAATAATCAAAACAAAATCACATATGATAAACAAAGAAAAAACTAGAAGAGTCATAAGACAGAACAACCAAACTGAATTGGCAGTCAGAAACAAATGGGACAAAAAACAAAGGAAACGGAAAAGAACCAGAAAATAAGTGACAAAACAGCAACATTAAGCCCTCATATATCAATAATTACCCTAAATGTAAATGGATTGAACTCTCCAATCAAAACATACAGAGTGGCAGGATGGATTAAAAAGCAAGACCCAACAATATGCTGCCTCCAGGAAACACATCTCAGCTCTAAAGACAAGCACAGGCTCAGAGTGAAAGGACTGAAGAAAATACTCCAAGCTAATGGCAAACAAAAGAAAGCAGGTGTTGCCATACTCATATCAGACAAAGTAGACTTCAAGATAAAACAGGTTAAGAAAGACAAAGAAGGGAAATATATAATGATAAAAGGGACACTCCACCAAGAATACATATCATTCTTAAATATATATACACCCAACATAGGAGCACCAATGTACATAAAGCAACTATTAACAAACCTAAAAGGAGACATTAACAACAACACAATAATAGTAGGGGATCTTATTACCCCACTTACATCAATGGATAGATCATCCAGACAAAAAGTCAATAAAGAAATAGTAGACTTAAATGAAAAATTGGATGAGATGGACCTAGTAGACATATACAGAGCACTCCATCCAAAATAGCTGACTACACATTCTTCTCAAGCATACATGGAACATTCTCAAGGATAGACCATGTGTTGGGAAACAAAGCAAGCCTCAATAAATTTAAGAAGATTGAAATCATAACAAGCATCTTTTCAGACCATAATGCTATGAAACTGGAAATGAACCATGAAAAAAAACTGGGAAAGTGACAAAAATGTGGAGATTAAACAACATGCTACTGAACAACCAATGGATCATTGATGAAATTAAAGGAGAAATCAAAAACTATCTGGAAACAAACGAAAATGAAAATATGCCATACCAAACCATATGGGATGCAGCAAAAGCGGTCCTGAGAGGGAAACTCCTAGCGATACAAGCCCACCTTAACAAACAAGAAAAAGCCCAAATAAGCAACCTTAAATTACACCTAACAGAACTAGAAAAAGAAGAACAAACAAAGCCCAAAGTCAGCAGAAGGAGAGAAATAATAAAAATCAGAGCAGAAATAAATGAAATTGAGACCAAAAAAAAAAAAAAAAACAGTTGAAAGGATTAATGAAACAAAGAGTTGGTTCTTTGAGAAGATAAACAAAATCGACAAACCCTTAGCCAGGCTTACTAAGAAAAAAAGAGAAAAGGCTCAAGTAAATAAAATTAGAAATGAAAGAGAAGAAATTACAACGGATACCACAGAAATACAGAGGATTATAAGAGAATACTTTGAGAAATTATATGCCAACAAATTGGACAATCTAGAAGAAATGGATAAATTCTTAGATTCATACAACCTCCCAAAACTGAACCAAGAAGAAATGGAGCATCTGAATAGACCAATCACAAGTAAAGAGATTGAAATAGTAATCAAAAACCTCCCAAAAAATAAAAGTCCAGGACCAGATGGCTTCTCCGGTGAATTTTACCAAACATTCAAAGAAGGTTTAATACCCATCCTTCTCAAACTATTCCAAAAATTAGAGGAGGATGGAACACTTCCTAAATCATTCTACGAGGCCAACATCACCCTGATACCAAAGCCAGACAAAGACAATACAAAGAAAGAAAATTACAGGCCAATATTGCTGATGAACATAGATGCAAAAATCCTCAACAAAATACTGGCAAACCGAATGCAGCAATACATTAAAAAGATCATACACTATGATCAAGTGGGACCAGGGATGCAGGGATGGTTCAACATCCGCAAATCAATCAATGTGATACATCACATCAACAAAACAAAGAATAAAAACCACACGGTCATCTCAATAGACGCAGAGAAGGCATTTGACAAGATACAAAATCTATTTATGATAAAAACTCTCAACAAAATGGGAACAGAAGGAAAGAACCTCAACATAATAAAGGCTATTTATGACAAACCCACAGCCAACATCATACTCAACGGGGAAAGACTGAAAGCCATTCCTCTGAGAACAGGGACAAGGCAGGGCTGCCCAGTCTCACCACTCCTGTTCAACATAGTACTGGAGAATTTGGCCAGAGCAATTAGGCAAGAAAAAGGAATAAAAGGAATCCAAATAGGTAATGAAGAAATGAAACTCTCACTATTTGAAGATGACATGATTTTATATATAGAAAACTCTAAAGAATCTCTTGAAAACTGTTAGAAATAATCAACTACAGCAAAGTTGCAGGGTACAAAATCAATCTACAAAAATCAGTTGCATTTCTGTATGCTAATAATGAACTAACAGAAAGAGAGCTCAAAAAGATAATACCATTTACAATTGCATCAAAAAGAATAAAATACCTAGGAATAAAACTTACCAAGGAGGTGAATGACCTATACAATGAGAACTACAAGATATTATTGAAAGAAATCGATGATGACATAAAGAAATGGAAAGATATCCCATGCACGTGGATTGGAAGAATAAACATAGTTAAAATGTCTATATTACCTAAAGCAATATACAGATTCAATGCAATCCCAATCAGAATCCCAATGACATTTTTCACAGAAATAGAAAAAAGAATACTAAAATTTATATGGGGCAACAAAAGACCCCAAATAGCTAAAGGAATCCTAAGAAAAAGAACAAAGCAAGAGTCATCACAATCCCTGACTTCAAAACATACTACAAAGCAATAGTAATCAAAACTGCATGGTACTGGTACAAAAACAGACACACAGATCAATGGAGCAGAAGTGAAAGCCCAGAAATAAAACCACACATATACGGACAGCTAATTTTTGACAAAGGAGCTAAGAACATACAACAGAGAAAGGAAAGTCTCTTCAATAAATGGTGTTGGGAAAACCAGACAGCCACATGCAAAAGAATGGAAGTGGACCATCTGCTATCGCCATTCACAAAAATTAACTCAAAATGGATCAAAGACCTGAAGGTGAGACCTGAAACTATAAAACTCATAGAAGAAAATATAGGCAACACACTATTTGACATTGGTCATAAAGGAATCTTTTCGGATGACATGTCTATCCAGACTAGGGAAACTAAAGAAAAAATAAACAAGTGGGACTTTATCAGATTAAAGAGCTTCTACAAGACAAACCAAACCAGAATCAAGATGAACAGACAACTCACCAGCTGGGAGAGAATATTTGCAAAACATACATCTGACAAGGGCTTGATCTCCTAATATATAAAGAACTCACACAACTGAACAACAAAAAAACAAACAACCCGATCAAAAAATGGACAGAGGAAATGAACAGACACTTCTCAAAAGAAGATATACAGATGGCCAATAGGCACATGAAAAGATGTTCAACATCATTAATCATCAGGGAAATGCAAATCAAAACAACACTAAGATATCATCTCACGCCCGTTAGAATGGCTATAATCACCAAGACAAAAACAAGAAGTGTTGGAGAGGATGTGGAGAAACAGGAACCCTCATACACAGCTGATGGGAATGCAAACTGGTGCAGCCTCTATGGAAAATGGTATGGAGATTCCTCAAAGAATTAAAAATAGAGATGCCCTATGATCCAGCTATCCCACTACTGGGAATCTATCCAATGAACCTGAAATCAACAATCCAAAGAGGCTTACGCACCCCTATGTTCATTGCAGCATTATTCACCATAGCCAAGAAGTGGAAGCAACCTAAGTGTCTCTTGACTGACGATTGGATCAAGAAAATGTGGTATATATATACAATGGAATACTACTAAGCCATAAAAAAGACAAAATCGTCCCATTTGCAACAACATGGATGGGCCTGGATGGTATTATGTTAAGTGAAGTAAGCCAGAAGGAGAAAGACAAACACTGTATGATCTCACTCATATGTGGAACATAAATCAACACATGGACAGAGAAAACCGTATTGTGGTTACCAGGGGCAATGGGGATGGGGGGTGGGCACAAGGGGTGAAGGGAGTCATATATATGGTGATAGACAAACAAAAATGTACAACCCAAAATTTCACAATGTTAAAAACTATTAAAACATCAATAAAAAAATAAATATTTAACCATAACATATAAAATATATAATATTTATATTTTGCACATTAAAAATATATAACCAGGGGCTGGCCTGGTGGTGCAGTGGTTAAGTTTGCGTGCTATGCTTCGGTGGCCCAGGGTTTGCGGGTTTGGATCCCAGGTGTGGAATGGCGCACCACTTATAAAGCTATGCTGTGACAGTGTCCCATATAAAGTAGAGGGAGGTGGGCACGGATGTTAGCCCAGGGCCAATCTCCCTCAGCAAAAAGAGGAGGACTGGCAACAGATGTTAGCTCAGGGCTAATCTTCCTTACACACACACACAAAATATATATATTATGTATTTATATATAACTATAACATGACTAAGTAACATTCCCTTGTCATTGAACATTAAAGTTGTTTCTAATTTTTCACTAGTATAAAGGACATTGTATTGAATACTCTGGCAGTTAATTTTCGTACAACTTTTTAATTATTTTCTTAGGATGAATGCTCAGAAATAGAATTGCTAGTTCCAAGACTATGCATGTTTTTAAGGCTTTTATAACCAGTTTGCTTTTGGTTAAAGTTGTAGCAATTTATTCTTTCCCCAATGGTTTTCCTTCTCTTCACCCCTATACCAAACTCACAGGTAAAAACATAGTATCTAATAATTCTAATTTTTATTAATTTGAGCATTATTTATTCTTGAATGGGGTAAGAGGTGTGTAATTTGTAAATGGTAAAGCTAGCATAGACTATTTACCACAGTGTAAATCTTTTCACATCCAATAAATTTCTCAAAATGACTGATGAATACTTTTCCCAATTCTGGAAACATTCTAGCTAAATTGCCTTTAATATTTTCCAGGAATAAATAAATAAAAAGAAAGAAACTTGGTTATTGACTTGGTTAATGAGAGGAGCTGAGTTTTATAAAAGAAAAATTTTCCTAAACAAACTTAAATAGGAACAATTACTTGCACTATAAACTCCTTAAAAATAAACTCTAATATATACCTTGATAATGTCAATAACGATAAAAGGGAAAAGTGCTAAGAAGGTCTCTTGTATTAAAAATGAGAAATACAACATAAAGGTCCTCAAACAGGGATATTTGTGACCAATTTTGAATAGATGCCGTAGTTTACACCTCCAAACAACCATCACATAACAACGTGATCATTCTGATCATGTTGCCATTGATGAGGTCACTTGGGTTACTGCCTTCAAGCCTTCTTTTTAAAATTCATTTACGGTGGAATGCATATATCATTTCAGATTGGTCTCGATTTTTGGAAACAAACCAAAGTCAATGCCACTTAGGGCCAAAGCTATTTCAATAGATGGCTTTTAAAAATATTTTGGCGTATAAAACTCATTTAGAGGTAATTTTTTAAAAAATCTAATTTCTTCGTAGTCTTTTTTTCGGTGACAAGTCCATCTTGTCAGCTTCTTCTCAAATGAGGCTCTATTCCTCCTTCCTTCCCTCTCTCTCTTCCTTCTTCTCTTTCTCTTTACCTTCCGCTCATTTAACAAAGATCTATTGAACATCTGCCATGTGATGAGAACACAGACAAATACAGCACAGTAAAGCACAGCCTCTCCCTCCAAAGAGCTCATAACCAAACAGCAAATAAGACCATTCACACCTGGAGACCAGGCAGGAGCTCCTCCAAAGCAGGTTGTGCATTTACATCTTTGTCATCCGTGGAATCTACCATGATGCTTTGTGCATACGATGCTAGGTGTTAAATCAGCACTTCTTTTCGATGATTAGTGATTCAAAATAGAAAATAAGTTGTTTTGAAACTGGAAGATCACCAAGGATGGCATAATTTTGATTCTTTTATCTGATTAGGTTGAATCATATGAAATTGCTAATATTTGGCATTTTTAACCTATGCAAATGACAATTTCATACAACTCAATCTCTAACTCATCTATTCCTCAGAGGACAGGGTAAATGTAAGTGTCTTTAGTGGCCAGCAAAGGAAAGTAATGTGACTGTGGAATAATGTGTGCCCTAGAGAGCAGTGGGTATGTGAACACTCCTTCTAAATGCATGCAAATAGCAATAAAATACTGCGTGACCAAACACACCACCTTACGGTGCTGGATTTGACCCTGAAGCTGTCAGTTTGTATCTGTTATCTTGAAGGAATAAATATCCTTTGGTCTGATCAGCAACTTTTTAAAAGCAATTAAAACAAAACATATGGCAAGTATGACTAATTTTAACTTTAGCATTGATTCCCATTTATGGCATCTAATGCCTTCTGGGCACTTGTGTTGAGAAAGATTCTGAATCATGTTTGTGATTAATTTTGATGTCTGTCATGGACACAGGACAGAAAAGTGGAGGTATACAAGCTGTATATTTGTTATTCTTAAATGAGGACATTATAATTAAGGTCAAGTTATACTTTGCAACATACCAAACAACATGTGTCAAAGTTTTATTTAATTCATTAATGAGGAAACCAGGAAGATGACAAGGCCATTTCACAGGAGGCTTGAGACACTGCAACATACATATGTGTGTGTGTCAGCAACCCCGCAAAACACAAAAACCCCAAAATCATAAAAATATTGCTAAATTGAATATAAGGCTAGTTAATGTCTATAGGTCAATTAAACATAACCTTTGGGTTATCTTCTCTACCTTTATGAGTTCACAGGAGTCAAAGATTTTAACATAATTTTTAGGATAGATTAAAATCAGTAGAGCCAGCCTGATAGCCCAGTGGTTAAAGTTTGGCACGCTCCACTTTGGCAGCCCAGGTTTGGTTCCTGGGCGTGGAACCACACCACTTGTCTATCAGTAGCTGTGGTGGCGGCTCATGTAGAAGAACCAGAAGGCCTTATAACCAAAGTATACAAGTACGTACTGCAGCTTTGGGGAGGAGAAAATAAAAGAAAAACCAGCAAAAAAAATCTAGAATTAGGTGAATCAGTTTTTGTGAGGATTATTTACAATTATATTAAATAATTTAAAAATCCCCAGTTAAAGAATTTACCTAACCTTGAACAAGAGCAATGAATGAGTTTGGAGGACAGTTCAGAATATGATTGCAGGCCACAGGTGAGCAGACACCAGGGAGCAACTTTTCAACTCCAGAGCTTTGCCTTGCTAACTAAAGGAGCAAATGCATAAGACTTTTGAGGTATCAAATGACTACGCAGAGATATGTCAAAGTCAAGAAAAGCTGATGAAAAAGTATGAATAAGGTGTAGTAGATTTGTAAGTTGCAAGGTGTCAGTTAAGGGGGTCAGGAGTTCATCTGCAAAAATGCAGATGTTTGGCAAATGAATTAGCCTAAAAAAATTAGCTTAAAAAACAGCTGGAATATTGCTGTTGCTGTTGACTTAAATGCATTAGTCTTGTTCCATCAAATTTGCACTCTTTTTGCAAAACTGCTTACAATTTTTTTTTGTTTTGGTCCACTGAGGAGCATAGAAGAATGAAAAACTTTGAGAACTAAGATAGGAAAAATATTGTTTTTCTAAACAAATGAGTAATGGCACAAGAAATCCAGCTTCTTTTCCTGCCAGTACTAACTGATCTGGAATAAATTCCTTAACCATAGGATGAATAAACTACACAGGCTCTTAAGTCTCTTCTAGCTGTAAAATTTTATCAATTCAATAGGTTTAATATATAAGGGATGATTACTAGCTAAATTAAAACAAAATGTCCCATATTAAAACATCAAACCACAATTAAAAGCAATGCTACAATGTTCTGGAATAAAATTAACAGGAAGAGAAGTTAAGTTCAGAAGGATAAGGCAAGCTGACAAAAGCTAAAAATAAAGCCCCTCACATATTTTCTTAATAAAAGATTGGTATGCTTCCAATTGGACACGTCATTCATATGATGGCACCTAAAGATCTTTATTAGCATATATACTGTTTGAACCACTTAGAGCAAAAGTGAAAAGATCTGATTTTAACCGGGAGGAACAATCTTCAAAGACATACAAGAGGAAAGTGGCATTAAAAAATGACATCCCCAGTGGCCATTTATATGTCTCATCATCCTTCAGCAACATTTTTGCTGCAAAGAAACTCTCAAATGCCTCACAGCTTTGCAAAAAGGCCATGGCCAGCAACTGTACCTCTGCCTCCTTTTGCCTCTCTCCCTCCCCTGGGGTAGATAATGACTGAGGCTCCACTGGTGGCCTCCTGAACATATCAGGAAGACAGATATTTGGAATTCTGCTGTGACAAAATGATACCTTCCAGGGATGTCTTAAAACTGTGCGATGTATCCAGTGACACTCAACTGGATGTATTTCATGCTTACAAGTGCATGCAAAGGCCCCTGAATAATTTACTGGGGTACGAGCTACTCCGATGCCTTCTCTAAACCTGAGGCCATCCCATGGGCCTTGGGAACAATTAAGAATGAGGAGGATCTGTGTCCAGTAAAGGGAGTTCTGGAGAATAGAACAGAAGAATGGTCTAAGGAGCTTTGTGGACTGGTTCTCCCATCTTTTCAGGTCCTGACCCGTTTATTGACTTCTAGAAACCTACTTCCCACAAGACTTTCTGGCTTGACCCTTCTGTTCCAGGCACCTGAGAAGAGATGCTTCAGCTCAAGTCTCTCCAGGAAGAACAAGTTATCTTAACTTACTCTGGAGCTAGGGAACTCCTTTTGGGTGGTTATTAATGACCATATTTTTAGTGAGGGCCCAACTTTACGTGCCAAGGATTGAGAATAACCAAGTCTATGTCCAGTAGAATCCTGACCATCAAGAACTTAAAAAATATACTGCATAAAATTCCTTCTTGATGGCTTTTGATGTGCAGTTCAGGTTTGTACTTATTTAGTGTAGTGTCTTAATGCACATGTAGCTGAAGGGTTTGGAATCAGAGCAAGGTGCCCAGTTAGCAGATAAACAAACTGTCTTCAAGTTGGCCACAAAGAAGCCTTCTGGAGAGGATCCACTCGTTTTGGTCCAATTCTGCTCCAGTTTCTTTTTCACCTTTCTGCTGCCCACATCTTGCAAAAGATGGAGGAAAATCAGCCCATTTTGATTGCTGATGGGCTGATGGGGAGGAGCTGAGTGTGGCCAGTGGATGGAGTAGCGAAGGTGCAGTTAAGAAGCTCCCATCTGATTTGCTCTTAATGCACAGATACTGCTGCAGGGGATGACTACGGGAAAACAGCCTGGTCCAGAAGTGACTGGCAAGGGTTGTTTTCTAAATTTAGATCTGTTTCTACAGATGTTATCCAGAACTACTTCTACTAGAATAGCTAGTAGAAAAAAGCCCCCTCACTTCCCTTGATTAGAAGCAAATGCTTCCAAATCTTTTAGTTGATGCTTTTGGTATTTACTTCTATATTTCAAAATAATATGGTTGTATTACTATTTTTTGACTTCCAACCAAGGGAGATGAAGATATTGCTCTTTTTTCTTTCTACTCCAAAGTACACATACACATCCTTCCCACCCTTCTGAGATAGTTATATTATAACTTAGTTAGATCAGTAATCAGTGCTTATATTATCATAACTATGTATTCTATTTAGGGCTGAGTCATATAGTAAACCAATGATTATTTTTCTTTTCATGCACAATTTTTAATTTTCCCTGTAGTTAATAATTGTCTTGCTTTGTCATTTGCTTCATTTCTTTGCACATATCTCTAATCCAGCTTCAAACTCTCCACCAGTTATCTAAACCTCTTTGCAATATGTTCAAACACAACAAAGGTTCTCCCAGTTTCATTTTCTTGAGGGTCTTTCCTGGAGCTTTATGACCAGCTCCAATCTAGATTGATCAATTTCCATTTCCTTCACTTCTCTTCTTTATTTAATCTCTTTTATTTTATTTTTTACCATGTCTTCCTCTTTCATGGTTAGCTTTTTCATTTTAGTGGGAGCACATTTGTCAGTAGGTTCCTGAGACAGCATTCAGGAGTGTTAAATTTTTTGAGCCTTGCGTGTGTAAAATTGGCTTCATGACACTTGCATACTCGATTGCTAGTTTAGCTGGCTATAATATTTTAGGTTGGAAAAATTTTTATTTTAGATTTTTGTGGGAAAATTTGCTTCCTTGTGTTTTAGCTTCTAGTGTGGTTGTTAAGAGATTTGAAGACTTACTGCTTTATCATCCTAAAGACAGATATGTGGCCTGGTTTTTTGTTTGTTTGTTTTGTCTTTTTGGAAATTTCTAGCATCTTATTCAGTCCCAGTTTCTTGAACTTTCACAATGATGTGCTATGGTACAGGCTTATCTTTATCCCCTGTGCTGGGTACTCTTTGAGCCCTTTTAGTCTGAAAGCTATGATCCTTCTATTTGGGAAAATTTTCATGAATTATCTCTATGATAATTTCCTCTGTTCTCTCTTTTTGGAATATTATTTGGCCAAATTTTAAATTTTTATACATCCTCTCTCCAATTTTTCATTTTATTTTTTTGCTCTACTTTCTGGGAGATTTCCTCAACTTTATTTCCAACTGTTCTTTGAGGCTTTTGTTTCTGCTACCTTCTTTTTAACATCTAAGAACCAGTTTTTGTTCTCTGACATTTCTTTTAAAAATAACATTGTGTTCTTTTTTCAGCAGTACAATATGTTCTGTTATCTTTCTAAGGAGATATTATTATATTAGTGATATTAATTTTAATAAAATTAATATTAATAATAATTATTGATGATGATATTACTATATTAATGATATATGTATGTTATAACTCTTGTTAACACTGCATAGTCATTGTTTTCCCCAAGGTTACTTTTGTTCCTTTTCTACTTTTTCAAGAAGTTTCCCTCATATGTCTAGTAATTTTTATTTTATTTTATTTATTTTTTTCCCCCAAAGCCCCAGTAGATAGTTGCATGTCATAGATGCACATCCTTCCAGTTGCTGCACGTGGGACATGGCCTCAGCATGGCCGGAGAAGCGGTGCGTTGGTGCGCGCTTGGGATCTGAACCCGGGCCGCCAGCAGCGGAGCGCGCACACCCAACTGCCAATCCACGGGGCTGGCCCTGTCTAGTAATTTTTAATTGTCTGTTTATATTTCAAATTGGTGGACTAAAGAGCTGATTGGATTTTTAAATGCATCTGGTAGTCTTGAAAAGTACGAGAGTTCATAAGGCATCATTGTAGAGGGAACAGTCTTGGTCTCTTTGGAGTAACCCGTAATACCAGTACTTTCAGTTCTTTCTTCTTGGGCTGATCAGAGTTCTGAGAGAAAATCTGTTTAATCACTTGCCAGGATAGTAAAACCCTGATGCCAGCATTCTACAGCTAAATGGGGGAAGAAGGCTGGAGGTCTCAGCAGTGTCAAAATCATGTAATTGCTATTTCTCATCCTATTATCCCCACCCTTGCCAGATTATGCCTTTAAAAAATATCTCTTTTAACGCAATTTTAGTGTGGTTTCAAGAAAGAGTTTAATTAGATGAATATGTTCAGTTCGCCCTATTTGTCCTGAAGTTCCATGATTTTTCTACTACACCATACTGCAGACATTTTTGCTGATTATGGTTTTTTCCTTTTTTTTTTGGTCAGGAAGATTAGCCCTGAGCTAACATCTGTGCCACTCTTCCTCTATTTTGTATGTGGGTCACCACCTCAGCATGGCTGATGAGAGATGTAGGTCTGCGCCCAGGATCCGAACCCGAGAACCGGGCCACCAAAGTGGAGTGCACCAAACTTAACCACTACACCACGGGCCTAGCCCCTGATTATGTTTTAAAAGTCAGATTTCATATGCTTTATCCTTTGATTCTAGTATTTTTAGGTAAAATTAAATCAGAAGGGAGGAGCTAAAGGTTTTCTGTCACAGATCTGCTTTGCCTGGTCAGGGACTTATCACTGGTTTTCTCTCATTTATATCTTTCTAAAGAAAAGTATGCAGTGACTAATATCTCACCACAGATGACACCATATAGATAACTGTCTGTCAGGTTTTCCTCGCTACATCTTTTCCCAGGTAGAGTGTAGTCAGTCTCATAGGCAGCCTGGGCTCTCAGGTACTTTTCAGGTGGGAAGTCACGTGAACCTCTTGGCTTCTCTTGCCAACTTCACAGGCTGCTTGTGTGGAACAGGTATGGTGGTGTGTACAAGGAGCTGTCAAGGCCCCGAGTTTCTAAGGGAGTCATGACTGAGTCAAGCCGACCTTTTATAAAGTGCTGGCGAGTTGTATAACTCTCCTCATGGCGGTCATGGGATGTGTCCCCCATGACCTCATTCAATCAGCAGAAAATATGTCCAGAATTGTAATTCTATTTCCCAAGTCTCTCATGTAAAGTTAAAATTCGAGTTCAAAGCACTGCTAGAGAAATTAAACCATTAAATCTAAAAAAAATTAAGGAGACTTCCGGAACTAAATTCTAAGGCAGCTGACATAAATTGCTATTGAATCCTGTCAAGGTTGGCAGTATTTAACAGATGAGATATTTTCTCCCTTACTCTTCGCAAGTCCCTCTCACTCTCCGCAAGTCCCTCTCACTCTCCTCTAATACAGGCAGCAACAAAGCATTCTAACTTTGCCTCAGGGAAGGGAGGGATGGCAGTTAACAAAGAACTAAAGGGTACATTTTCTGCATGGATTTGAGGGCACTTTTCTACCAAGGCTTCCTTGTCCCCAAGTCTAGGGGAAGTCTTAGACAAGTTTGATGTTCTGAAAAGAGAAGCCTGTGGCTCCTTTCCCAGGAGATGCTCCAGAAAGTTGCAAACCCTGGTGTTCCCCTGTGGCCAGAAACAGCAAGAGCAGAAGTGTCTGGAGGCTCTAAATAAATGGACCTGTGCCTGAGCCTTAGAGAGGTCCTTCTTGGTCCACCCATGACTAGCAAGCATGTGGCTGAACCCATTGTCCTGAAAAGGATGATCAATGCCCAAGACCAGAAAGGAATAAGCCTGCATCGGGGCTATCAGCTTGAACAGAGGACCAAACCCAGACTCCTCCTCTGATGCCCAGGCACTCAGTAAGGCTCTTAGCACTTAGACACCACCCTAGGTTATTTCACTATGGAAATTAAGATAGAAAAAAAAAACATTTATTTTGAGTGAACCAAGAGTGTCCTCAAATGTCACCATAACACGAAGCCTTCCCAAGCCTTCCCTGACCACCCTATACAAATAACAATTGCTCCTGTTGGCACTTCTATTTCATACACTACTTAATATTCTCCATGGCATTTATCACCATCTGTCATTCTATATATATACTGGCTTGTTAGTTGTGGTCTCCTCCTACAAGACTAAGTTTCATGAGGACAGAGTGTCTTAGTTTGGGTTTCCCTTGAACCAGATTCTGAGACCAGGATTTGGGCATTAGTTTATTTAGGAGGTGGTCTCTTGGAAACAATGGTGGGGGAGGAGGGAAGGAAGTCAATAATGGTGAATTATCAAACAAACCACCACTATAGGCAACTGGAATTTAATCCCATTGGGGAACCACTAGGAAATGAGGTACAACATGTACTTGCAATTATCCCCTCCAAGGGGAGAGGAAACTGGAGTATTTATACCCCAAGTCCCATCAGTCACTGGCTGATTGATTGCTTCCGGGAGCATTAATTCCCCAGTACTTCTGTCCACTACACTCTTAGGAAGAGAGGGCTCCGGGAGCCAAAGAAAGCTTTCAGCAAAGAGATGCAGGCACTCAGTGGGAAGTCCAGCCACTAGACAGGGCTTTTGTCAGTTTACTGCTGATCCTTAGAACCCAGAACAGTGACTGACACGCAAGTGCTCAATAAATATTAGTTGAAAGAATGAGTGTTAGGTTCCACAAATATTAACATTTACGTATTAAAACATAAGCCAGCCCCAGTGGTCTAGGGGTTAAGATTTGGTGCTTTCACCACCGTGCCTGGGTTCGTTTCCCGGTCAGGGAACCATACCACTGGTCTGTCGGTTGTCATACTGTGGCGGCTGTATGTTGCTGTGATGCTGAAAGCTATGACACCGGTATTTCAAATACCAGCAGGGTCACCAGTGGTGGATAGTTTTCAGTGGAGCTTCCAGACTAAGATAGACTAGGAAGAAGGACGTGGCCAACTACTTCCAAAAAAATTGGCCCTGAAAACCCTGTTAATAACAGCAGATCATTGTCTGAGACAATACCAGAAGGTGAGAGGGTGGTGCAGAAAGACTGGGCAGGATTCCGCTCTGCTGGACACAGGGTTGCTAGGAGTTGGAATCAACTGGATGGCACTAACAACAAATTAATACATATCATGAGTAGTTTTGTGTATCATCTTGGCAACTAAATCCCTCAAACTAATTTGTATCATAGAGAACTAAAAATGGCAATTCTGAGTTCGGATATAAATGACGCTGCAAAGGAGGATTGAGACAAAAACATCAAAGAAATGCAATGACAGCTTAGAGACCAGAACCAAGGGGCTTGGCCTGGCTTTGACTGATGGTCCCATGATGGTCAAGAAGTGTGCTTAAGAATCACAAGGAGGGCGTGGAGAGCTGAGTCCCAGTCAGGAGTCCTGGAGAGATTGTAAGTTTTATCTTTACTCCCTCCCTCTGCCTAGCCTCTGGCAGAAGTGCTAACCAGACAGCATGAAATGTGTAAGGCCATCAAAACAGACCAGGAGAAGCGGACGTAGGATAATTCAGAATAGGGCAAATCAATACTTAAACAATAGAAGAGTTGATAGTACTTCATTACATTGCACAGGGCAAGTTAACTGCCCTGTCATATCCTCTCCTCTGCTTTGCTCAGACCTGGTAGAATTTTTTTTCTAATTCACAGGCAAGAAGTTTATTTGAAATAAATGCATAGGCCCTCCCCTTCAACCCACAAACTTATGAAAATGACTTTTGATAAAGTCAGGTGACACAAGCTGATGCTCCTCATCGCCCTGAAACTTCTGAGCCTGGTGGTGAGTCCTCAGCACCACACTTTCTCACGATACTTTACAGGAGCTCCGTGACCATGGGAGGGAAAAAGTACTGTGGGGCATGGTCGAAAGGTAATCTCTAAATAGAATTCATGCCACATTACCAAGGTGGCCTGAAAGTCCCCCAGTAAGGCTCTCCTGTTCAGGATGTGTTTTTGACCAGGATGGTTACTGTGGAAATGACCCCATCCTGGCATCCAAGCACCGACGTGGAACTGCTCCTGAGCCAGCCCTAAGAGCAGATGTACGGCAGCAGCAGAGAAGTGCTAAAGGAAAAAAGTAATGCTGTGGAGGTTCAAGGAAAGAAAATGTGTCTGGCTGTGTTTACAAACACAGTACTTTTTAAAAAATAATGGATTCTGACTTGAAAGCAAATATGTAGCATAAGTGCAAGCAGGATAGGAAAGGAAGAAAGAGAGAGAGCCAGGCTTTGAAGAGCTCCATGAGTTTAATCTATTTCCAGTATATTATCTAACAAGCCTTTATATGCTGTTTACTCTGTGCAAATATTAACTCGTTTCATCCTCATAATAACTCTATCAAGTGAGCACTACTTTTATGCCTATTTTATAGATGAGAAACCCGAGGCAAGTAACTTGCTCAAGGTCACACAGCTCATAAGCAGATAAATTGTGATTTGAACCAAGGGTGTCAGGCTTTGTGTTCCATGCCATTAACCACTATGCTATGCTGCTGTAGAAGATGCCACACATAATCTAGTACCAGGAAAGGTAAATAATAATAATAATAATAGGAGGAGCTACCGTTACTTGAGCACTGACCATGTTGCAGGCACAGAAACCCTAGAACAGAGGTACTTTTTAATTCTCATTTCCAGTTGGGCAGAGACTTAGAGAGGTAAGCAACTTGTCTGAGGTCACAGGGGACCTAGTGTGAGAGCTGGATCTGGAGCCCATGCTGAAGCAATGGAAAGACAGATGGTGGTGAGTGCAATTGATGATATTTATCCACATAACTTTCCCAGCACTGGCCTGGATGAGGGACATGGATGAGATGAAAAGGAGAGAGTCTTGCCTCGTGGCAGTTGGCTTCAATCTGAGCACCCTGGATTAGTCCTAAAAATAGCCCTAGAATGTGACCAAGGAAGAGTTTTTTCCCATGATTTACTTATCTCTCTACAATGTGTTACTTTAATCTTTCTGTTAAAAAAAGCTGGGCTCAGGCAGGACAAATGACCCATCTGGCAGAGGCGTGAGGATTAGCTCTTTGATTTGAATTTTGTCTATCAAGGTCTAAAATTCTCTTCCAGACTTAATTTACATTCTAATCTCTGCAAGTAATTTAAAGGCATCCACTAGCATTTTTATTCTCCAACCCATGAATCTAACTTTTAGGAAGAAAAATACAACAGAAAACTTGTTATGCCAATGTGAGGACAAGAGAAACGCTAAACAGAAGATGTGACATTGTTTTGTGGGTTTTGCAAAAAAATGCAGGTTAGCTTAAAAAAATAAAAATAGACAAACACATGCAAATAACATCTTTCAAAGCCCGGAAACACAGAGAAATCTCTACAAATTCTGCCTTGCAAGACAGATGGCCTGTAAATCCACAGAGTCATCACGTAGTTGAGATGGACAAATTGGACAGCATGCCTGCCAGCTAGCATGGCCACCAGCCTCATTCTGTTGAGCCAAATGCCAATTAGGCAGGATCTGGCTACTCAAATATTTGGATGTCACTGGGATTAGGTGGTTGAGAAACCATTCATCATCATTCAATCTCCATTCTTACTGTTATGATACCAGAGCATGTTGGAGTGTTACTGGTCCAATGGCTTAGCACCTCCTTAAGTCACTTCCAAGCATAGCACTGAGAAGCTATTTCCTTGGCTCATGTTTATTCCTGGTACTGTGACCCTTCCGTGAGTTCTGCTAGACCAGCTCAGAGAAAGTAAGTGCAGATGGCTTTAATATCCTGTGGCTCACCAAAATCTATTTGCCTGCTTTCAGAAATAATCTATTAAATGATTCCTTTTCAATTATCTTTGCTTGGGCACAAACTTTCCTATTACATTTGCCAACTAACTGTTTTTGTATAGTATATGAACTTTGCTGGTATTTTCATCTGGTTTATCAATTTATCTTCCCAATCCTGGAGTCAGTATGTTCTATACATGTTTTCATGCATTATTATTTTATATTAGGTTGAAAAGTGTCAGACATTCTTATTTCATCTTGATTTCAAAAGCTGTTCTATTACCATACCTATGTACAAATACAAGTCCAAGATGTTGTGTGATAATGTCCACTAAATGGCTACGTGCTCTTCTCAAAAGCCTTTATAAATTAACCCCTCCCCCAGCTGTCATGGCTTTCTGTGTGCCTGCTGTTTTCCCTTTAGTAAGTTGAACTTGTTGTGGTGGTTTTTGTGAAAATTCTTAATAATAACACCTAATTTTTGATTTAGCACTTTCCCTTCTTCAAAATACTTGCACATCTGTGAGTTTATTTACTGCTAACTGTTCTGTTTGGTGGGTAAGACAAAGTCTTATTATTTAACATGACAGATAAACAAACTTCAACCCAGCAAGATTAAAGTCCTTTTGAGTTGACATGGCTAGATAACAACAGAATCAAGATTAAAACCTTGCTCTCTTGAACACAGGCTTGGAGTCTTTCCACTAGATTTGCGTTAAGTATTGATTTATCATTTAGAGTTAGAAGTTCTCAGAGGATAAAAAACAAGTAAGTTGCATTTTATTAGCGCACTGTCACATTGCTCTATCAGAAGAAACTCTTCACAATTGCTCCTGACCATAATGCAAAGGAGGCAAAAATCCTTAACCAGAATGTCATGTTCCTTGGTCAAGCTGGATACTGGCTTTCTAAGGGTAACGAGCATGACCTTCACTTCATTTACATCTCTTCCAGTGTCTAGCATAAAGGCAGGCCCAGAATATGTGCTCATGAAAGCTTTCTGATGAACTACTTAGAACATGCTATGTCTTAGTGCCTTAAATGCTGCCTGACTCTAGTCTGTCCTTCATCCAGCTCTCTATTCTGCAGCATTCTTGAAGTACAACTCGAATGTCACTTTCCTCTTCAAAAGCCTCTGACATCCTTCCTTACAGAGGAGGTTCTACTACATTGGGAGGCCCATGAGGGGAAGAGTGGCACCTTTCTATTGCCTAGTTCAAGGGTAGACATACACAGCCTCAAAAGACATTACACAGACATAAGGCGCAAAACATGTGTGCTGACTAAATAAATAAATGAATGAGCCAAGGGTAGCATCAAGGCTTTCGTGCCCTCTTAGCCTTACTTCTCACTAATTCTTTCCCAAACAAACTAATAAAATTACGTGACCATTCAAAGACTCAGTTTCCTCATTGTAAAATGGGGATAATAATAAAGATTTAAAGATTTGTTCTGAAGTTTATATAAGACAATTAGCAGGTAAAGAGTTCAGAGCAATCTCTGACACTCCCTAGAATCTCAATAAATAAAATCTCCCTTTTCCTCCAAGCTTCTCTAGCACATAAAGTATGCTTGATAGATATTTGCTGGATGAATGAATGGAGGTGTATCACATTCTATCGTGTATTATAGTTATTTGTATATACCATCTCCCCTCTGAATTACAGTCTCCTTGAGAGTGAAGACTTTATCTTGATTTCATTCCACTTCTTTGTAGTTCTTAAGTTAGGTGGGCAATACATGTTTGTTAGATTAAAATATCCATGCAATTGAATCAGGTATGTTAGAATAAAGAAGAGTTCAGTGAGCGTCAGGTACCTTGGAGGATCCCTCCTTTGAAAGGTTGGAGATTCTTGTTACAGCTGCAGAGCTGGATGGGAAAATTCCTTTTTTTTTTTTTTCGTGAGGAAGATCAGCCCTGAGCTAACATCCATGCCAATCCTCCTCTTTTTGCTGAGGAAGACTGGCCCTGGGCTAACATCTGTGCCCATCTTCCTCCACTTTATATGGGACGCTGCCACAGCATGGCCTGACAAGCTGGGAATCAGTGCACATCCGGGATCCAAACCCGGGCCACCAGCAGCGGAGCGTGCGCACTTAACCGCTACGCCACGGGGCCGGCCCCAGGAAAATCCCTTTTATACTGTTGTGATCATGGTGGATATTGTTTTGTTGATAATGACATTGTAGCTGACTGTATTGGTGCCCCAGGAGATGTGGTTGGGCTGGACTTCCATCTGCCTTTCTTCGTCTGATGGCTTACTTTACGTAGAGCAGGCAGGAAGTGCCTGGGGATTAACTTCCTAAGAGCCTCCGCAGTGACTGTGGTTGGGAAACTCAGGTGTATGTTCCACACTGGCTTCTAGAGTTTGCCCCAGGATGGAGATGCAGTTATGCACACTTAACTATCTCGATGATACAACCTTTATTGGTTGCCTTCCCTTCCTCGTTCTCACTTCCTAAATTGCCCTGCTAGTGCTGCCTGGGATCATCTCTCAAACTCTTTGTACTTGCATTCTTCTCCCAGAGTCAGCTTCTGGGGCAACCCAAACAAAGACAAATAGCAACATTAATAAGAAGCATTTTGGCTCATTCTCTATGTGTAAGGTAGAGTGTTAAGTGTGAAGGTCGATTTTTTCAATCATCCTCAGTTAAGGCTTCCTGTTAAAATAATGATATCCCTACTCTGTAGATAATCTTGCTTTCATAACTGGAGTCCTATAGACGAGAGTGGTTGAGAGTTAAGATAGAGCTCCTAGAATCTCTATAACGAATTAATGAAATTATTGGTCATTCTCAGCTTCTTGACATTATTTCACCCATTGCCATGGCACATTTTTCAGCTTTTCTGTTCAGTGTTAGGGTAGAGAGTCCACACCTCACCTCGTCTGGCTTCCTTGTGGTCATCGTTTGTTTTCCACGGAGTTGATTCTCTCTGCATTTGATCTGTTTCCCTTCCACTTATTTGGTGTAAAATCGACTATTAACAAAACTAGACTCTGGGTAATGCAAACGTTGGGGACCAAATGCCTGTGGCTTTGTGGCTTTTCTCCAGCACAGTGCAACCTGCCAAGCTGTTCCTTTTAACTGAGCCATAGCCCCACCTGACCCCCGCTGAGAAGGGGAAAAGTGTAATAGTCAGCAATTATTAATGCTATGTTCTGACAGGAGGTTGCATCTAGAGGGAAAAGACACTATCTGCTTTGTCCCAATAGTTCTCATACAAAATGGCAAGGCATCTCGAGAAGGTATGGTCTGATGAGAGAAAGTGGTTTTAACAAAACTCAGCAGACTAGGGAGGATTAGACTACCAAGGTCAGTCCCTACCTTTTGGGACTGACATTTGACTTCGTCTTTTACTATTTATATTTTTCCTGATTGGTTGTTTTCTGAACAAAGGCCATTTCAGCTGTGAATGGACATGGTCATGACTCTCTGGCTAGAACCATGCTTCTGAGCAGACATTGACGTCACTTAAGGAAAGACTGGAGGAGAAAAAACCAGGACTCCTGGGCCAGGCATTTGCCTCTCCTCAGGCACAATTTTTGCTTTCTGGGAAAGGAAGAAACGCAGTCAAGAAGGGAAGGCAGAAGGAATTTACCAAGTCAATACATGAACAATGGACTCAAACGGCTATCTCTAAAAAAATTTTTTTTTTATTTTAGCCAATCTCAAATACTTCAGAGAAGTCTATGAACATACGAAACAACACAGAGTTAAGAAGCTTGGAATATACTCACAGATGGTAATGTCATTCTTCTGTGACCTTCCACAGAGGCTAGAAAGTCAATAGGTGGAATTTGAATGAGATCTTAATCAATAAAATACTAGAGTGGCTTTCCGGCAGCTTTCTCAGTGCAGTAACTTAATTAAGGCATGAAAAGAACTGGCTGCGTCATATAGTTTTCATCTGTCTTTCTTTGTCTTTTGGGAAGAAATCTATCTCATTTGAGTTGATTTTGTTTGTTCATTTCAGTTCTTTTATTTCTTGTATTGCTACACAGGTAATCTATATGAAAATATTTAAATGGATGCCATCTTAATGGTGAGGCAGATCTTTGAACTAGTCAATATTTCCTCCAGATGAGTGGTTTTTAAATTGACCATCCTGAATCTCCCGAGATTTTGGGAGAAGTACCTGCAGAGAATGGGATGCGGCAGGAGAGGAAACAGGAGTAGGGCAGCCGTCACCAGCTCCACTCCAGGCTCACCTCTATTCAACCAAAATACTGTCATGCACAGCATGATGTTTTGGTCAACAATGGACCATATAATCGACAGTGGTCCCATAAGATTAGTACCATATAGCCCAGGTGTTTAGTAGGCTATACCATCTAGGTTTGTGTAAGTATACTCCATGATGTTCACACAACAACAAAATTGCCTAACAGTGCATTTCTCAGAACGTATCCCCATCATTAAGTGATCCACGACTGTAATGCTTTTAAAGGTTTTCCATATACATTGACCTTTCTTGTGAGACTTTGTTAGAAGAAACAAACACAAATGAAAGGATGTTATGTCAATGACAAGTCTGAAAACCACTGCTATGGATGCCAACTGCTAATGTCTAAATAGCTGGTGTTGTGTCTCTTTTCTTAGCAAGTCCTGATGGAGGGCCCCAACTGGGAGTCTGGAGTCATGGGGAGGACTCTGCACTGGGACACAGAAAATATGTCCTAGTCTCAACATTCTCACTTCCTTAGCTGCCTCTTCTATGACCTGAGAGTTTGGGCTAAACGACTAAGTCCCTTGTAGACAGGAGGTCACATGACTTGAGGCCACTGGCCAGGGCTTCATGAATGGTAACAACTAAGACAGTTATGTGACAGATTGGAAGGAATGAGCCATGGGCACAGGCCCTTTCCATTTTATTTTTCTCTCAGTGCTCAGCTACACTGACCTTACCCATCTTTCACTTTTGATTCTGTTAAGGCCATTTATAGAAAAGTGTTTGTCTCAATTTGGGTTGTTCCAAAAGCAGGTTTTGAGACAAAGATTTGAGTGCAAGGAGCTTATTCGGGAGGTAACCCCAGGAAATAATAGTAGGGCAGTGGAGAAATGAGAGGGGGTGGAAAGGAAAGTCAGCTAATAAAGGGAACGTTATCAAGCAGGTTACAGTTGCAGGCAACTAGGACTCAATCCCACTGGGGAACTCCAGGAGTAAGTGGAAAACATGCATCAAAACTGTCCCACATAAGTGGCAAAGACGACGAGGTATTTAGCCTCCAGCTACTCCTGGGGCCATGAGGTCCTGGACACTTGTGGGTTGGCTATAGTTCAACTGAGAGAAAGTCCTGGAGAGCTGCAGAGAGTGCTGTTAACTGTTTTGGAACAGTGCATGCCAAGGGATATGAGAAGAGCACCCATGTCTGCTAGCACCCATGTCATCCCATTTTACAGATGAGGAACTTGAAGTTCGAGCAAATCAAGTCACTTGCCTGAGGTTAACTGGCTTAACCATAACACAATGCCAGCCTTTTCCTTTAATTATGGCATGTTTGATCTCTCAAAGCTGCACAATAGACATTAACAAAAGTAATCATTATCTTTTATAACCTCTGCCTAGTAAAGAGAAATGCTACTGGGAAAAGAATGAGTTTTAAAAATCTACTACGAAAATTAAATGAAGAAGTAAATAATAAGATTCCAGTGTAAATCTTTACATTTTGAACTATAATTATAAATCCATTTTAATAAAAATATATATAAAAATGATTGAGTCAGAAATGAACATTTGTGCACAGACATGACTTGCCACATTTCTTCAGGTTTCATCATCAAATGATTCTAACTTATTCTTAACTACAGTAAATTAAATAAGCCCGTTAGCCGAGAGACAGCAACGTTCAGGAATGCCTATCCTCAATGTTCTGAATCTCACTTCCAGACCCATTAATGGTTTGAAATAATTTAGTGTAAATGCCAATTATCACTTTTCATTAGTTCAGGTCAACAAAGGGGTGGGGGCAACAATTAATATATGCCACCTTCTTACAATGAGAAACTTATTTAATTCTCCCAGCGATCCTTGCAGGGAATTTTTTCAAAGATGAGAAAACTACAGGGTGAGACTGGTCAAAGAGGTTAAATGGCTTCCTAAAGTAAGATAATCAGTAACAATGAATTATTGATTTCTGGCTGAGTTTCAGTGGGAACTGCTGTTTTTATCTGTCCAGTGACCATTCTGCCTTCCTCTAGTTAGCACACCCCAATTGAATTTCAGGGAATGACCTCTCTCCCACTGTCAATCCATGTGGTTTAGGTAATTGACTCCTCACTGCGTCTAGGAAGAGTCATGTGACCTAAGTCTGTCCAATTATTCCCTTCCATCCTCTGGCCTACAGTGATCCTACTTCAGGAGCAACCTTGGGTGACTCAAGCCAGGCTCAGGTTTCTGAGACTTTTGATGGAACTATCAGTAAAAAGAATTTCTGTATACTGAGACTGGTAGACCTGGAGTTGCTAGTGGCTTTCTTGTCACTTCAGAAGAGTCTGCCCAAGAATTACAGCCAGTAGAGAAAATGATAGGAGATGAAGAAACACAATTCTTTTTTTTTTGTGTGAGGAAGATCAGCCCTGAGCTAACATCCATGCCAATCCTCCTCTTTTTGCTGAGGAAGACTGGCCCTGAGCTAAAATCTGCGTGTATCTCCCTCCACTTTTTTTTTTTTTGTGAGGAAGATCAGCCCTGAGCTAACATCCATGCTAATACTCCTCTTTTTGCTGAGGAAGACCGGCTCTGAGCTAACATCTATTGCCAATCCTCCTCCTTTTTTTTTCCCCCAAAGCCCCAGTAGATAGTTGTATGTCATAGTTGCACATCCTTCCTCCACTTTATATGGGACGCCGCCACAGCACGGCCTGACAAGCGGTGCATCAGTGTGCACCCAGGATCCGAACCCGGGGGCCACTAGCGGAGTGCGTGCACTTAACCGCTACGCCATGGGGCCAGCCCCCAAGAAACACAATTCTTGATGACATCCTTTGAGCCCCTGGATGTAGTCATGCCTGAAGTCATTAACACCTTGAACTTTTGCTTATATGCACCAGTAAATTCCTTTCTGTGTTTCAGTTTGAGTTAAGTTTCTGTCATTTTTCAACTTAAGGAGTTCCACCTAATACTACAGATTGCAAGATTCCCAAGTCCAGTGCTGTCTCTAGCACACTCTGGGTGCTTCCTGCTGTTGACAATAATGATACAATATAGTTCAATTGTAGCAGCATTTTAAAATAAAACAATGGTGAAAATACAATCAGGTTATTTCTACTGATGCATAAGTATTAGCTTAGATCTATTTGAAGCAAAAATGCTTGCAATACACGAACTTCTATTTGCTTTGCTGAGAACCAAATTGCTTCGCTATTATGAATTTTGAGTTCATTTCAACTATTAAACTATTACCTCAGTAAGTACTGATCAAAGACTAAAGAGATTATATAGTTTCATTTTAATGATTTAATTGTGGGGAAGCTTTTGTAGAGTATACCTGAAAAAATTTAAGAGGAAGACCTGATGATTAAAAAAAGGAATATAGCTTGAAACACCTGCTAATATTAAAATCTACTGTATTAATTCAATTGTTTAACAAATACTCACAAACACCTGCTCTTCACAGAAGAATAAAATTATGAACAAACTCTACTGCTTTCATTTGGTTTGGCAGTTTATTTAAGCAAAATTTGGCCTTCATTTGTAGACATATCAGTTGAGTCTAGAGGTCTACATTCTGTTACCAAAGGCACCAATATAACTATTTTATTTTTCATGCTGCTTTTACTCACTGCCTTTCTTCTAAAGAGTTTAAATGATAAAAGATAACCCTGTTCAGGAGACATTAGTCTTCAAACTCTGACATTCATGACCCTTTTATTTGGAAGAGGCAGATGTCATTGTATATTCCTGTGTTAAGCAAATTTAGGTCTACAGTGCAAACAACATGGCAAGGGAAAAACATTTGCTGACCTGGGGTGATGACATTTTTCAATGCGTGGTTTTAAATTGTAAAAATAAACCAAACTCCCTCGAGAATAGTATCTTCTGCAACAAGATCCAAACTCTTTCTTTGTGGAAATCAAACATGTGAACATTTGTTATTATACTACACAGAAACCCTCTGATTATTTATAAGCAATACATCAACTCCAGAAACAGAAAGTTCATCTTGGAAATGTGGCCAACATGCTAATGACAGCAGGCCCACAGAGCACAAAGGCCATCATCTCTTCTGGATTTTCATTTCATATGTTCATGTGCTGTACTTTTAATCAGTTAACATATGATCAGCTTTAGCATTTAGGTTTTTGATCGTACTGAAAAATGTTCGTATAGTTTTAGATTACCTTTAATGTAAAAATTATATAAAATGCATATAAAACTAAATTAGCATATGTTAAATTTGTGGATTGTTTATTTGTTTAACACTTTAAAATACAAATTTCTTGATATCAGAGAGTAGACGTATATTTATATTATTATATATGTACATTATGTATCTTATTTCTAACATTTTACAACAAATATAGGCAATATGGAAGTGTCTTTCTCAGATAAATGAGATTGAGTTTGTGGGTCAATTTGACTAGTCCTTGGGGACATTTGAGGAACTAGTCAAAATGAAAGCAGCAGCAGAAAAATTTATAATGTTATATTAAACTTCTCTACTTATTTTCTCATATATTTATTGGTCAAAATATATGAATCAGTTGACTGAAAGTTTAAAACTCTGCTTTCTCAAAGAGTATCTTGGTATGAGATCTTAGTAAGTCATTTGACCTCAAAGTCTTGGTTTGCTTCTTTGCAAAATGATAATGCACATTTTGAAAGTCATATAAATGAGAGTTAATTTCCTTGTACATCAGTCACCATATTGAAGTCAAAGAACACTTTCTTAAAATTGTACTTTGTTGGATTTTACTTGTTATCTTATAAACAAAGAAGACAGAAAAAGGAGTTCCTGAAAAGATCTTAAAATTAAACATCAAATATTACGAACTGCAAAATCAAATAAAAAAATTGATTTTCATCTTTGCAAAAATATTTCAAACTCTTAGTTACTAAAGAATTGAGGTCTAACCCAACAATTTCTTAGTCCTACAAATAAAGATTTCAAAATTGTCATCCTTTTGACTATGAAATAACAGTTAACAATAAAACAATCTTCTCTAATCTTCTTTGTTCACATAAATAGAGCCAAAGCAGCAAACGATTTGGTATGAAACATCTCAAATTCATTTTCTTACTGGAGTTTTAAGTTAAGAAATGTATTCTGTGACTTAAAAAAAATCACATCAAGGCTGACACGGAAGCTTCACAATCAATATCATGTTAAGTTATAGAAAAATAAATAAAGTGGCTATTTTAAATAAACCTGAACTTTGTGTGGTTGTTGTGATTACGGAATTCATACCTAGTACATCTATAAGATGACACTGAATACTCTTGCCAACACTAAGAGACATCATCTTAATTTCCATTGGAATCAAAATTGGTTCTTCCAGGATTATAGAGTTATACAACAACCTATTGTTATTTTTCCCTTTGCATCCTCTACTTAGTTCAAGTCATCAGAGTATGGTGTGTGGGGGCATTATAGGCCAGCTGATGCATGGACCATCAGCAGTGCATGAAGGGAGGAGAAAAGGGCAAAGTTTAGGTTTTGAAGTACCTCATTGGTTTCACAAAAGCTTTTTCTTTTTCTAGTGTCATGGGCTAACTGTTTTTAGAAGTCTTGTTAGATTTTTTATAGCACTGTATTAGTTATCTTTGGTGAATTGGATTTCCGAAGGGAATTGTCAAGCTATCCAGTTGAAATCTCCAAGGAGTTGCTCCCTGCTTAGCAATAATGAGAAATCCCATCTCTTGCGGCACTAAGGAAGAAAGGGCATCCTATCTAAGTAGGTTTGAAGCAGCAGGCCTGGCAACACCAACACGTACTGCTGAGCTAATTGTTTCCTTTGACTGACCTCACCTCTACGGCAACAATAAGAATGATGACAACAAAAGCAAAGTACTTGACCAAGAAAATCAACAAGAACTAAAATATTTCATCTATAAATTCCCAACTAATAAAGTAGGATAAAATCAATTATAAGATTGTACTTCTATACTTAAGAAATACTTTCATTTTTCATTTACAGGACAAGTTTCAAAACAAATACAATGGGTTAAATAAATAAATAAATAAAATTTAAAAAAAAAGGGCCAGCCTCATGGCTTAGTGGTTAAGTGTGCGCGCTCAGCTGCTGGCGGCCCGGGTTCGGATCCTGGGCGCGCACCGACGCACCGCTTCTCCGGCCATGCTGAGGCTGCGTCCCACATACAGCAACTAGAAGGATGTGCAGCTATGACATACAACTATCTACTGGGGCTTTGGGGGAAAAATAAATAAATAAATAAAATTAAGACTTTTTAATCTGTTTTTATGATAATCATTCTTATTAATGACTCTAAATTTGTTAGAGCTGATTCTGTTACTTATAAATTGCCTGCATATTAAGACGCAATTTATTTCTTCTTAATAATTGGTTAACTGTACTTTATTTTCCTCCCTATGGAATATCTAGGCAATTCACAATAACATTGGTGATAACACACCAATTTTCTCAGTGAAGATATTTTAGTCCAGACGAGAGAGACTTGGTCTTAGCGGTCAAGAAACAGCTATAGATCCTGTTCAGGGACAACGATGCCACACATAATTGAAAACTCATGGCAATTAAAACATTATGAGCTTATTTTGGCAATTCATTTCTCCAGAATCAAAAATATAAACTTCTTAATAACTTCCAGGCAACTTAGAGCTGTCTTTCTGATATTGATTTTTAGACTAATTATTTTTTTCTATAGACACTAAGTTTTTTTTTGCATAAAAGGCCAAATTTTATAATATTTACCCAAGTGCAAAACTCATCAATAGTTTAAACTAGACTAAGATAAGGGTCTAATGAACTGAATATTCTCATCCGTTTTAGAGATTTAGGAAAATCTGTGGGTCATGTCACAGAACTAAAAACAGACTCAAAAGGGCAACCTTTAAGATAGTGAATTTCCTGCCTGAGAAAGATGCATTCAGTCACTGGGTAAATTTAAAACGAAACAAATGATTAGACATTTTTTAAAAAAAACTATGTTACATGCGTACACACATAACAAAAACACCACACACCGAAGTTTTAGAAAATCTGCTTCTGATTGAACCACCAGTGATTTAAGTCAGAAAGGAAAACAGGCATACAAATGTGGGAAACTGACCTAAACAATCCTTGATGTCCCTAACTACCGGGGGTGACCCATTCACAATCAGAAACAAGAGCTTCGCTCTAGTGTGGGACAAAGCCGACTCACCTTTTCTGGCGAGACTATTGTTGGGTTCATACTTCTCAATCAATACTTGGACTTGTTCTTGCTTTAAAGGTGGGTAAAGTATTTCATTTAGTCTAGGATCTCGCTGCTTAAGGTTGATAAAATCCATCATCTGATCAACAGTAAGGTATGGTTTGCTTTTGGCACCACTAAAAACAATGAAAAACCGAGAAATTAGAATATTTTTCCACCAAGTGTCATTCATATATTTGTATTTAGGAAACGAAAATCTGCCATAGCAGGTAAGAGCATGCTATATTGAAATTCCTATCTTGCCCTAAAATCATGTACTGTTCCATCCCAGTTGCTACATCTCTATGGGCTACAAATATCTTTTGCAATCACCACCAAATCCCAATGCCCTTGAACTACATCAAATGCATAAGAAAATCCACAGTAGGAAAGCACTGCATCTTGTGTGTAAAGATGCACCACTCTAAATTGAACACAGAGGTATGAGTTGTGTTTTTATTATGACACCAAAACTTCTGGTGTAGTCATCAAATTTCCATATCCTACTTAATCATTTAAAGATGTATTTATTAATCATTACTTAAAAGAAAGCAAACAATCTGTGTGGGCACATTTTTCTTTTTATTAAAGTCATACTTCAGCAAGAGCCTATAACTCTTCCACATAGGATGATTCAAACTTCTCATTTCTATCCTGTTGACAACCCAAAGACAAGTTCAGTGGGACAAATATTGCAGATGTTCAATAAATAGTTGATGGCAATGAACATCACAAAATGAGTATACACAATGTCATTCTCAGCACACTGTTGGCCTGACTTCAATATGAAGAAATCCTTATTTTGTTTATCAATTTTGGGTTGATTATCTGTCATCTTGTAGATTTCAGTATATCAAGAAAGATAAACTGCTATTTCCCCAAATTTGCCTTGGTGTTTTGGTTTGTTTCTTTTCTTTTTTTTTCATTCATTTTTTAAAAAGTAATGCCTATATAATTTCTAAGATAGAAGCAAATAATTTGCAGCTAAGAGGGTTCTTAGTAATCCAAACTTCTCAATTCACCGATGCAATTCAGAGAGGTAAAATGACCGGTTCCCAGTTTAGAGTTCTTTCTGCAACATGAGTCGATCCCCACTGAGCCAAGATGCCTCTCTGTTCTAGCCATAATCTTCAACCACACAGAGCCTCCTGAGGACACTAAAACAACTATACCCAGCAACAAATCACAGCAAACTTCCACTCATTAGAAGCAGTGGTTGCACCTCAGGGGCAGGAACGCATGACTGTCTCCAACAAATCACACAGAAGCGCTGCTATTATACATGGTGTATGAAGGGGTTCCTCCATCTCCCTCTATTGCTTAGAGTCCTGCCCCAGCCACCCTGAGTCCCACTGCAAGCCCAAAACTAGTGGGTTAAAATGTGTTCTCTTACAATTCGGAGAAGATGTTATCAATTTCAGGTCGAGGGCAAAGGTTGTTCAGGAAAACTCTGTACACTTCTGGAGTGAAATCTTCTTGAGGTATTGAATCATTCTGGGAAATAAAACAACAGGGTCAGTAAAATGGTCTCATTATTTCCCTGTCTTCTTTGTCTCCTATTTTCATCTCACACCCTTCCTTCCCTTCCTCCTTCTTTCCTCTTCCCTCTCTTCTAGGAGGTCAGGGTAAACATTCAGAAAACATCTATGACCCAGCTGTAGAGTTCATTTGGACACTGGCTTTGAGGTATCGAAAGCCTATATCCTGTTGCTTTTTTATTATAATTTAAGCTTAAGGATTTTTCCTTCTTCTAAAGGGATGTTAAGGCAATTTCCTAAGTACATTTACTAAAGTAAGTTACACCTAGTAAAAACAGGGTCTGTTTAGCAGATATTTTTTAGGTTGCTTTTTTTCCTTAGTCTTTTTTGTATTGTGATAAAATAGACATAACATAAAATTTACCATTTTAAGCATTTTTAAGTGTACAGATCAGTGGCATGAACATTTACATTTGTTCATGTGCTGTTTAGCAGACTTTTGAACGAATATTTTTTTAAAAAAGTAAAGAACCCGGAGACAGACATTTTCAAAATGAAAACATAAATTCCAAGTTGGCGTCTTTTTTTTTTTTCAAACAACGTTCCTTTTGGCTTAAATAATCAGTTTTTATAAGTAGGCCAGCACCAGTCATTATTTCTCATTCATTTGCCCTGGTACTGTTGTTTGGGAAGCAAGTCATTGATACGAAAAGTCACCTCTATGACTTATTTTTCTGTTTAGTGGGGCTGCCATGGAAACCGGAAGCACGTATTCAAGCCTTTGTTAACAGGAAGGACGTTCTTCATGCCGTTTTCCTATTTCAGGTATGTGTTTATATGATTATTTTTATTTTCAGGCCCTTCAACCAAAGAAAACACCCTTCCTTTTACCATATTCATATGTTTTGAAATATACCTTTATAGAAATGTCTAAAAATTATTGTCTGAAATTGTACACTGCTTGCTAACAGATAAGAAGTTCACCACTTGGCAAACAGCAGAAATCCCACATTTGTGGAATGAACGAATAAAATAATATTTCCTTTACTAAATCCATTTTTAGAGCAGGAAAAATGTTTATTTTGCAAAATAGAATTTTAAGACAACCAAACAACACATGTATCATTGTACATAGCAAGACGCATTACACCGTTAGGCTTGCTTACCTGGACACCAACTTTGAAATCATGGGCACAAGGGCCAAATCCAAGAACAATGGGAAACTCCCATGGATTATTTTATTTGTGTTTTGCCACTCATAAAATGGGGACAACCTGTAAACAGGTTTCCAAAGTTCCATTTGATTCACAAAAGGAAAGAAATCCCTTTGGCTAGAGGATACACATTTTTTGGTACCACCCTGTATCTGAGTTAGATACCCATGTCTCTTCAAGTAGTTTTGTAGATAGCTGGAAATGACCCTCTCTACTCTTTGGCTGACAGACACAGGGAAGAGAAAGATTTAAAAATCAAATGCAAGAAAATACTCAGTGGCTCTATTGGCCAACTCAGGCATCTGACATTAGTGGATTTTATGAACCCTAAGTGTGTTATCACATTCTCCCTACTAATTAGTTACTCTTTAGAGCTCACTCCACTCCCTACCTCCAACCTTGCCCAGCAGACACATAAACAGCTTTCATCTAAGGGTATCAGTGATTGTCTTCCTTCTCTTACTGACTTCTTTTTCTCTTCCTTCTTGTCTTAGTTTAAAATCTCTTCCTCTGCAAGGCTTTCCTTCCTCCTGGACTGGGTTTTATCTTCCATTCTGTGCTACCATCACACATAACTTGTCTCATATTTCAAGACTTATTTAACTGTATTGTGCTCCCAGCTGTACAATTCCCTCTATTCCTTTCTAGCCTACAGACCTACACAAGCTAGGACCTGCTTGCTGCTTGTTAACTGCTCCCTCTCTGGTGTGTAACTTATAGCAGGTGCAAAATAAATATTTACTAAATGAGTGAATGAATGTAGTTTATGAGAAAGGTGGAAGTCGATAGGGAGGATGCGTGTGTTGTATATTTTCCATAGAATATCAGATTCAGCTAAAGTAATTTACATAAGATTCCAGACACATAATTTCATGGAAAAATATGCTCTACTAAAACTCTAACCATTATTTATTTACCAGCTGTGAATTAGGACTTCCTATTAAAGGGGACAAATTAATGAGATAATCTGAAAAAATATAATATTATTTTCATTACCAGTTGGATGTTAGCACATAGAAAAAGGAAAATGTTTCAATACAGCCGATTTTCCTTGTTTCATTTTTCCCTTGCCCAACTTGACTGATGAGGATACCCCAAAGCCTTTGGGGTCAGTTGGTGAAAATGGGAGAAAAAATATTTTGGAGAAATGAATTAAAATGAGCATCACTGAAAGCTAGAGTGAAAGAGTATAGGGGAGATATTTAGGAAAAAGCTATGGACAATTCCTAATTCCTTACATTTTAAACAAGGCTGAAATTCACAAAGCTCATTAACATATTTTCTCTTCCTGGATCTCATGATTTGGTGAAGTGGGTGGAACAGATTCATTTTGTCCTGCTTGACCATGAGGAAGCTCAAGGTCCAATTCTCTAAAAATCACATTAAATGTACAAATACTCTTCTGTGAACCCTTTCTGACCACACTAGCTAGAGATGACACATTCTTTTTTCGTGTCCACAGTCCACCTTTGGATTGTGGATATATACCTTTAACATAGCCATAGCATCCACCACACAGTTTTTCTTTTATTTTTTATATTTCTAATTATCTACTAGACTGTGAGTTTTTGAGCAAAGCGACTATCTCCTTGAATTCCTTCGTGTCCTTGGCATGATGCCTGTCATATAATATATGCCTAATCAATGTTTGCTGGACAAACCCAGGAGATGGGACCAGACCTTAGGTCTTCTGTCTCATAGTCTAGGACTTGGTCCACCACATCTTGCATCCAATACAAAACAGATTGTTAGTGATTCTTTATTGCTATTGTTATTAGAAATCTTTGGAGGGAGAATTAAGAAGGCCACTAATTGAGATAGTCTGAATCAGGCTCACTTATTCCAGAAATTGCAAAGTACTGGCAAACTTTAAAAATGGAGTTGCTTCAATTCTATGCTTGTATACAAAAAATATCAAAAGGGAAAAGATTAAAAAAAAAAACCTGATAGTAGTACTGATGGCATTTGCATTTTCAGATTCCATAGAAATGGAATGGTCATGACACATCCACATGCCAAATTAAAAATAAGGAAAAAAACTCCATATATACGCATATGTAAAAATACACAGAAGATAACAAGAATTAATATTTATTGAGCACTTACTGTATGCCAAGCATATAGTTCTATGAGGTTTACTTGAATATTTTCCTTTAATCCCATGTCAACTCTATGAGGTTGGCATGGTTAGTGGTCCCCTCATTCAGATATGAACACTAGGGAGATGGGAAGTTACAAAACTTGTTTAACGTCCCAAATGTTGAGGGGGGGGGTGGTTCTATGTTTTGAACCCAAGTTGCTTGATTCCATAACTCATACTGTAATGCAGCAAATTAAATGTTCACATCAGTTTTTGGATGTGGTTTGTATTTTCTTGTTTATACATCTCTAGATTTAAAAGATAATTCTATAATTCTATAATAAACAGATATTTAACATTCAGAAAACTGTTATTTAAAAATATATGAATTTATTGCAGCAGACTCTAATGAATAAAGAGTCCACTTACAGATTTTATCTTGACAAATTGATGGATTATTTCCCAGTAAATTCAAGGTTTCAACCTATTCTCAATATTTTTGTTCTAAAGCTATAAATCAAAAGTTGAGTTAGCCATAGAGTACATGAAATAATTACAAGTCAACTAGTCATAATAAACCAAATACTTAATGTGGTTTTAAAATGGAATTTTGATAATGGTGATTTTAAGAATCACAGCTGCAGAAATGATTATATTTCTGATTTATATGCCAGGTGTATGGCATAGGAGAAAGGCAACATATTATAGTTATCCTAGGAGAAGAAGTTCTTCTATAAATTTTATTCATAGTATTCTTTAAATCCAAAATAATCACTGTTTTCCTTGGTGTGACATGTATGTTCATAACTATAGTAAATTTAAGTTTTTAAAACAAATACATGGATTTATTCCTTATCTACTTCATTAAAATGCAAATACATATGCCAATGCCATGCCAAGACTATAATACAATTCCAAATGTCTCTGAGCTCTTTTCAAGTTAATAAGTCTTAAATCAAAAGGAATTTGGTACAAGTAAACTATTTTCAGTTCTCAGAAATTTTGTGGGTAAAGTGGTAATTCTCTGAATATGGAAAGGTCTTCAAAGATCTTCAAAGGTCTCACTGGATAATATGTTTGGATTATTAATAGAAGAACAGTAATTGCTTTGTCTCTCTTTTTAGATACAGTACTACTTTTCAACAATTAAGGTAACTTTGGCAAGCAACTGTAATCTCTAAAGGAGTACTGTCTAAAGGAATGTGTTATTCCAATGTATCGTGTTGGCCAGGATACAAGTTCAAGTGCATTAATTATCCCTAACAATGTGCACAAAGATAATGTTTAAAAAATTTCAACAGGGGAGCTGGCCCGGTGGCGCAAGCGGTTAAGTGCGCGCGCTCCGCTGCGGTGGCCCGGGGTTCGCTGGTTCGGATCCCGGGCGCGCACCGACGCACTGCTTGGTAAGCCATGCTGTGGCGGCGTCCCATATAAAGTGGAGGAAGATAGGCACCGATGTTAGCCCAGGGCCGTCTTCCTCAGCAAAAAAAGGAGGAGGATTGGCGGATGTTAGCTCAGGGCTGATCTCCTCACAAAAAAAAAAAAAAAAAAAAAAAAAAAAAAAAAAAAAAATTTCAACAGGATATCCACTGTGTTTCTGGTAACATATCTTTTTTTTTAAGAATCTATTTACAGAACACAATTAAATTGAGTTTGAATGACTGTTGGCTATGAAATGAGGCTCCCAGATATGCTGTACTATCTACCATTTATGTAACCTTTTCTTCTGGGGAGTGTTTAAAACACCTCTTGTCAGAATATCCATAATCTTTTTGCTAATTAGCGGATATTTTCTGGAGCCACTCTTCTGTAGATATGACATTATAACAAGGATTTAAAATAAAGTCAGTTCACAGAAACATTTATTTCCTAGTTCCAAAACTGTCTTTGGTTTTCAGATCTTTTTAAAGCATTCTAATTCTACAAGTCCTCCAAGTAAAGTACACTTTACTACGAATAATGATCTTTCAAAACTTTTTGACGAAGGTTCATTATCTTTTTTAAAAAATCTCCTATTTTCAGAAAATTTTCATAACATTTAATTTACTAAATATAAATATTTTTTCAATTTAAACGTAACTCCTGTTATTTGAATCTCATTTTCCTTTTAAAATGTCTCCAGTTGACACTGGTTCGAAACTGTGAATCTATAATAGACATAGTGGATTGTAAAACCTCAATTTATATTTATTGATTGAATTGCCAGAATCCAATTGTTTAGAAAATTGCAATTTACAGAGAATTAGTTGATGGATTCGATTCTTTTTCAGCTTCATTTTTTATTCCTTCTTTCCCCTAGCTGGATTTATAATAAGTTAAAATTTTTGATATTGTATTCACAGGACATTATCCAGTAAAGGTAAAACCAGGAGCAATTGCAGAGGAAAACAAATTCTTTGCACGTCTTTCTGAATTCACCTCTCACGCTTTCTTTTTATGCTTAAATGCAGGGTTTTTTTTTCAGTTACTCAAACCAGTAAATTCTTTCCAGCCTCAGGGCTTTGCACACATTGTTTTCTTTTTCTAGAATAAGCTCCTATTCTCAATGGCAGCACTCCATTCCTTTTGCTCATAGCATTCCCTCCGATTTACAGGTCAGTCCACATGTTTTTCTAGCACGGCCAGAGACTCTATGCTCCTTGAATCCTGGGACTTCATTTGGTTCACCACCATATTCTCAGTGCTTGAGGGCATGCAGTAAGAGCTCAAGAAATATTTGTTGAGTCAACAACAGGACCTTAACTGTTATATCTTTCCTACTCCAAAGCATCTAACAAAGGAGTAATAGTAAGCAACCGCAGTCATTTCATTTTGCGTATTAAAATGAAAGTTAAAACATTTTGGGAGTCTTTCCTCAGCTCTGCCCTGTATTTGCAGCATCATCAGCTTTTTCCACCTATAGCAGGAAACTGAGAGTGGAGAGGCACTCTTTTCTTTTTTTTTTTCTGTTACCAACCAAAGTCGTTAATAAACTTCAGTTTTCTGAAAAGCATTCGCAACAAGAATTGGCTGATGAATTTAATAACAGCACTCAATACTTTTCATAATTTAATCATAAGTTTAAGAATGGCTTCTCAACTTCATTCAGTACAATCTGAACATTGCCAGCATGTTTCAAGAGGCTCAAAGTTTCTTCCTATAAGTGTTATCCTTGGGAAAGTGCTTACTTGTTGCTTAGATACTAGGATAAAAATAATTTGTAACAGAAAGCAGACTTCTACATATCGCACGAGAAAAAGGTTTTATGCAATAGACTCAGTTATTCTAGTAACAATGGTAAGAAATTGTTTTAGAGCCAGGTATGTAGAAATGCATTGAAATGAAGGCAAATTACTTTATTTTAGGTTGTTAATATGTATTGAGTGCCTCGAATGTGTTGGGCATAAAAAAAAGCCTGTTACATGCTTAGCCTCTCACCTACTTGACCACCATATGAACAAAGGAGGTGGTCTCCAAGCTGTTTCAATCCTGCATCCCTCTCAGCAAAAACTTTTTGAGCACAGCCCTGCAGAGTATATAAGTATATTTATTTACAAATATGTACTAGCATACTAATTGCTTATTAACTTATAAATCTTAAAACTAGACATTTAAAAAGGATGGTATAAGATGAAATTAATATTTCAAAATCTTCTTAATTATAATCCATAATCATTATCCAATATCTCAAGGGATGTCAAAAAAGAATTTATTATTAATGAGAAGTTTAAATTCTTGATGACATTAATACTTTTTGGCCAATACTTTTTTTATACTAGATGGTTACTGTTTTTTTATTTACAAAGATCAAGGGTCTTTCTAGATGAAAATATGGGGATATGGGAGTAAAAGAAAATATAATTACAGTGATTCCATATATTGTAAATATTAACAAATAAGTCCTATGGACTTCTTAATTTAAAAAAAATGTTTGGTGGGTGGCCCCGTGGCCTAGTGGTTAAGTTTGGCATGCTTTGCTTCCATAGCCAGGGTTCGGTTCCCGGGCACAGACCTACACTACTTGTTGGTAGCCATGCTGTGGTGGAGACCCATGTACAAAAGAGAGGAAGATTGGCACAGATGTTAGTGCAGGGCGAATCTTCCTCAGCACAAAAAAAAATTGGGGTAAATTTGGGGCAAGATATACTTGAGTATGATTATTCAGAGCTATTTAGCAGTGCTAAGTTTAGAAAGGCAACATGCTTACCCTTGAAGATGGAAGACTACAAGCCTCTAAAGCAGTTTCAACTCGCTTCCGGTCTGCTGAAAACAAGCGGTATATGCTGTGAAGTGAAAGCATAACACATCAGAGATGCTTAAAAGGCATATGGATCACAACACTTGTAGATGATGCCAACTGGAATATTCCATTGAAT
The DNA here is from genome assembly GCF_020826845.1 of Diceros bicornis minor. Classification (NCBI taxonomy): domain Eukaryota; kingdom Metazoa; phylum Chordata; class Mammalia; order Perissodactyla; family Rhinocerotidae; genus Diceros; species Diceros bicornis. Next base: position 36,320,627 of record NC_080758.1, on the reverse strand, counting down.
TAAACTCCTTTATCATTCATCTTTAAAGAATCAAAATATACACATTGCTCCATGCATCTGCATATGTGTTCTGAAAGATCTATGTATGTGCTTGTTAAACAATCAAAGTGCCTAATATAAAATCAATATTTTGAGACAATGGTGATGATCCAATTAAAAGACATTGCACTAAGTAGCCTCTAATACTAAGCACTAAAATAAAGATCCTTGACAACTCTGTTCCCTTGCTGCTATCCATTGCTCTAAAGGCATGCATTGTTAATATTATTAATAATAAACAAGTAATTAATAATAGTATAAATTATTATTGATAATTTAAAAATTATAATGAACAGGAGCCCACTGGTAGCTAGTAAGTCAAAGGTTAAAGACTTTTGGCTGAATGTGGTCTAGAGATGTGCTTTCTTTGGGAAGTAACTTAGTTTTAAAACATATAATTTAAGTACTGGACAATTTAATATAATAATTTGGATTTATAGGTTCTATTGAAACATTAGAAAATCTAGCATTCAGAGCCCACCAGTCCCATAGGGAAGGATGGTGGAGCTGAGTTGTCACTGTCTCCTTTAGATGGGGTTTCACTCTGGTCTTTCTTCCTGCTCCTGGCCTAATTCATCAGGTAAGTTCCCTGCCTGGCTTTTGTTGACATTTGAGTTTGCAACCCCTGCTTCAAGGCTGGTATCATCTTGGTAGAAACAGGCACCGAGGTCACCCAATTTCCATTCCTAGAAGAGATGTGAATCTCAGATGGTTTTTGGGGTTAGCAGCAAGGTTCCCCCTACCCCTTCTATGTGCTTCCTGCTTTGGTGTTTTCTGAGAATGATGCCACAGGAAAGCGGGAGCCAGGGAAATCTCTCCGAGAAAACCAGCTGCACTGACGTGCATATGGAGTGTGAGGGAGGCCGGGTTACCACGCATTGCCATGCCCCCACTTGGACCAGTGGAGAAACAAAACAGAGCCATGGCACGGATTCAAATCCTTGAGAAAAAGAAAATGAATAATGAGAAATGCTCACGCAGCTTACTTTTTGAGAGGTATGCGCCCTTCTGGAGTCACTTGCAGCTTAAGTTTAGTATAGCTGTTGGAGAAGCAGAAAAACAAGTATTTAATTTTAAAAAAGCTTTTTATCGATGAATAAAACACATAGAAAAGGGCTCATGCATATGTACAGTTTGCTGAATTTTCACAAATTGTCCAAGTCTATGCTGTCAGCACCCGAGTTAAGAAATAGAACATTATCACTTTAATAGCATTCCCAGAAGCCCCTCTCGTGCCCCCTTCCAGAGCCTATCCTCCAAAGGGAACCTTTATTCTGACTTTAAACAACATAGGCTTTTTGTTGCCTATTTTTGCACTTTATATAAATGGAATCACATTCTCTTGTGTCTGGGTTCTTTCACTCAGTATTATGTTTTTGAAATTATCCTTATTTTTGCTTATAGTTGTAAATCATTCACTCTTATTGCTGTATAGGACACCACTGTGTCAATATAACAACTGTATTTATCTCTCAACTGCTTATGGACCCGTGGATAGAGAAATGGAGCAACAAAACTTTCAAACACTGCTGATGGGTATGTAGATGGGGACCACCACTTTAGGAAACTGCACAGGCTGTGACCCATATCTAGATGTATATGCTTACAACATGTGCATCAAAAAGCATGTTCTAGAATGTCCAGAGCAGCTGTTTATAGGGAGATACCTATCAGGAATGGAAATTTGCAATAGATAATGATTAGCCAACTAGATGCTTTACTGGATGTAACATGCTAAATTTCAGGTAAAACATCTTTGTCTCTGGGTCCCCTTCCACAAACATCGCCTGGCACAACAGATGTTCTAGAAATGTCTGTTAGATGAAGGATGGTAAGACCAAAGACAGTAAAAAGAAGGATGAAGAAAGGAAGAAGCAAAGGGAGGCGCATTAGGAAGGGCCCTCAAGGTGACAAACTAAGGAGATGGGATGATCACATGACAAGCATTTTAAGTGAAGGTCTATGACGTACTGACTAACAAAGGAATTCATAGAAGAGTAAGAAAGAAATGTGGCCTGGCGTCTTAGATCTGGAATGATGGGTATGTCTTACAGAAGAAGTGGGAAGAGAGAAAGTTGTTAAATAAAATAGAGGACCACCTCGTAACATTTCCACTTGTGATTTTGATTTCCAGGCTTCCCAACCTCCTGGGCAGCCACAGTTTCCAAAGCGAACACAATCATCTCTCCTTGCTGCTCATCTGGCAGAAATCATTATTTTCCTTGGTCAAACAATTTTTAGAAAGACTGTGTAATTCCAGAGTGCTTGGGTAATACTGTTTGGCTTTTCTTTCCTTCTTTTCATTCTGCTCTTTCCTCTACATTCTTTGTCTTTCTCTTTTCTTACTAACACTTGCTGTGATTTTCTATAATGGCAGAAATCAGGACTTCGGCCTATTGATTTAAGTAAGCAGGGAAGTTATTGTAGCATCTATCAGAGATCTAAGACTAGAGAAATGAGTACCATATGTTGTTCATTCTCTTCCTCAGATTAATAATTGATACGACACAGGCAGACGTAGAAGCGGAGGACTCTCTGAAATTGATAAGTTTTGGTTCTGAGCACAGCTGCCTGGATTTGGAAGTGTCTCCTTATTGTGTGTCAAAGGCATTGACATTCAGGGAAGCTCCGCGTAACACAAATGTGTAGCTCAGAGGAAAGAGCGATCTCTCTTGGAAGTTTTCCAATTCGAAATTGTGGAGGTATGAGTTCTCTAACAAATCCTAAAGGGAAATTTATGTTTATCAATGCGAGAAGCCAGTGCAGCATAAACAAAAGACTCACAAAGGAGAAAGGAAACTGACTCAGATGAAGCAACACCCTTAGCAATAAAGTCAGAGCTACTTACGCTTTTTCCAGAAATGCATCCCTGGACATGTTTTGGGCCAGCAGGTTTGTTGCCAAACTGAAAACCTCATTTGTCCATTCCTGAAAAATGTAAATCACACTTGCATTAGCTTAAATACTGTACAGTCATTAGACACATGTTTTTAGCTAGGCTACCAGAAAGATAAATTAGCTCAATTTGTATGCCTAAGGGGATTTTTTTCTTTCTTTTTTTTTTTTTGTAAAAATGACATAATTAAATTCAAATCCCTGAGTGACTACTCCTTTCCTAAGGAAATGTTTTTATCTGCTTTTTAAAATCCCTACTGATAGGGAACTGGCATGTTGCCTTTCAATAACTGAGTACTTTTTATTATTTTCCTCGCACTATACACAGATAAAGAGGTATAGAAAAGTTTAAAATATGGTCAAATATATTTTCAACACACCTGCACATATAATCTTCTTACTTTACTACTCAAGCCAGAGCAGCTATACCAGGGAATCTTTAAAAGTTAATTACAGTTCTAGAAGTTCTCTAAACCAGTTGCAGTTACAATGTCATACAATATCCAGTACTCTCTCTCCCCACAGCTCTGTCAATCCCTCACTACTCTCCTAGTCTTAATCCATCCCTTACACCACTGACCAGTGATCTCATTTGGCTCCCAAGAAAATGGAGAAGAGCAAATCTACCAAAAAAAGCTGAAGTTCCATTCTGGGTGATGATTTTGAGCACACAATTAACACTCTGGGCAAAAAAAAGATTCTCTAAGAGAAGACCACATGAGAGCTAAGTAATCTAATCATCTGATGTTGTACTTGACTTGGCTCTCTCCTCAGTGAAATCATGTTTTTTAGTTCAACAGCTTTTCCACCTAGTTTTGGTATTTCTACTGTTGTTCTGTTGGTTTCCTGACTTAAGACACCGATAATACACCATCGTGTAGTACATTTGAGGTAGAACTTGAGGTATAGAGTGATGGGAGAGGGAAGAGGGCATTCTAGGCAGAGCAAACTGTCTAGGAAAAGAACCAGAAGAAAGCACACATGGCAGGACTTAGAGGGAATGGGGTGTAGTCTAATAAGAATTGGAAAAAAGAGGGGGAGTTGCAATAAAAAAAGTAGAGTTTGGGCCAGAGGATGGAGAGTATTTGATGTCTGTTAGGTATCTGGAGATAATTTAGCAAAAATTGATCTTGCTGAAGGCCTTTTTTTAGGGTGAGAGGTGAGGAGAGCCAGGGCTGGATTGAGTGTTAGGGAGATTATCTGGCAGCCACGTGGAGGATGGATTTGAGGCTGAGAAACCAAAGAAGCGGAACTCAGTTAGGAATCTGTCATAGTCCAGGTGAGAAGTATGGAGACCTTGAACTCTCTGCACTGTTGGGGAGGAGTTGGGAGACAGCATGGAAGAACTGTGAGTAAAGCAAAATAACTGACCACCAAACTTGATGTATACACAGAAAAGCATCGGAATAACTTTTTAACAGCTTTAAAATAAAATTTCCTCAAATTAGATCACTTTAAACTGAGTAATAACTACTGGCACTGGTTTTTAAAATATGTTTCTGGTATAATATTTTCTGGGCTAAGGGTCAAGTTTGAGACATTTCTAGCTCCATGGCAGATTTATGCATTGGTAAAAGTATTTATAATTGAGGGCAATGTGCCATTTTGTATGTTTACTGAGGGCCAATTCCACATCGGGAAAAGGCACAGTGAAAGCATTATGAAGAGTTGGGGAGATTTAACTGGGTCTGACCATTTAGGTTGAAAGCTGAAGCCTCTATTATACCCAGTCCAATAGAAATATAATGTGAGCTACATATATAATTTAAAATTTTCTAGTAGCCACATCGAAAAAAGTGGAAATAAAGTGTAAATTAAGGTAAAATAAAGTATAAATTAGCATAAAATTAGTGAAACTAATTTTAATAATATATTTTATTTAACCCAATATTTCAAAAATATTACTAATCATGTAATCAACATAAAAATTATTGAGATATTTTATATTCTTTTTATGTGCTTAGTCTCTGAAATGAGGTATGGATTCTACACTTATAGCCCATCTTAATTTGCATTGGCAACCTTTCCAGGGCTCAATAGCCACATGTAGTTGGTAGCTGTGGCTGCAGCATTGGTCAGGGCGGGTCTTCTAGATCCTTAGCTCTTTCTACGGGTCCTTTATACAGCTGGCTGAAGGACAGCATCATCACCACCTTCACTGCACAGACACAGTTAACTCATTCAGAAAGTAAAGCATAATTTATTTTCATCACGTTCTCAGAATGTGAGCATCTAAATTTCCAACTGTGGAATTCCTAGAATCCATTGGCCTCCTGCAGCCTTTTGAGATATTCAAAAGATCTGACTCAGGATGAATCAAAGATTCAGGGAATAAAGCAGTGACCAAGAGAACTTTAGAAATAACCCAACTCTTGGTTGGATACTGGTCTCAGTCTACATCACACTGGGCTAAAACAGCGTGTGACTTACTTTAGGTTTCCCAGAAGCAGACCCTGAGACAAGAACTTACGAAGAATGGGTTTATCACAAAGTGTTCCCTGACCACATTTAGGGGAGTGAGCAGGACTGGGAAGGGAAGAAGGTAGAAGGGTGAGATCCCAAGTAAGCTCCCGCAGATGGTAATTTTGGCTTAATCTCTCCCTGTCTAGACCACACCACAACACTGAGTTTTATGATGAGGAGCAAGGGAGCTGGAGGATGGGGATCCCTGTGCCCATTAGTCTAAGGGCTGCTGGAGGGGATGGAAATCCCCAGGTACATCCTGCTTTCCTTGACAGCAGGCAGAGGGGGTTCCAGGATCCAGAAGGAGCAGCCAACAAAGGGACATGGGTGCTGCTGTTGGAAGTGAAAGCCCAGCAAGGAGTTGCGTGTGAAAATGGCGAAACTGTGGGAGAAGATGTGGGCAGATCACTGCTACAGTCAGCTGTAGCCGGATAACATATTTCAGGACTTTTGGGTACCAGAAGTAGCTACCTTGTGTAAACAGGGGATGTGCAACCAAAGCCTTGGGGAATTGGTTCACCATGTTCTAGAGAAACAGTGCGCCTCAAACTTTCATGTGCATACAAATCATAGGGGGTCTTGTTGAAATACAGATGCTGATTCAGGAGGTCTGGGGAGGGGACAGAGAATCTGCATCCCAAGTGAGGTCTATGCTGGATCATGCTATGAGTAGCAAGGTTCTAGACTGGACTTGCAGCGTTGACTGAAAACTTGTTAGAAATGTAGAACTTTAAGCTCCACACCAGATCTTCTGACTCAGAATCTGCATTTTTTCAAAAAACCCTTACATATTTTATGCATATTAAAGTTTGAGCATCCCTGGGCCAAGGATGGCACTTTGAGTAGTAAGGGGTTCCACGACCTAGTTTAGGAAGCGTTATTCTAACTTTTGTCTACTTGCTTCCCAACCAAATAAAGAAATTATTTTGATTATTTGTTTTAGAATAATCAAAAAGCTCTTACAGTTGTATTAAGAACAACATGGCTAAAGAGATGTGGCCAGAGCAGCTTAAAGCAGCCTCGGCTTATCACGAGATTATGACATATGCTTTGCTGCAGGGTAGACCAGTCCTACCCTGGTGGTGTTCTCATAAATCCAGGGCTGGGCCCTAGTCAGTATGGAAATGGAAGGACAGCTTCTTATTTAATCTGGAGGATTTGTTTTACTACTTTCAGAGACAAGGTTCTGATGATTGCCACTAAGCTTGGTTCAGCTCCTGCTCGTAAAACCCTGAAGCTTCTTAAGTGACATTGTCTGTCTTATCATCAATCTCTTCTCATGAGGGGACGACAAAGACCCCAACTAGAGAAAATGGATCTGAAGATCAGCTTCCATGGAATTTCATCTGGAGTAATCTCTGCTCATAAGTGCGCATGCCTGTAGCTTACATCTGCAAGATTATTTCTGCAATTCCCTCCCCCGACAGGTTCTGGTGCTGTTACTGAAATACCAGTGCTGACAGAGACACCAAGTTTTCCTACCACGTCACAAAGTTAATGTACTTTTATTTCTAAAGCTATTCAAGTTCCATCATTCTTGGCACAGGATTTATGTGTTTGCATAATACTAACAATTGATTCACAATTATCAATTACTCTCATAGGTACTGTTTGACTGTTTATTATGTACTGAGCTAAGTTCTTTGCATCCAATAACAATTAATTCTTACAACAATTTTCCAGGAGATAGGTACTGTTATTAACCTCATTTTACAGATGAGGATTCAAAGTTTCAAAGCACTTATAAAACTTATTTATATCCTCAGAGCTAATAAAAGTCACAGTTTGGGATTAGCTCACTGGTTTCTTGGGCTCCAAAATCGGACTCTTAGATACTGTGCTCTCTGTCACATCGTCCTAGAAAATTTTAGGATGACTGATACATACAATTAAACAAGATAAAAAAGATAAATAAATCCATTTAATTGAATTCTGTATAAAGCACTAATTTAACACTTACTACAGGCTAGGCAGTGTCCTTAAGCATTTTGCAAATAATTAATTCATTTAATCCTCACAACCTCACAACCACCCTATGAGAGATATTCTGTTATTACCACCTCATTTTTACAAATGAGAAACTGAGGCACAGAAGTATTCAGTAATTGCCATAAGGTCACACAGCTAGTTACAGGCTCACCTGTAAGTCTCACTCAGGAAGTTTGCCTCTAGAGTCTGAACACCTTCCCACTGTGTGATGTTGATGAAGTAAACTATGAAGGTGATGAAGTAAACACCTTACCACTACGCTGCGATGATGATGGCAGAGGAGAAATAAGCTGGAGAGAGGGATGAGGCCTGTCACAAAATGCGGGTGTAAAGTCTCGGAACTTTGATAGAGGTAGGTCACAAATTCAATTTAAACTTGCTTTCACCAATGTAAAGAGAGAGATTCAATCATAACAGGCTTCACAGTTGCCTTAGATCCAAATACCTGTTGTGCAGCAGTTCAACAACTGTTCCTAGTTCTGAAAACAGAGAGAAATTTCTCCCATTGGCAATTCACATGTCTTAACTTTTTGGCCTAACTTATGAGTGCAAGGGGTACACAGACAAAGACAGAGTCTTCTGGAAGATATATCATTCTTGCAGATGCTTCTGTTTCCCACTGTTCTGATTCATGTTATCGTTAATATTTTAATATATTTATTCTGTCTTTCCTTTTTTTCAGTGTTAATATTTCTGTTGCACGTTAAAATACAGAGGATAGTATAACAACACAGATTCAAATTTAATAAACGTTAACATTTTGCCATATTTGCTTTAGTACTTTTTAAAAATATACACACGTAAGATGTTGCAGTGCAGATTAATTTTATGCTGTGCTTCTCCCTGATCCCATTCTTCTTCCTCTCCCCACAAGCAAGTTCTCTTTTGAAAGGTAGGCATCAATACCATATCTATTTTCATACGGATTCTGAGGTGAACGGTATAGATCAGGGTTCAGCAAACTAAGGCCTGAGGGCTAAATCCAGCCTGCCATCTCTTTTTATAAATAAAGTTTTCTTGGAATAAAGCCATGCTCATTGATTTACATATTGTCTATGGCTGCTTTCACGCTACGAAGGCAGAGTTGAGTAATTGCAACAGAGATTCTAAAAGTGCAAAGTATTTACTGTCTGGCCCTTTACAGAAAAAGTTTGCTGCTCCCTGGTATGGACCACTGTATGTTTAAAATATTACATAAATCATATCATATTGTATGTATCCTTTGGCCAATGGCTATTTGCAACCAATATTATGTCTTTAAAATGTGTCTTTGCTGCTGCATGTAGATCTAGTTTCTTAATTTTAACTACTATACTATTCCACTATGGAAATGTATAATCTATTGATCCATTCTTTTATTGATGGACATTCATGGTATTTTCCTTCAAAAATGTTTGTTTGCATAAACCTACTTCCTGTTGCCTTAGGCCACATCCAAGAGATTCTCTAGGGTGAACACCACGATGAATTCTTAGAATCCATACATCATCAGCACCAGATGCTGCTACCTGCTCACCAAAGTGGCAAGGGCACGCTACATTCCTATTGGCAGTGTAGGAGAGCTTTTATTTTCCACATTCTCAAAAACACTTGCTATTATCAGACTTTCAGAAAATTTTTATAAATCTGATGAATGCAATGTGGGACCTTGCAGTGGTCTTAATTGGCATCCCTGGTTTACCAGCATAGTTGACCATCATTTTATATATGTTAGGACTGTTCTACTTTTTCTTTTCTGCAAATTTCCTGTTCATAATCTTAATCCATTTTCTTTTAGGGTATTTGTGCTCATTGTCTTTAAAAAGGGGAGGGTTTTCGTTTGTTTGAAGTTTAACCTCAAACCCAGGCCAGTGGTCAATATCAGTCCTATTAGTAGAAACAAAGTGCCACACGGTGGCTGCATGTTGTAAATGGCACCCGTGGCATTGTGGCATGCAGCGTGTCCAGGCCATGGCTGCACCCTGATACCAAGCAGCTAGAGTCACAGAGAGAAGGCAGAATGTAACCTCGGCTCTCAAAAACATATATTCATTCAGAGAATTCTTTGGGGAAATGAAAATATTCTAAAAGGAATACTAAATCTCTCTCTCTGCATATATATATATATATATATAATTATAATACATAATTTTATAAATAATTATGAGTCAATGGTTACCCTCATGAAGTAAAAGAAGTGACAAAGGATAATAACCTAAATGTAGGTATTTCCAAAGTTCCTGATTTGGAAGCCTCAATTTATTGTATTTAATTAATTTTTTAAATGTTCCTGGAATAAATAATTTATAACAAGATATTATAATATTTGTGAAACATATAAAGGTCCTAACTATTTTTTTTTTTTTTTGTGAGGAGGACTAGCCCTGAGGTAACATCTGATGCCAATCCTCCCCTTTTTTCCTTGAGGAAGAGTGGCCCTGAGCTAACATCCGTGCCCATCTTCCTCTACTTTATATGGGACGCCGCCACAGCATGGCTTACCAAACGGTGTGACAGTGCGCGCCCATGATCTGAGCCTGCGGACCCTGGGCCGCCGCAGCGGAACACGCGCACTTAACCGCTTGTGCCACCAGGCCGGCCCCAAGGTCCTAACTATTTTTAATAGCTTTCTATTTATTTTTTATTTATTGGCAAACTCCTATTGCTGTCACTGATAATGGTGTCATTCCCATTACCTCTGCTCAGGTGGGGAGCAGTTTGGGATCTAAATAAGAAGAAACATTGTGTGGCTCATTCAGAATTGCATTGCCTGGCTAAGCACATTTCTCTCACCTACTAGCATGCATCAGAATTCATCCTGCTGAGCATTTGTCTTAATGGAGCAGTAAAGAATCTTTTCATGGTGAAAGATGGTATATGAGCTGTAAAGACTTACATTCAAATCAGAAAGGACTGTCTGAGAAGTCACTGCAATTATGATACTATACAGAGCATTTAGAATTTTGGTGAATTTTCTGGTGCAGTTTCCCTGTATTAGGTGGCAATGTGAGTCTTATATTTCTAGTCAAGATGTTCTCATCTTTATCTCATACTCAAAGAGAAATGGTCGTCAAACAAAATATAACTACCAAAACAAAACAAAAATCAGGAGTTATATTACATCCCAGTATCATCACTACTGGGACACTAGAAAATCATATTACTCAAATGATGTAACATCAAGGAAAGGTACATAATTATTTTCAGACCATGTGAATCAAATTTCTTTAGGCTACAGTTGACAACAATGTAACTCAAACTAGCCTAGGAAATAGGAGAATTTATCAAGGACACTGGGTTATTTCCTGTAATTGAAGGAAAAATTGGACAAACTGCAGGAAAAGTATGTATTTATAATACAAGATCATCAGGAACCTGGAGCCTGAATGCCAGGAGGACTTTCTTTCTTTTTTTGTGTGTGTAGAAGATTAGCCCTGAACTAACATCTGTTGCCAATCCTCCTCTTTTTTGCTAAGGAAGATTGGCCCTGGGCTAACATTCATGCCCATCTTCCTCTACTTATATGGGACGCCGCCACAGCATGGCTTGACGAGCGATGCGTATGTCCACACCTGGGATCCGAACCTGCCAACCCCGGGCTGCTGAAGCGGAGCACGCGAACTTAACCACTACGTCACCAGGCTTACCCCCAGGAGGACTTTCTTCATTGCTTTTTCACTGCTCTCTCTTCCTGATTGCATTATTTTTTTCCCTACTGACCAGCCTATTCCCCATGGCCACCAGCTGCACCAAGAGTTGTCACATATGGCGCCTCTCACCACCAGAGAGAGTCTGACTGATTTCCTCACTTCCAGTATGAAAAATCCTGGGAAGGTCTCTGATTCGTCGACCTCTAGAACAATCTATTCAGGTCAGAATGTAGCAGTGTCCATGAGAACCAAATCATTGGAACTGGGGAAGAAGCAGTGAGCAGAAGGATGGAAGAGTATAGAAAACACTACATATATCCCTTCATAGGAGTACTGTGGAAAGCAGATAGAAGAAAAGGATGTGTGTCATTCTGTAACTTGTGTGGAATCTCATAGTTCTGTGTCCCATCCTTTTTATAAAATAGCCAATAAATCCACACTTGTTGACTTTGAGTTGAGTGCATGAATGAATGGGTGTATAAATGAAAGAGAATTATATCCATGCTTCATAATTTATGCCTTTTGAAATTAATTTTTATGTCTTCTCCACTGTTTTAAGTATTCAATCACCATTCTTGCCTATGGGGTTTGTGATGCTGGCTTTATACATTTCCTATAGTAATTTGAACTATGCTGGAATAGGTTATAACAACTCAAAGTACTGTGTGTAACATGGGGCTGAGGGGACTCTCGAACTAACAAAGTACAGAAGCTTTAGTATTAGGGCTTGGGACATCTACGTTGACTTTTTAGACACATTTCATGTTTTGTTTTATGTTTTTGGCTATATTCAAAAGAACTGTTGCTCAATTATCTTTCCCCAGATAAGCGAAGCACTGCTGTACTAAATGGTACCCCGATGGTCTACGGAATAGTTCAAATGTCTGCAAATGCAGTGTCGAAGATGTGGATGTGCAAGGATCCACATTTTGGGCTACTTTTGAGAGGTGTCAGGTCTAGTATATCCTAGTCTTCTTCCAATATTTGTTGACATTCTCCTGCCCAGTGGAAAAGTTTAAAGTGGTGAAATCAAGTTACAATGAATGTTAAGAGAATTCTTCAAAGGAAAAAAAATAAAACCCCCCAAAAGAGAAACTTCCATGACACAGAGTGGAAGAAAAAAGAAATATGTTTGCTTTGGCTAAGTTTTCATGACGAGAAGGTTTCAACTATATCATTGTGGGTCTCAGACATATTTTGAGCGTCAGCTGAGAAAACACCCTCCTCTCCCTCCAGCTAGTTTCCTGAGTCATTGCTTATTTGTACAACAGAGAAAATGTTAATCTAGTGCCCCTATATCAAACCCCCAAAGCTTTGTTTCCATGGCTTCTTTGTAAATCCGCCATATTCTTGAAATGGTTCTTTCCAAAAGTCTCACGTCACTTTTATGAAAACACTTGTTATTATGTCTTCTAAGCCTAGCTGTATCAATGCTAATTACTACTTTGGTTGAATCTGCTAGAGTGCTGTGTACTATAGACAATAAATGTATGTAAGTAGGGTGTATAATTATAATTGACACCATTGTTTATTGTTAAAAAAGTAATTCTTTTTGAGGAAATCAAGTGAAAAAAGATTTTAAAAGAAAAAAACAGCTAATTTCTTTAATAAGATGTATGTCAAGAGGAATAAGAGGCACAATCACAATTTATTGGGTGTTAAGTGGTGCTGCTCACCCATTAAATGAAATCTGTTCGACAAAATTAAAACTGCATTCCTTGAAAAATGATTAGTAAGCTACACACAGGTTCCTCCTCATTAACATATGGAATTCTGCTAAAATATAATTTTCTCATTTGGAAATCAATTTATTTTAAATACTTTAATTATACCTCCCGTCTTTATTTTAAACGGTTTTGCAAGCTAGATTCTTCCCCTTTAAATGAAGGGGTATTCGGCCTTTAGTAAGTGACTCTATCCTGTTAGTGCTTCCTCTACTGTGAGAACTATTCTTTGCCTTTGGCTCCAATGGCCTCACTTTGGTCATTTCTCACTGCCTATGGAGGCTATCGAAGGGTGAATCTTAAACGCAATTTGTGCCTGTCTTCTAATTTAGAATTAAAATACTATTATCAGTTTATTTAATGGTTGTTACTGACTCATACTGTGGATGCTTTTGCTAGTTTATTTAAAAATATACTTTATTGGATTTCAGAGCCCTGCTCTGCCACTCTCTAGCTGTGGGGACCCACTGCTAGATGCTACCTAATATCCATTTTCTGCTTCTCTCCTAACTGAAATTTGACAGTATTCAGGCCAGCAATATATAATAACTGAAAAATCTACATTTTCTAACTTCTCCAGCAGCTAGGGTGGCAATGCGACACATGGCAAATCATGTTTGTGGAAGTCTGCTGCTGGGTTCTGGGAAAATGTGGTTTCCTGATGTAGGGGCTGTTTTCTTTTTGCTCCTGCGACAACAAATGGAATGGCTGCGACTGCAGAGGCATCTTGATCTATAAGGAAAAGGAAATGAGAATCACAGGGTCTCAGCCTTGTCATCCTTGAGCCATTGACTCAATGCCAGAAACCACCTACCTTCAGGCTTCCTGCTGCGTGAGAGAGAGAGGGAGAGAGAACAAGCAAAACCAAACAACATGCAAACAAATAAAAAATCCTTCATTTATCTAAGCTAAGCCGGTTTGGTTTTCTGTTACTCAAGGTCAAACATAACATTGCCTGATGGAATCATCTCGGATAAGTCTTTTTAACTTGCCCAACATTCATTTGCCTTATAAAATGGAGGTAATAATAAGACTTACTTCACAGGGCTGCTGTGACAATTAAGTGAGATAGTTCACATTAAATGCTTAGACCAGTGACAGCCATAACAAATGCTTAGTAAACGGTAGCAATCTAAAAATTTATTATTTATCAAAGAAACAGATACATAGTTTTTCAAAAATTGTCCAGAGGGGCTATAACAAAAGACAATGATTGCTTAAGGAACTCTTACCCTAGTTCTGCTTCTTGACAAATATTTCCAGTATTTCTGTTCTTACATTTCTGGGAGTTACTTTTGTATTTCTAAATACTATATTTGCACTGCTTTTTCTTTCTTTCTTTTTTTCTTCTGTGAGGAAGATCAGCCCTGAGGTAACATCCAATGCCAATCCTCCTCTTTTTGCTGAGGAAGATTGGCCCTGGGCTAACATCCATGCCCATCTTCCTCTACTTTATATGGGATGCCGCCACAACACGGCTTGAGAAGCGGTGCATCGGTGGGCGCCTGGGATCCAAACCTGCGAACCCCGGGCCGCTGGAGCGGAGCACACACACTTAACTGCTACACCACTAGGCCGGCCCCTGCACTACTTTTTCTTGATGACTGATTTTAGAATTTAATTATTGATATCCAGCTCTGATTTATGAGGCTTTAAATCTGTTATCCCATCTCCCATCTGCCTTTTCTCCTTCCTCCTGATAGAATTGTATCACTAGTGTTCTTCCCCCCTCACAGCGTCACTTCTACAACCTCAAGCAACATACTTAACCATCTCTTAATCCACTAATTAAAGACACCATCACTTGGCTTCTTTGTTTGTGAGAAGAGGACATTTACCTGCCAATCTCTTTACCTCCAACTCTCGTTAGCTTAAATTTACTTTTTAAATTGTCAGAGTTGAAATGTTTTTATCTTGTCTAGTATCCACAACTGACTTCAATTATTTGCATGTAAACTGATTCTAAAAGTTTAAAACGAGTAAAATAAAAATTTACATGATTATAAAAATGCAAATATAATTTTCTGCAGAGCCGTATATTAGACTCTGATTATCTTACTTGCTATAGTTCCACCACCATGAACCACATGGCTTTCAAAAGGGAACATTCCTAATACCCAGATAATATGGATCTTCTCTGGCTGCTCTACCAGTTGTTCAAAATCCTGCATCCTTTAGCATGGCTTATATTTGGATAATACATTTCTTATACACTTATCCCTTCTTCTATCTTAATTTTCTTCTGGGAAGAAGAAACTTAAGCCTTTTTCATTGATCTAGTATCTTCCAGCTTCCTACTTACATTGCCTGAACCTATTCCACTCCCAGACTTGCTATTTCAACTTCAAGACCTTTCTTTAGCTTTCATATATTTCCTTGTATTAGGTCTTTCTTATTTTCCTCTCTTGTGTTTTCCCCTTTCCATTGGCTACCGCACTGTCTAGACTGATTGGGCCTGTATCTCTTATTGCCATCTTTTTGTCTTTCACTTTTTGATTGTTTGCTTGCTGCCTTCATTGTTGTTGTTTTTTGTCAGTTACTGCTTTACATTTTATTGTTATTTAGTTATTTAATTTTTATTGCAGTAAGATTGGTTTATAACATTATATAAATTTCAGGTGTACATGATTATATTTAGATTTCTGTGTAGATTACATCGTGTGCACCATCTAAAGACTAATTATAATCCATCACCACACACATGTGCCTAATTACCCCTTTTGCCCTCCTCCCTCTCCTCTTCCCCTCTGGTAACCACCAATCCAATCTCTGTCTGTATGTTATTATTTATTGTTGTTTTTATCTTCTACTTATGTGTGAGATCATATGGTATTTTACTTTCTCCCTCTGACTTATTTTGCTTAGCTCGATACCCTCAAGGTCCATCCAGGTTGTCACAAGTGGCCGGATTTCATAGTTTCTTATGGCTGAGTAGTATTCCATTGTGTATATATACCACATCTTCTTTATTCATTTATTTTTGTTGTTGTTTGGTTCTACGTTCTGGGATAAAGATAAAGTTCTGTAGAATTTTGATTTTTATTCTCTTATTTTTGATTTCTAAGAAAACTTTCTTATTTTTGCTACCTATTTTTCATAGCACCTTGTTCTTATCTAATAGATATAATAAATTTAAAATTCTCTCTGAAAATACTTTCCATTTTTCTTTTTTAAAAACAATTATTTATTTCTTGAATTATCCCTGTGTTTTCCATTATCATTTCTCTTTTTATTCACCTTGGCCTCTTTTATCATTCAATATTGTAGTCTTTCTCAATAGCTTTTTATTTTGTTGTTAGTTCACATTTTAGACTGGGTCAATAGAGAGGCTGACTGGGAGCTCTGAGTATGGAGGGGATTTACCGGCGGCAGACTTCTCTTTTAGATAAGCATGTGAGTGGCAGCCACTATGGTGTGCTATCCATAAACGCTAGAATGAGAAGAGCTTTACTCTGGATCCTAAACTCCAATGATAGCCACTATAATTCTTTTCAAATAGTTTGTTCAATTCTATAAAAGACAAACCCTCAGCTTTTTGACCTGAGAAGTAATTGGTTATCAATTATTCTACTTGTGGAGCAGGAGGAGGAAGTGGAAGGGTGACAGTTTTGTCCATATTCCTTTAATTCCTTGCCCCTGTTTTCACCCCCAATTCTTACTCTATGTTCTGCTGGGATGGTAGTACACATATCTGGAGCATCTCTCATTGCTTCTGAGTAGATCAATGACTTCCTTGGCTGTAGCTGTCCATGTAACCTAGACTGTGCATTTCTCCACTCTGTCTCATCAGGCGCTGTCCTCTCTCCATTTCCTTCTTCTGCAAACTTACTTAAATGTGTCATCTCCTAGTAACCAATCTCATTTCATTCCTTTCATCCTTTGAGTATTTATGTTCCTTTACCATCATTTTCACAGTATCTCAAGAGAGATAAGAGGTCACACCTGTGCTCATTCTGCTGTTCTGTGCTAATACTATTTTAAATTTTATGTCCAAAACCAAATTTATGATAATCCTTTCCTAACTGGTTTTCCATATCAACAAAAGCAAATGCCAAAAGCCCTGACATCATCGTTAGCTCCCTCTTTCTCTCATGACATGTTATCTCATCATTAGCAAATCTTTCAGCTTTACATTCAAAATATATCCAGAATCCAACCATTTCTCACCACCTTTACCCCAGGCATCCAGGTATCCCTATTTCTGCTTCTGTATCCCTACTATTGCCTTTCAACAGAGCAGCCAGGGCAATCCTGTTAAAATACGTCACACCAAATCAACCCCTTGCTCAAAATAATGAACAAGGGATTCATTTGGTCACTGGGAGTAAAGCCAAATTCTTACAGTGGTCATCTACCACTATTTGGGTCAAACATCACCCCTCCTCCCAAACTCTCTGACTCATTTCTCACTAATCTCCTTCTTGATCATCACTCCCTTCCAGCCAAACTGGCCCCTTGCCATTCCACCAACATGCTGGGTACACACCTGTCTCAGAGCCTGCTTACCTCCATGATAACCACTTGACTCACTCCATCATCTTCAAAGTTTTCCTCAAATGTCATCATCTCAGTGTGACCTTATCTGACCAACTTATTCAAAATTGAAATATGCCCCCCACTTCCAGCATTTTCTATCCCCCTTCCCTGCTTTATTTCTCCCTAGCACCTATCACCACCTTATTTATCTTGTTTATTGTCAACTTATCCCCACCATTATGTAAGTGTCATGAAGACAATCATTTTTGTTTATTTAGTTTATCCCCAGCACTCAAAATTGTGCCTGGTACACAGTAGGCAGTTAAGTATTTGCTGAAAGAATAAATATTATTATATAGCTATTATGAAAATTATTGACAAAGTATTTACAAAATAGTTTTTTTTATTCTTAGGGGTAGCTTATTCACCGGGAGCATTTGATGCTCTGGGAGCATAAAAATGACAACTGATATTAGGACAGTGGATGAAACAGATCAACCTGCCACTCTCAAGGGATGTCAGGTATTTTTCCCAGTAATTAAACCAGGAAGCCAAATTTTTTAGAGCTCTTCTTCTTTCCAAAAAATTATGCTTTTTCGTTTATTTGTTCAAATCTGTGTGCCTGTTTCAAGGCAAGGCTCACAGATAATACAGTCAGGGCTTCCTCGGCTGCCAGGCTCAGAAGACAGGGAGGTAGAGGAACAAGGGGGGAGCAGCCCATCTCTGGGTTATGGGTGTTTGGAAAGAAAGGGGAGATGCTGCTGCCTACGCAGTTTTCTGTCTTCTCTTTCTGGGGAAAAGTGGGCTTGCACTAACAGTAGCCCACAGTCTGAAATCATGATCATTTCTGTGTCCTGGGGTATATATTTTCCTTTCGGTTTGGCATTAATTCCTGTATGTGGCATTCTTAAACACTGCCTGGCTCAAACAAAGCTCTTGTTTAATGAATGCAGAAAAGACACTCGGGAGACAGAGGCTGGGGGCGCTTTCCCCCCCAGTCACCAGAATAGCAATTGCTGGTTCTTGTCTGGGTGTGAGGAAGAGATTGAAGTCCAAATTGCCTTTTTTCCCTCTTTTTATTATGAATGTCTCTCATTTGACTTCTGAACTTTTAGACTTTTATATGAGTGTTCCAGATGGGTGACATTTTCACAATTTGAAAGTTTAAGATTTGTATCCTTTATCTGCCCCACACTCATCCAAAACTCAAGTACAGAACGTCGTATGAATCCCATTTTCCGACAAAGGACATCCACAACTATAAAACTCCAAGACCAGAATTGTGCAATGTATTGACATAGTAAGAACTTGGCCCTTATTTATGGTTGGTTGGAATATCCTAATCTGACATAGGCGTATTTTGTTAATGAGAAGGTCAGGAATAGCTGTGAATGAAGATCTCACAAAACACAATAACCAAGAGGGCTAACTTTTCACATCTGTAAATAGCAATCTTTTTGGCATATACATTCTACCCCCAAGGCAGTCATGCACAGTTTTCCATTATGTTCCAAAACACATTGCCGAAAACAATATATGGCACATTTTTCCTAATCATTTTTGTTTAAAGAAAAGGCAAACTTATAGCCATTGCTTGCTCACCATAAACTAGTCTTAAATTCAAAAAGGAAATGAGATAAATTGCACATTTTGTACAGAATACTGTTAGCGTTTAAAAATTCTTATCTCAATGTGTATGTTCCCAGAATAAAAAGAAATATAAGAACCTCCTGTCTTTTGAGGTCAGCTTTTAAATATCTATACTGTTAATTTAGAAGAATGTCTGAGAAAATTCCCAGAGTTTTTGATGAAGCAAGTTCCGTATCAGGAACGGCCAGAGGTGGCTGAGCAGGCCCCTTCCCATGTCCCTCCTTCTCTTCTCTTTCCTAACTTTGTTTTGTACACTATGATTTCTTTTTCTTAAAAAAAGCACCATTTCTGTGGCACTTTCTCTTATTTCCTTTGCCTAAAAGGCCTCAAGTATTTGGCCAATTGAAACTATTTTTCATTTTCTTGCGACAGCATGTGGCAACTGATGGGTACAACAGGGTGACAGTGACAATAACTCTTTGAGTGGGAACAAGGTTGGGTTTGGGAAAGATTAAGAGGACGGAAGCCATTGTAGTTAGCGCCACCACCGTTCTCATACTGAGAATCTTGGCAAACTGTGGAGAGAGATCTGTGCTGGGCAAAAGGGGCCTGGAGCAACCAGCTAAGGGGCCTGAATGTCTCCAACTCTAAAAAATGGGATGATTAGGGGACATGATGCCCAAAGTCGCCATGGCTCTACAATTTTTCATGATCTATCAAGGGCTCAAATGTCCCTCCTTCTCTTCCTCCCTCTTTCCTTTCTTCCTTTTTTTCTTTCTTCCTTTCTTTTTTCCCATACATTAACTGAGCACCTACTACAGAC
Source organism: Diceros bicornis minor (assembly GCF_020826845.1). Lineage (NCBI taxonomy): Eukaryota > Metazoa > Chordata > Mammalia > Perissodactyla > Rhinocerotidae > Diceros > Diceros bicornis. The sequence goes on along the minus strand of NC_080758.1, from coordinate 36,300,999 downwards.
AAGGCAGTAAGCTAGATCTTGGGAACACAGAAAAGATTAACCTATTGTTTCTGACTTTAAGCAGCTCATAAAATCCAGGGTAGGGTCAGACACACTGACAGATGATTACAGTGTGATAAATGCAATAGAAAATATGCATGTTTTTCATCAAAGAACAGAGGAGGGAACAATCAGTTATTTACGGACATCATGAGATGGAGGGGAAGATGGATGAGTTGTATTTAAGCTGAGTCCCTAAAGAGGCTCAGAAATTCTCCTGGTGGACAAAATGGAGAAGAGCAGTCTAGGAAAACACATGATTCTGAAGGCATTAAAATTAAAATTATAAAGTCAGAAAGAATCACAAGAGTTAGGACCTGCTGGAGCAGAATGGTGCAAGGGTCCAAGCGGCGAGTGATCAGCACCTGAGGGCAGGGACTATGTGAGTTTTGGTCCCTGATGAATCTCCACTGTCCAGCAAGGTGCTTGGCACATACTAGACCCTCAATAAATATTTGCTCACTAAATGAATGAATGAATGAAATAGACAGAAAACTTCATTTTGTAAGTAATAGGAAATGAAAAGCATTTTAAGCACGATCAGGTTTGATTTTTATTTTAAGATCATTCCTATGCAGATGGACACGTAAAGTTGGAGAGGAAAGAGGATTCTAGAAAAGAAGGCAGAAGGTGACTACAGATGAGACCTGTCAAGAACTTGAACAAGATGGCAGAGGGAAGCAGGATGAGGAAAGAGATGTGAGAACTAGTTAGGAAATTCAGAGAGCTTGCAAGTTATTTGGATGGTGGGCAAGCAACTGATGTGGATGAAGTTAAGGAACACTTCCAGGAAATCCCATATCGTACTCTCATAATGAGTGAAACAGATTCTCTATGACATTCATAGCTGCAGAAGTGGCAGAGCTCCCTTAAAAAATCTAAAATAGTCACTCAAGGCTGATATTCAATTTATAGAACACATTTTTTTTTTTTTTTTTTTTTTTGTGAGGAGATCAGCCCTGAGCTAACATCCGCCAATCCTCCTTTTTTTTGCTGAGGAAGAAGGCCCTGGGCTAACATCTGTGCCTATCTTCCTCCACTTTATATGGGACGCCGCCACAGCATGGCTTACCAAGCAGTGCGTCGGTGCGCGCCCGGGATCCGAACCAGCGAACCCCGGGCCGCCGCAGCGGAGCGCGCGCACTTAACCACTTGCGCCACCGGGCCGGCCCTATAGAACACATTTTTGAAGAGCTTATTTATTCTGTGACAGCTACTTCCAAATGTAATAATTTAACATACAGAGATCCTCTATTAAACATTTCTTTGCATGTGTGAATTAACATTTAAAAACCTAACGGGCTCAACTAGTTTGGGAAATTGGCAGCATCTATCAAAGCTGGACATATGATGATCTATGACCAGCAATTACATATCTCACAGAAAGGCATATGTTCATAGCAACATGACTCATAATAGCCCTGAACTGCCTGACTGTCCTCCAACTGTGGAATAGATAAATAAATCTGGCATACTATTTAGCAAAGAGAATCAACAAACTACAACTACATGCAAAATATACAAGAGTCTCATAAACATAATCATAAGTAATAGAAGTCAGACCAAAAAGAAAACATATTGTATGATTCCACTTATAGAAATTTTAAAAGCAGGTAAAATTGTAACCTTTGGTTTTAATCAAAGTTAGAGGTCAAAATAGGATGTGTTAGTAGGGTAGACACCTGGGGTGTTGGTAATGCTGTTTCTTGATTTGGGGACTGTTTACACAGGTATGTTCTCTTTTCAAAAATCCACCAGTTGTACAGTTATGATCTGTGCACTTTTCTGTGTATATTATATTTCGATCAAAAGTTTAAAAAAATCTGGCTGAGTTCCTGCTAGCAGCATTGCTAAATAAGAAAAACGAATTTGTTTATTTTGTTTTCCTATTTATAAATGCTTAAGAGAATTTAGTGCACATAGAAGTAAGGGTTGAAAGCAATGCATCTGTCAGTCAATCATTATGCAGAGAAGTGAACACAAAATTTCCCCTGCATGACTCTGCCATTAGACATCTCAATCTCAACCCACCACATCCTTGCTGTTTCAATCCACTGCATCTTAATATACTGGAGAAAATCTGGACTGAAATTTGCCAAACTGGGTGATGGTTCAACAATGTGCCCACCCAGGGGGCCTATCAGAGAGCCAAACTAGTATGACAAACTGAATGTCAGCGCCTGAATCTCAAATCCTGTCTTTCAGGGTGATAGGCCACCGTTCTAATAAATTGCATTGAACAAAGAGCAGGGCTGGGAAGCTGTGGGTGTTGGTGAGGGGATGAGCTTCCAGGGGCCCAGCCAGGGAAGGCAGCAGAACCTAAAGGGAAGACATGATGAAAATCATTTTAGTTTTCTAAATTCAGACAGGGAAGGCTTCATCTTTGTTTCCTTTGCATCATGAGATTCCTCTTTGCTAATCATGAGAGATTATATTCCTTGCTGAGATTCTCTAGATGAAGAGTGCTCTCCCAACAGTTACACACTGGATCCCTGAGACCTGAAGGTAAACACCAGTATAAGGCACTCCTGTGAACCCCTGCCCCTGGCTCAGAGCAATCTGTTTTCCAACCTACGCAATGCTATTTAGACTGCATGACTGTAAGGAGTAGTATGCACAACTAGAAGTCTCTTTCCATGTAGCCCCCCACGTCAAAGAAAAACAGAATATTGGAAAGAGGAGCTAGAATTGGGCAGGAGAAAGAGAGTTATTTTACCTTCAGACTCCTTGACCAATGGAAAAATTTGCATTGATCTGATAAATTGGTTAGCCTGCTCAAAATGACACTATTTTTTGGGTTGCTGTAAATGATCTTTTGCAGTACATGTTAACCTTACCAGTCAGATCTTTAACAAAATTCACCAACTGGTACTGAAAAGGGCTTGGGGACTCAAATAGTCTTTACTACCAGCTACTGACTTTTGTCTCCTTTTTCACTGAGAAGATGGAGGCAATCAGAAACCTGGAACTCCCTTCACCACATGTACCACTTACCAGCATCTCTACTGATGTACTCCACTTTTCCTCCTCTTATACAAGAAATGCCCCTGCTCCTGTCTGAGCTCAGTCCCTCTATTTGTGAACTAGAACAGGGTCAACAAACTTTTTTTTATAAAGGACCAGATAGTAAATATTTTAGGCTTTGTGGTCCATATGATCTATGTCATAACTACTCAACTCTGTCTAGTGAAAGCAGCCATAGACAACATGTAAACAAATGGGTATGGCTGTGTTCCAATAAAACTTTGTTTATAAAAATAGGTGGTGGGCCAGATTTGGCCCCAAGGCTGTAGTTTACTGGGCCTTGCACTAGATCCTACTGCTCTCATCTACTCAAGGACATGCTCTAGCAATGCTCCTACTCTCCTACATCAGCACATTGTTTTCCCTCTACAGGATCATTCCCGTCAGCATACATATATATTGTTGTTTCTCCCATCTTAAAAACAATCTCTAATTTCACTTCACCATTCCAGCAGTCTTCTCATTTCTCTGCTGCCTTTCACATCAAAATTTCTCAAAAGAGCAATCTCTTTTGGCTTCTTAATTTGTCTCCAGCAATATTCCCCAGAGCCCACTCCAATACGCTTTTGACTCTACTACTCCACTGAAGTTGCTCTAATCAAGGTCCCTAATGACTTCTATATCATTAAATCCAGTGGTCAATTCTTGGTCTTCATCTTGACTATGAGCAGCATTTGACCCTGTTGATTACTCTCTTATCCATGAACCACTTTCTTCACCTGGCTTTCTATGGCACACACTTGCCTCATTGCCACCCCACTGGCTATTCCTTCTCAGCCTCCTTTTTCTGATTCTTTCTTATCTCCCCAATCTCTTCATGTTGAAATATCACTCAGGCCCTAGACATCTTCTCTATCTGTAGTCAATTCTTCGCTGATCTTATCCAGTCTCATTAAATACTATCTATAACCTGACTTCTAAATTAATGTATTATATTTGGCATTAAACTCCAGGATCATATATCCAACTGCCTACTCAACATATCCACTTGAGTGTCTAATAATAATATCAAACTGAACACAATCGAAACTGAACCCTCGCTATATACCCCCTAACATGCTCTACTTTAAATTTTCTCTATGAAGTAAGTGGTATTTCCATCCTTCCTGTCTCTTGGGTCAAAACTCTAACATCATTCTTGATTCTTCTCTTTCTTTCACATGCAATATACAATTCATAAGCATATGCTCTTGATTCTTCCTTTAATATATATATATTCAGACCCCCTCTCATCTCCTACACAGCTCCACCTTGATCCAAGTCACTGGCAACGCACTTAAAATATTTCAATAGTTTCCTAACTGGTCTTCCTGCTTCCATTATTGCTTCTCACCATGCAGTCCATTATTGACTCAAGGGTTAGTCAGATCATGTCCATCCTCTGCTCAAAATCCTTCAATGGCTTCCATCTCCTTCAAAAGCCAAGCTCCTTTAAAAGCCTACATCGCAATACAAGAAATCAACTTCTGTTGCCTTTGCTAGTTTCCTTTGCTGATACCTCCAACTTTGCCAGGAATCATGTAGCTTGTGAGTGCAAGACTGTTGGGAATTAAGGGTAGGACAGTAAAGAGTGGATGGTGATAGTCACCTCCTCCCTGTGGCTCCAAGGAGAAGTCAGGACACCCCACGGAGGGAGACTGAAGTTCACAAGTTCCAGGAGGTGGCAAACGTGGTTGTGTCCATGGTCCCCAGGGGAGCAGGAGATGCATGGGGGAGTGTGCAACTCAGAGGGCAAATGTGAAACAAACCACCTATTTCCAGGTACAGTAAAGGGAGGTGACCCTCGAGGGAGCAGGGAAAGCTATCTTTAGGGTAGAGAGGGGTTGGCGAATCATGCTGCATAACAAAAAGTATGATTATTGTTTAATTGCAAGAGTTATCATGTTTTCAGTCCAATTACAGAGGGAAAAATGGAAAGACACAGTTTTCTCCCCAATCCATTTTTAAAAGCAGTCACTTGTCTAAAAGAATAAATAAAAAATTCAATTTCAAGTGATTTATGTAAGAAAGAAAGCATGCAAATCTGGAATAATATATTTAGGAAAGTTTAAGTCCTGATAGTGATTAAAATTTTTTAATTGATCCAAGAGATTTCTCAGATATCTATGATATTGTTGCAATTGAGCAACTTTCTTCAGATTTTTGCTTTCTCTGAGTACCACATAAAGAAATAATCCCTTTCTCCCACTCTCACACTCTCTCCTCTGCTTTATTATTGTACACAGATCTCCATCTGACCTACATACTTTTACTTCATAATCATAATTTTTCTGTTTATTTCTTCCAGATCGCTGGCTCTCAGAATTCTATAATGCTGTATCTCTAACACTGGAATTGTGGCTGGCACAGAGAAAGCACCTGACAAATGTGTGTTGAATGAATGAATGAGCCAGAATCTCTTTGTAAACAACTTTTTCTGGAGACATTTGACTTTCAAAGAAGCTCAGGTTTTCTGCCGGGAGTTCTACATAATGAGAGAAGCTGTCTCCTTTGATGCTGGCACTACACAAGGTATCATGTACATTGGCCTTGGAGATTAAATAGAAAGTGTGATGTTATGAGACAATACTGAGAACTAGAAGAATGGAAAGTAAGTTTTCAGAGTGAAATAGTGTGTGCAAATCTTAACCTTCTGGCTGAGCAATTTCAGTGGGGGAACAATACCCTACAGAATATCACAGCCAGGGAAGGCAAAATATATTCTGTATCTTCACTAATTATACCAGAAAGATCAAGTAGCTGCTGGGAAAATATCTATGGATGCAGTCCCGATGGGGAATGTTACAGGGCTCAGAAATCAAAATCCTCAAAGAAAGTTAGCGGGTAGGAGCCCACAGAGAGGAGGAAATTGAACATATTTTAAACATAACTGTACAGGGGTGTAATGCTATATAAGATATGCAGACTGGTTCATAATATAAAATCTATACTCACTCTTAGCAAAAGCCTCCCTGAAAGTCATTGACATTTACTGAATATTTTTAATTGTCAGTTAATGAATCTCATGAATTGGTTATTTTTTAAATAGAGTATGGTTGCATTTGGGGAAAGAGATTTTAAAAATATTTTGCAAATATTTAGTAGCTGTTTATCCACATTTCATCCATCCATCCAACCATCCATCCATTTACTGAGAAATGAAGTATATAGAACTCAACAGATTACCAACAGGATACCAGAATAAGAACTATTGCAAGGCAAGTACAATGCTGTCACACAATGTTTCATTGAACTGAAGTCTCTCCAAGTGTAAATCATCCTATAGAAACAAATGGGTGACTTGGTTCTCAAAGAGATAAAAATAGATTAGGTTTGTAACACAGTCTTGAAGAGTAGTTTCTAAAGACCTCAGAATGCTAAAACTGGTTGGCATTTTATTTATTCTAAGAATTGAGGTCGATGTTATGTAAATGTTGGAAATAAACCTCTACCATAATCACTAGTGAATTAGAGGCCAGGTCAGTACATCTGGTGTAGCTCAGAAAACTGTCAGAGCACCGAGTGTTAAAAAATTATAGATCATAATGTCCAGACAACAAACACTGGCCTGACATGACCTCGTAGTTGTGATCCATGATGTGCGAAGTTCTATAAGGGCACAGATATGACATGCAACCTTCAAAGTATTTTTAGATTCATATTCTTAATTCTTGAAGGAAATTGTATGAAGGGTAAGTATTATCACTAGTATCCTAAAAACTATAAACATGGAAAAAAGCTCTTCTTTCCATATGTATATTTCAGTGTTCTTTTAATGGCAATTGGACATTTTTAGAGAAAGCATCAAACTCGAGCCCAAGATTCCCAGAAGTCCACAGCTTCTTGTTTGATGTATCTTGCCTGTATTCTAATTATTTCTGTATGCATCTGAAAGGCCCACTATCTTAGTAGATTAGCAACTCCTTAAAGAGATGCCATGTTTAATTCATTTTTCTAATCCATAGCTGAATATATATTATTTATTATTAGTTAAAATTTTTATTTTAAAAACTTATTTCTTCATTCTTTCTCAATTAATTGAGCAGCTGCTATGTGCATGGTCAGGAACTAAGTGATACACAGGTTAAGAGAAGTTAAAAAGGTACTGAAGATGTCTGCCCTCAAGGAGAGGTTGGAAAGGAGATGGGGTTGGAAGTGGCATGAGGTAACACTAGGAGAGAATGAGTTGGGATAAGATGTTTAGGTGAAATGGAATGTGGTTTTATGTATTTATTTTTTTTGCAAAGAAATTATACCAAATGCCTTACTCCTAATGAAAAATATCCATAATTCTAAGTAGATGCCATTATTTGGAAATGCTTGAATTACACTTCTTCTTGGTAGCTAAATTATTTTTAGATGAAATTTCAACACATGTTAAATACGACAAAAACTCAAAGTCTTTCACAGTCATGAGTTCAATATCATAAAGATTCAAATCAAGGTGACAAGCTTCAGAAGTTTCTATCTACCATACCTTGGCCACTTCTTCTTGGAAAGCCACGAGGTTCAGATGGGAGATGTTAACTAGGTCAGGCCCATACACCACTGTTATCATGCGATGTTCCAGGCGCCCGATGTTTCCCACATCCAAAAGTTCACGTAACTTGGGGTCCTGGATAATAAATGTTGAAAAAAGTTAGTTTTAACTAGAGATTCCAATGTGGTAGCATAATTTCAAAAGAATTAGAGTTAGAATGCCTTCAAAACAAAGGTGCCTTTTATTCTTACTAGAAAATGGTATGAGTTGAAGTCCCTCATGCCACGATGGCCCAGAGAGGTGAAATAACTTGCCCAAAGATTGTGGAGAGAGAATTTCTGACTCAAGACTTGGTCCTCATGGCATTATGCTAAGTGAAATAAGTCAGAGAGAGAAAGACAAATACTGCGATATCACTTATATGTGGAATCTTAAAAAGCTGAACTCATGGAAACAGAGAGTAGAGTGGTGGTTACCAGGGGCTGGAGAGTGGGGGAGATAGTGACACGTTGGTCAAAGAGTACAAACTTTGAGATACAAGATGAATAAGTTCTGGCGACCTAATGTATAGTATGGTGATTATAGTTAATAACACAGTATTATATACTTTAAAGATACTAAGAGTGTAGATCTTAAATATTATCACCACAAAAAAGAAATGGTAATCATGCAATATGATGAATGCGTTAGCTAACATTATGGTGATAACCATATTGAAATATATGGTGTATCAAATCAGTACAATGTACACCTAAACTTACACAATGTTATATGTCAATTATAGCTCAATAAAGCTGGACAAAAAGGACATACGGTCCTCAGTCTAGAGCTCTTTCTGTCATACTGTCATTCAGTAACACATTTTTATGTGCCACAATTTTCCCTTTGTTTCCTCCAATCATCCCATGAAGCACATATTGAAATGCAAAATCTCATCCCTCTCCTCAACGCATGGAGATGTTAAGATGAAGAAGGTGGTTCTGGTAGAATCAAACACAACAATGCCATCTAGGGCTGGGCAGAATCATAGCTGAAGGTCACAGCATAGACTTTCTCCAACACTGAGTACTGATGTAAAGAGAGAGGCCGGTAGAGTGAGCAAAATGGTGGCACCTGCCGTGATTATGTTGATTTCAATTCTGTCCTCAAAAAGTACCGGGATTTGGACATAAAGAACTTCTGTACTCTTTTCAGAGCAAGTTGCATTCTTTGGGACATCATAAGTGAGGATCCCTTGGCGATACAGTCCTGCTGGGAAAACCAGGTTTCCAAACCTTCTGAATTCAAAATAAAACCTACAATAGGGCTCGTTCTGCTTGGCTGAATTTATTTTCCTCTCATAGAACAGGCCTTGAAGGAAATGAGAGGTCCATGCAGAAAATTAGCATCAAATCAATCACTTAGCAAATTTTCAGCCAGCTTCTGAGCAAGGAATAAACTTGCATTCTTATTTATTTAGCTAAGTGCTGGGCCAATAGGGCTGATTACTTAGGCTGGTTATTCTGATCTCCCTTCTAAAGTTTTTATATACAGCATCCTTACAAAGAAAGAGCGGACTTATAAAAATCAAGAAAGAAAACAAACAAAACCTTTGCAGCTGAGTTATTTGATTTGGTGACATTAATTCTCTCTTTAGTTAATAAAACTTCCTCCTCTGTTTGGCTGCATGAAGAGGAACATTTTCAGGTAAGTTATGAAGAGAGAAAATCCCATTTCAAAGCTGTGCTCAATATAACTGAAACCTCAAGTTGACTAACAAGTTGAGAGCCTATCAAGTACATCATGCCTCCTAGAAAGATCAAATGTTATCAGAAAAACCTCAATTTGCATGACCTAGAAAAGGAGAACACAGTAAAAATTTTATTAAATAAACAGTAATAGTAAAAATGGGAAATTTTAGCATTTAGCATTAATGAAAGATTAAAGGAGAACGTTCAGGAAGAATGGACTTTTTGTGAAGGCTACTTAAAGAATAATACCAACCGTTCTGTAAAATGATTAATTGCATCACAGTTTTTGAACAGCCTTGAGGCAAGGTTAGGAGAGAAAATATATTTGATCAGTACTTAAAAATTTTTGTAAACTTAAAAGAGAAAAATAATTCTCAGAAACTACCTAAAACTTATTATAAATCACAAGCTTTAGATCAATGCTTACAGAGTCCATCAATATTCATATGTTTACAAAATTTTTTTTTTTGTGAGGAAGATCAGCCCTGAGCTAACATCCGTGCCAATTCTCTTTTTGCTGAGGAAGGACGGGCCCTGAGCTAACATCTATTGCCAATCCTCCTCCTTTTTTTCCCTTTTTCTCCCCAAAGCCCCAGTAGATAGCTGCATGTCACAGTTGCACATCCTTCTAGTTGCTGTATGTGGGATGCGGCCTCAGCATGGTCTGACAAGCGGTGCATCGGTGCGCGCCCGGGATCCGAACCCGGGCCGCCAGTAGTGGAACGCGCGCACTTAACCGCCAAGCCACGGGGCCGGCCCCTTTTTACAACATTTAATGGGGGAATATTTGGGGATGAATGGGCTCTATACTTTGGACCCTTTCTTTCCTTCCAATGAGAGCCACGTAACTCACCCCCTGGCTTTTTTCTCTCCCAAGCATCTTCTGTTCAGTCTACAGTACTTTACTGCCTAATTCTCATGTCCATTCAAAACACTTTTGCTCACTTATTAAATACTTGATTGATTAAAGAATGCCTCCTGGCAGAACTGCAGGAACTAAGTGTAGGGGTCAGGGAGTTCACTTGAGTTGTCCTTGAGATACAGGAACTCAAGCGAAGTAGAGAGCACTCAGAGGAAGTACCCAGAATAGAAAATAATTCTGGAAAATGCTTCTAGGATTCCCCACTGTTCCTAACAATATTGTTAGGGAGAGTCAACAGGAATTTCTAAGAAAGATGACCAACACTTTGTGACATCTATGTAAAAGTTTTCCCACTAATGGTTGTTTATATATATTTAAAAAAATTATTGGCTTTGATGTAACTAGAAATTTGTAATGAAGTATGTGGAGGTGACGGTTGGGCTGAGGAGGATAAAGCAGGCTGGCAAAACGATGGTGATGATGATTGCATCTGTGGGGTGGGTATTTGAGGATTCATTATGATATGTCTCTCCACATCCGAGATAGTTAACATTTGTACAATAAATAATTAAGAAAATATTATTGAGTGTGAACTGGAGGAGAAGTTAGATTTGAGAAATATTTTTTCAATAGAAACCACAATATTTCAAAATTATGTAGTTCTGGAAGTAAACACAGAAATCATTTCAAGTACATAACAAGCAAATCCTTTTTTGGTAATGGATCATACTAATTTTTAAACTATATTTTACTTTCTTTTCCCCCTTTAATCATTTTATTTATCTGTCAAATTAAACCTTTTGTTCATCTATTGCATTTTTATCAACACCAAACTTGGTCACGTCAGAATTCTCTCCCTTAAGACAAGACTTCACTTTTCTTTTTACCTATAAGTTTTCTCATTTTAAACACAACATCCCAAGCTGATGTGGTGGCTTCAAACCTCATTCTTCATGATCAAGCATATTGATATGGGAGGGGTATACTGAAAAATTGATTTGTCCTTTCAGTTACCAAAAGTTGCCTTCAGTTGCTTTCAGCAGAGGAGACCCTCAGCAAATAGGCAAAGCGGAGAATTACCCGGAAGGATAAACAGCAAAGACACGAAGTGTTTGGAGAACCTCCTAGGTGGAAGGAATTTAATGTAAACAGATGTCTAAAAAAATGGTTGTTGGGTCCGGCCCGGTGGCGCAAGCGGTTAAGTGCGCGCGCTCCGCTGCGGCGGCCCGGGGTTCGCTGGTTCGGATCCCGGGCGCGCACCGACGCACTGCTTGGCAAGCCATGCTATGGCGGAGTCCCATATAAAGTGGAGGAAGATAGGCACAGATGTTAGCCCAGGGCCGTCTTCCTCAGCAAAAAAAGAGGAGAATTGGCGGATGTTAGCTCAGGGCTGATCTCCTCACAAAAAAAAAAAAAAAAAAAAAAAAAAAAAAAAAAAATGGTTGTTTCTGGGGTACATGCCTCTCAGATCTGGGGATATGAGTGGCTGCATTTCAAAAACAAAAATAATCAAAATAGTAACAATAACAAAACCTACAGACAATTTGCATGAAAACCACCCCCACCCCCAAAACCTATTCTACTAAGGAATTTTACATCTGAGCGTTTCTCATCGATTGAACCTCCTGATCAGTTTTCACAGAAGGTTTTATCTATTCAGGTAACTACCAGACTCAAATACATTTCTTGGTCCCTGCAATTGATATACATTGCTTGAAAGTTTTACAAAGAAAACAAGTTGTCTCCACAACTCTGTAAAAATGTTCAATTTCTCTGCTAGAGAACACTAAAGTATATAGCTCAGAAAAAAATAAGAAGTGAAGTGAACTTGGAGTTTCATATTCTCACTAAGCTGTCACTCAAGGCCTGCTTTCCCCAGAGAATATCCTAGGTATGTCTCCACAGTTGGAATTAACCAGACCAACGAAGAATTCTGGCAGCTGTAATTTACTGCACTTTTAAAGTTAAGTCCTAGATCATCTCTATTCCCATAAGAGTTACAAAATAGAGATTGTCTGACTAAATAAGCTCACTTTCTCTCAATCATCAGGATTTGTGATTAAAGTCCATGTCTGTTGCAAAGACAGTCAAGTTGCTCAAATTAATGATTCCCATTTCCAGGTAATGGGTACTGAAGAAAGAAAAGACTGTTCTACACCTGAGACACAAGGACTCCATTACAGCACGTGTTACTGTAATTATAATACATTAGTCAAAATATGAGAGATTAATGGAAGGAATAAACACAAGCTAAACGATGATTTTTAAAAGAGTTAAATGCCAGTTTCAACCTTCATTCCTTAATATGACTTTT